>NC_134565.1:9760363-10105363 GCF_025594145.1 Primulina tabacum | reverse complement strand
TAAAAAATTACATAACATGACATAAAATGAAAATACCTCAAGAAAGGTTTAAGATGAGAACCCAACTTTCTGTTTATAAAAAAAACTTTATTTCTATAAACTTGTCAAACAAAGGAAAATACACCGAATTTTACTTGAATTTTTCAATTCGAAAGAGAATAATTATAAATCTTTTTCTTTCATTTGACCAATTGTAACTTCTTGATTTGACTATTTGAAGTAGTTAACATAAACTCCAAAAAAAAAATAAGTAAAAATAAATAAAAATGAAAAAATTCTATTTAAGTTAGTATATATCTTAATTTTTTTATTGGTTCTTTTGAAAAGAGGTAAGATCCGGTGAATCGGAAACAATACAATAAATATTAATTACAAGAATACACGAATTAAATTTTTTTTTATGGAACAGACCTATCAATCTGCATGAATCATAATTTTCCTTCCACTTCCAGCTCCTATGTTAATAGGAATGAGACTTATTCCTTTTCCAGAAAATTATAACGATAGGGAGAATTTCTTCTTCTGAAGGTGGGAAAAAAGATAAAACGAAATAAAACGGATTAGTAATCCAAATAGAATCGTTTAAAACTCATGTAATGAACATCTTCGGTTAACACCAAAAATGGGATAAATTGATGTGAAATCTCATCTGTTAGATATGGTAACGAGACACCAAAAGAACTGATGAGCCGTATGAGGTAGGAAACTCTCAAGTATGGTTCTAAAGGAAGGAATTAATCCACCTATTCCGACCGAGGAGAACAGGACATTCGCTAGGGAGACTCTGAAATTGCGGAGGCTTGGTTTGATCAAGCCGCTGAGTATTGGAAACAGGCTATAGCGCTTACTCCTGGTAATTATATTGAAGCACATAATTGGTTGAAGATCACGAGGCGTTTCGAATAAAAGAGGGTGCGATTTATTTAGTTTAATAATTCTATTATTTCTATTTAGTTTAGAATACTATATTACTATATATCTATATATATAGATATTTGGTATATTAACTATTTGGTAGCCTCATCAGTCAAATAAAAAAATAGTTCATTCCTTTGCTTTGTGGAAAAAGCAATTTTATTATATCCCTTCTAAGCGTTCTTGATTAATATTTTTTTAAGGATAAAATAAGGGATTAGAGTACAAAATAGACTTCTTTCCTTTAATTAAGATTTTTTTAAAACAAATTTCAATTCAAACTAATAACTAATATTTTGGATTGATGCAAAAACGATCTTTTTGTACAACCTGATGATATGAATTACTCTATTCCAAATCACACGAGCAGCAATTTTTAAGAAACATCCCGGTATATATTTTATATAATAGAATTCGCTACATATATAATGAATTAGAATAATTTAGTTGTTAACTTAGATATTTAATTTAAATTATGGTTCTTTATACTTTAATAAGGGTTTTATGAGAGTTAAAAAGGTCCGTTGAGCGCCTCGTAGCTATGTCATAATAGATCCGAACACTTGCCTCGGATCGACTTCCAGATCATAATTGTTCTAGTAAAGAACTAAAGAAAAGAGATAAATGGGAGATAGAAAAAAGAGAAACAAACTACTTATAGAAAAATCTCTCAAAGATTTACTCATTTTGACTGTTGACGGGTCTCTTTGTATCTGTTGTCCGGAAAGAGGAAGACTCAATGATTATTCGTTCGCCGAAACCAGAAGTAAAAATTTTGGTGGATAAGGATCCCGTAAAAACTTCTTTGGAGGAATGGTCCAAACCGGGTCATTTCTCAAGAGCAACTCTTCTCAAAATCTCACTCAAAAGGTGCTGAGATCCGACTCTTTGGTCTTAAGAGTTAAGACCGCGAAGACACACTTAAGGGCTCTAACAATATTCCGACTTGTGATCAATCCATAAATACCAATAGAAAATAAATAGACACTCAAAACAAGTACATGTTCCAACATCATTAACCAACTCCTTATCAATCTTGATTCCTTTCAATCGATTCGATTCTAACAAGTAGAAAACAAGGGAATATATTGGTAATAGATTGATAGAAAAAGGGATTTCTATTTTAGACAGGAACTAAAGGGATTATAAAATTCCTTTTTCGTTGATTCTATTTGAATTCTTCGTTTTAAAGATTTATTATTGACGAGCTATAACAATTGCACCTATTAAAGCAACTAAAAGAATTATTGACATGAGTTCAAATGGAAGAATAAAATATGTTCATAAATGAATTCCAATTTGTTGGCTATTACTTATCAAATCTTGCTCTAGAATCTGGTTTGATTTTGTAGTCCAAATGATCCCATACCACGATGTATCTGGAATAGTAATAATTAGTGAAATAAAAAGACTTGTACAAACCATTGAAGTAACTCAATCCCCAACGGTCCAAAGAGAAAGGGAATCTAGAGCTAGTTCTAAGTCCCTTACTGTGATTGAGGAGTTGAAAGAGTTGATGTAGAGCCCAAAATCAGTACACGTAAAACCCATACATTTATTTAAATATTAAATTATTTAATTAAGTTTAAAATTATTTTAGAGATGCATGATTTATTTAAATGTATTATTTTAAATTATTTATGTTTATGTGATGCACGTTAAAATGTTTCCTTGAGTTTCATGTTTCATGTGATTATTCTATGCGGGATCAAGGAAAAGAGACCGACGACGATTTTGGTAATTTTTAAAATATGGTATTTTATTTTAAGTTAGGATTGGGGCATTTTAAATGATTTATTAAGTTTTAAACATTTTAAAGCTTAAATTATTTATTTAGTGATTTTAGAATTTTAAAACTTTTAAAGTTAGTATTTGTGTGTTTTATTTTGTTAAGTAGGGGATTTGGTAAAAATAGGGAGGATTAAATTTTTAATTAACAATTTTATTTTTAATTAAGCATTTTATTACCCCTAATTAAATATAAACACACACACACACACACTTAACACACACACTTAAACGAAAACACACAACACACACATACACATTTCATTTTCATATTGTTAGAGGTAAATTTTAGGGTTCTAAGAACCAAGAGCAGCCGCCCCTCTCCTTTGTATTTTCCAGCAATTATTGTTGGGTTTTATTCAAGAAAAATCGTGCCACGTTCGTCCCGGATCAACCCTCGCTTCTTTCCCGCTTCAGTGTCGTCGTTTCGATAACGTTAAAAATCAAAATGCATGTATATTCTTTCGTTTATGCATCGATCTCGTCACAGTATTTGTTTTTATGTTTATTATATGTGAAAATCCATGTATGTTGTGAAAAGTTTGAGCAAAAACTTTTTGGATTGGTTTTGAAACGCTTTTGGATCTAAAAACTCGAAATTTGCTGTCGTTTTAAATACTACGATTTTTCGATCAATTTTCTGGAAAAATTTTAACATATAAAACGTAAAAAAAATTTATACCTTCGATTTGACAGTAAATTCGAAATATTTGGATAAGAAATGAGTTGGTTATGATCATTTTCGTGGGACTGCTCAAACTGCATTTTTCTGAAAAATGCGTTCTTCAAGTTTTATTGTTGCAGGCTTTGTTGGGGATCAACGGGTGTTCGCTGCTACATTTTAAGAATGTTGTGTATGATGTTGGGATGATTTTTGGTGTGTCGGTTCGCATCGATAGGCACTTGTTTGCATTAGAAGTTATAGGATGCGTTTTGGTGTCAAATGTCATGTTCATGGATTGTGTTGCGTTGTTTGTGATGCGTATTTGTTTTGGGGCGTTTGTTTGAGTTTGAATAAGTGCCATAGCATCCTAAGATGGGTCTCGAGGCGTTGGTTCACGGTCCTTATGATCGAGTGAGTAGGATTAAGTCACAAGTGTAGGGAATTCCGTTTGTTCGCAATTCCAGCACCTACACGGACCCAAAGCCGGACCCTTACACGGGGTCGTGCCCTTTTTACTTCAAAATGCGAAATTACAGCATGTACCCGGACCTCTTTTTTTTAAAAAAAAATTAACTAATTTTTTTAGGGATTGTTTTGGGGTTTAATGTCATGATTTAGTAAAATGATTAAACGAGGTCGAGTCCCGAGAGATTTAAAATGTAATAAGGAAATTTGTCATTTTTGGGTGTGAGCACGACTATACGTCTAAGTCATGCAAGATAGGTATTCGAACTCATGTTAGTATGTGCAGCTGTGGCCCCAAGCGAGATCCAACGAATCCCTCAACTCCAAATAAGTATGTTCGACGTGCAAAAGAAAATATTTTTATGTTTTTGAGGTATGCTAAATGTCTTGTGACCAAATTACGAACGAGTTTGGAAGTCGGTGAACGTGGCCGATGACCTCTCCACCACGGTAAAGCATGATCGGGTTTAGATCAGGATTGGAAAGCGGTAAAGCATGACCAGGGACCAATCCACCCAGTAAAACATGACCAGGGATCTCATGTATGTGGTAGTGGATTTTCCCTGCTAGCCCAGTACCGTGGTTTATTCTGATCAGGCATATTTATGTATCTCTATGCAAAAGGATGTTATGTATGCTCAAGTATGTATGATGCAAGTATGTTTAAAAAAAGTTTATGATGATGGCACGTCAACGTTTATGCTACTACGTTCAAGTTTCAAGTATGTTTATGCTATTATGTTAAAGTTTCAAGTATGTAAGCACTACTTTAAAGATGCATGTGGTTTTATTATGTAGTACTTGCTATCTCTAGTTTATACATGTTGAGTCTTTATACTCACTAGACTTGATCGATGCAGGTGAGGATGACTTTGAGGGGACGAGGGGTGGAGACCATTGAGCCGGCTTGGACTGCGCAGGAGGCTAAACCCGAGGACCGCCCATGTTTTAAGATTTTATGCATGAAGATTTTTAATACTCTGATTTCATGAAGTGGTTTATGATATTTAAACAATTATTACTTTTGGCAAACTTGGTTTTTGTTGTTTTTATTGCAAATGTTTTTAGACGAACAAGTTATTTTAATGCAAATTTGAAAGTTTATTTTGTATTTAAGAAAATTTTTATTTTTTCGCAAATTTTAAAGTTGTTCAAATTACGGTACGTTTCAGTTGGTATCAGAGCGGTGTTCTTGTAAAGGGTTATGCCTACTGCCAGTTGTGAGAAGCTCACGAAACCACACGTCAAGTCTGTAATTTTTAAGGTTTTAAATTATTTCATGTAGTAAGCACCAAGTCATAATTTCAGCATGTGCATATTTAAATTCAAATTTCTTGCATCTTGTGTTATGATATTATGTTCATGCATATTGGGTTTACGTGTTGGGTAAATGTTGGAACAGTATGCCTCCCAGACGTAGGATTGTGCGTGAGGCAGGTGATGAGAATAGGGAAGTCCATGATGGGGAGAGGGTCACTCCTCCTCGTCCACTCCTAGATATGCAGGCTCAGATGCTTGTAGAGATGACCCAATTCTTTGCACAGTTTGCAAGGAACCAGACTGTAGTAGACATAGGGGCGAGGCCCAGACCGGAGGCAGTTTATGAGAGGTTTAAGAGGATGGATCCGAAGGAGTTCTCGGGGACTACTGACCCGACGATAGCGGAAGGATGGATTAAGTCCATCGAGGTAATCTTTGCGTTTATGGAGCTGCAGGATGCAGACAGAGTTAGATGTGCCACCTTCTTGTTGGCTGGAGATGCCATGCTTTGGTGGGAAAGCGCGTCAGTTTCAGTGAACTTACAAACACTGACGTGGAATGGGTTCAAGGAGGTTTTCTACTCCAAGTACTTCACTGAAGAAGTACGCTCCCGCTTGACCATGGAGTTCATGTCGCTGCGACAGGGAGACAGCAGTGTGGCAGACTTCGTCAGGAAGTTTGAGAGGGGGTGTCACTTTGTTCCCCTGATTGCAAATGATGCCCGGGAGAAGCTGAGGCATTTTATGGATGGGTTGCGGCCGATCTTGCGCCGTGATGTTCGAGTTGCTTGTCCTACGACTTATGCAGTTGCCGTGTCGATAGCTTTGGCGGCAGAGCAGGACCAGAGGGACATTGAGGACGATAGATAGGGCAAGAGGCCCTATCAGGCGCCTCAGCAGCAGCAGCAGCAACCTTAGTTTAAGAGGAATTTCCTAGGACAACAGGGGAAGAGACCATTTCAATGACCACCGAAAGGCAAGGGTCCTATTCCTCAACAGAAGGCTCCTCAGAGACCCGATGAGTACCCAGTGTGCCAAAGTACAACCGCCAGTATCCGGGACAGTGTTTATTTGGATCGAGCAAATGCTTCAAGTGCAGAGCCAGCGATCATATACTGAGAGACTGCCCGCATTGGAGGCAGCCGACCTAGGGAAGAGTGTTTGCCATGCAAGCAGAGGAGGCGAACCCAGATACGACCCTGTTGACTGGTAACTTATTTAATTGAGCACCAAATTATTTTTGTTATGCATGTTTCGATTTTTATTTTGGATTATTAATGTGCTAGTAGTATTTTTGGTGACTTGGGTAGAGATATTTCTACTGTGCTTGAGGTTAAGGTTAGAATTTTTGGGAGATAAGTTTTTTTGTTGTACCAACGTCTCTCAGGAAATATTTTCATAAAGAGAGTAGCCACGAAGGCCTTGATAGATTCAGGGGCCACTCACTCTTTTATTTCGGAGACGTTCGGTAATCATTTTGACGTCAAGTCTATTGGACTCGATGTGAGCTATCCAGTGACAGTCTCATCAGGGGAAGAATTATCAGATACTAGCGTGGTCAGAGACATCGATCTCGAGCTGCAAGGCCACCTAGTGTATGCCGATCTAATCGTGTTGCCGATGTCAGAATTTGATATTATATTGGGAATGGACTGGCTGACGAAGAACATAGTTCTTATTGACTTTCAGAAAAGGTCAGTGTTGGTAAGTCCGATGGGCATGGAGCAGTTTTTTTTTTGAGCCAGATAGATGGAGAAGTTTCTCTCGCATGATCTCTTGCATGCAGGCACGGAGACTTATTCACAAGGGGTGTCAGGCTTTCTTGGCCAGTATTATTTCTGCACTTGACGTACCCACTCCGTCGATATCTGATGTTCCAGTGGTCAGAGATTTTCTTGACGTTTTTCCAGATGACGTCACTGGCCTTCCACCAGAGAGAGAGGTGGAGTTCGCTATTGATCTTGTGTCAGGCACTGTGCCAATTTCTAAGACACCATACCGACTAGCTCCAGCTGAGATGTTAGAGCTCAAACAGCAGATTCAGGAGCTTCTTGACAAGGAATTCATTCGCCCTAGTTTATCACCATGGGGCGCACCAATACTCTTCGTAAAGAAGAAGGATGGGAGCATGAGGTTGTGTATCGACTATCGAGAACTAAACAAGGTAACGATCAAAAATAAATACCCACTTCCAAGGATCGAGGATTTGTTTGATCGGGAGCTACAATGTTCTCTAAGATAGATCTTCGATCAGGGTATCATCAGCTGAAGGTAAAAGATACAGATGTTCATAAGACAGCCTTCTGAACCCAAGTATGGGCATTACGAGTTTTTAGTGATGCCGTTTGGACTGAGAATGCTCCAGCGATATTTATGGACCTCATGAACCGAGTATTTCAGCCCTACCTAGATCAGTTCGTCATAGTGTTCATTGACGACATTCTCATTTACTCGAAGAGCCATGAGGAGAACAGTCAGCACTTGGGTACATTTTTGCAGGTTTTGTAGAGTCGCAAGTTGTTTGCAAAATTTAGTAAGTGTGAATTCTAGTTGGAGAAGGTAGCGTTTTTGGGTCATATAATATCTAGCAGTGGTGTCGAGGTGGACCCAGAAAAAGTGGCAGCAGTTAAGGAATGGGTTGAGCCAAAGAATGCATCAGAGATCCGCAGTTTCCTAGGCTTAGCAGGCTACTACCGGAAGTTCATTCAGGGATTTTCTTCGATTGCAGTGCCACTCACTTCATTGACTAAGAAGAATGCTAAATTCATATGGAGTGGAGAGTGCCAGAAGAGCATTGATACTTTGAAGCAAGCTCTTATTACAGCGCCAGTTTTAGTCATGCTATCAGGGCAAGGCGATTTTGTGTTGTACACCGATGCTTCTAAGCTCAGGTTAGGCGCAGTTTTGATGCAGCATGGTCGAGTTATAGCTTATGCCTCCAGACAGTTGAAAGTGCATGAGAAGAATTATTCGACTCATGATCTTGAGTTAGCCGCTGTCGTCTTTGCGTTGAAGATATGGAAACATTACTTGTACCACGAGAAATGTCAGATATTCACTGATCACAAGAGTCTCAAGTATTTCTTCACGCAGAAAGAGCTAAATATGACACAAAGACGGTGGTTAGAGTTAGTGAAAGACTAAGATTGTGAAATTAGCTACCATCCGAGGAAAGCTAATGTTGTGGCAGATGATTTGAGCAGAAAATTTGCAGGCGTAGCACAGCTGTCAGTACAGAGATCTCTTCAGTCAGAGATTCAAAGATTTGGGTTTGAGGTTTATCCTAAGAGCGGAGCTCCTAAGCTATCTAATCTGACTGTCCAGTCTTCATTGTTTGACCAAATCCATAGAGGTCAGCCTTCAGATGAGCAGTTGCAGAAATGGAGACTGAAGGATGAAGCCAAGGGCAGTGTACTCTGCACAGTGTCTGATGGTATTGTGAGATACAAAGGGAGAATGTGGGTGCCTATTGTTGATTCGATCAGAGAAGATATCTTGTCAGAGGCACATGCATCTTCGTATTCCATCCATCCAGGAGGTACCAAGATGTACAAGGATTTGCAGATTCTGTATTGGTGGCCAGATATGAAGCGAGACATCCGCCGATATGTATCTGAATGCCTCACTTGTCAACAAGTGGAGGCGGAGCATCAGAGGTCAGAAGGATTGCTTAAGCCACTCCCTATCCCTGAGTGGAAGTGGGAGAATATCACCATGGACTTCGTTGTTGGTTTGCCGAGGTCAGTCAGAGGATCCAATTCCATTTGGGTAATAGTGGATCGGCTCACTAAGTCAGCGCACTTCTTGCCAGTGAAGAAGACTTTCTCCATGACGCAGTATGCGGAGCTCTATATCAGGGAGATATTTTGATTGCACGGAATCCCAGTTTCTATTGTGTCCGACAGGGACCCGAGGTTTACATCGTCCTTCTGGAAGAGTTTTCACGCAGCCATGGGGACGAAGTTGCTATTCACTTCAACTTTCCACCCTCAGATAGATGGCCAGTCTGAGCATGTGATTCAGATTTTGGAAGACTTGCTGTGAGCCTGTGTGATTGATTTTCATGGGAATTGGGAATCGAATCTACAACAACAGTTTCAAATCATCTATAGGTATGGCTCCCTACGAGACATTTTATAGGAGGAAGTGCAGATCTCCGATTCATTGAGATGAAGTCGGTGAGAGATTAAAACTTGGTTCAGAGATTGTTTAGCAGACTGCAGATGTGGTGGTCAAGATCCAACACAGGATGAAGACCGCCCAAAGTCGTCAAAAGAGTTATGCTCACAAGAGGAGAAGGGATCTAGAGTTTGCCATAGGTGATCACGTTTTCGTGAAGATAGCACCCATGAAGGGTGTTATGAGATTTGGGATGAGAGGCAAGCTTAGTCCGAGATTTATTGGACCGTTCGAAATTCTTGGCAGAGTTGGGAAACTAGCTTATCGTGTTGCCCTACCGCCGAATCTGGGTGGTGTACACAATGTGTTCCACGTCTCGATTCTGAGGAAGTATCAGCTAATCCTTCACATGTTTTGAGCTTTGAGCCGTTGCAGCTTGCTCCAGATCTGTCGTATGATGAAAGACCTGTCCAAATCCTAGACAGATAGGAGCGGAGACTTCGGAACAAGGTGACAAGCTGGTCAAAGTCCGGTGGCTGAATCAAGTAGTGGAGGAAGCCACTTGAGAGACAGAAGCAGATATGAGAAGTCGCTATCCGGAACTTTTTGGTAAGATTTAATTTCGAGGACGAAATTTATCTAAGTGGGGGAGGAACTGTAGAGCACAAAATCAGTACACGTAAAACTCATTCATTTATTTAATTGTAAATTTATTTAATTAAGTTTAAAATAATTTTAGAGATGCATGATTTATTTAAATGTATTATTTTAAATTATTTATGTTTATGTGATGCACGTTAAAATGTTTCCTTGAGTTTCATGTTTCAGGTGATTATTCGATGCGAGATCGAGGAAAAGAGACCGACGACGATTTTGGCAATTTTTAAAATGTGGTATTTTTTTTTAAGTTAGGATTGGGGCATTTTAAATGATTTATTAAGTTTTAAACATTTTAAAGCATAAATTATTTATTTAGTGATTTTAGAATTTTAAAACTTTTAAAGTTAGCATTTGTGTGTTTTATTTTGTTAAGTAGGTGATTTTCTAAGAATAGGGAGGATTAACTTTTTAATTAACACTTTTATTTTTAATTAAGCATTTTATTACCCCTAATTAAATCTAAACACACACACTTTAACACACACATACATGAAAACACACAACACACACATACATATTTTATTTTCATATTGTTAGAGGTAAATTTTAGGGTTCTAAGAACCAAGAGCAGCCGCCCCTCTCCTCTGTATTTTTCAGCAATTTTTGTTGGGTTTTATTCAAGAAAATCGTGCCACGTTCGTCCGGATCAACCCTCGAATCTTTTCGCTTCGGTGTCGTCGTTTCGATAATGTTAAAAATGAAAAGGCATGTATATTCTTTCGTTTATGCATCGATCTCGTCATAGTATTTGCTTTTATGTTTATAATGAGTAAAAATCCACGTATGTTGTGAAAAGTTTGAGCAAAAACTTGTTGGATCGGTTTTGAAACGCTTTTGGATCTAAAACTCAAAATTTGCTGTCATTTTAAATATTGCGATTTTTCGGTCGATTTTCTGGAAAACTTTCAACATATAAAACGTAAAAAATTTTGATACCTTCGATTTGACAGTAAATTAGAAATATTTGGATAAGAAATGAGTGAGTTATGATCATTTTTGTAGGACTGCTCAAACTGCATTTTTCTGAAAAATGTGTTCTTGAAGTTTTATTGTTGCAGGCTTTGATGGGGATCGGCGGGTGTTTGCTGCTACATTTAAGTATGTTGAGTATGATGTTGGGATGATTTTTGGTTTGTCGGTACGCATTGATAGGTACTTGTTTGCATTAGAAGTTGTAGGATGCGTTTTTGTGTCAAATGTCGTGTTCACGGATTGGGTTGCATTGTTTGTGATGCGTAGTTGTTTTGGGGCATTTGTTTGAGTTTGAATAAGTGTCATAGCATCCTAGGATGGGTCTCGAGATGTTGGTTCATGTTTGCATTAGAAGTCGTAGGATGCGTTTTTGTGTCAAATGTCGTGTTCACGGATTGGGTTGCATTGTTTGTGATGCATAGTTGTTTTGGGGCATTTGTTTGAGTTTGAATAAGTGTCATAGCATCCTAGGATGGGTCTCGAGATGTTGGTTCATGGTCCTTATGATCGAGTGAGTAGGATTAAGTCACAAGTGTAGGGAATTCCGTTTGTTCGCAATTCCACCACCTACATGGACCCGAAGCCGGACCTTTACACGGGGTCCGTGCCCTTTTTCCTTCAAAATGCGAAATTCTAGCATGTACCCGGACCCTTACACGGGGTCCGTGTACCCCTTTAAAAAAATTAATTTTTTTTAGGAATTGTTTTGGGGTTTGATGTCATGATTTAGTACGATGATTAAACGAGGTAGAGTCCCGAGAGATTTAAATGTAATAAGGGAATTTGTCATTTTTGGTTGTGAGCACGACTATACGTCTAAGTCATGCAAGATAGGTATTCGAACTCATGTTAGTATGTGCAGCTGTGGCCCCAAGCGAGATCCAACGAATCCCTCAACGCCAAGTAAGTATGTTCAACGTGCAAAAGAAAATATTTTTATGTTTTTGAGGTATGCTAAATGTCTTGTGACAAAATTTTTAACGGGTTTGGAAGTCGGTGAACGTGGTCGAGGACCTTTCCACCCCGGTAAAGCATGACCGGGTTTAGATCAGGATTGGAAAGCGGTAAAACATGACCAGGGACCAATCCACCGGTAAAGCATGACCGGGGATCTCATGTATGCGGTAGTGGATTTTCCCTGCCAGCCCAGTACTGTAGTTTAGTCTGATCAGGCACATTTATGTATGGGTCACTTGCTTTGAAACATATCTCTACGCAAAAAGATGTTATGTATGCTCAAGTATTTATGATGCAAGTATGTTTAAGAAAAGTTTTATGATGATGGCACGTCTACGTTTATGCTACTACGTTAAAGTTTCAAGTATGTTTATGCTATTTTGTTAAAGTTTCAAGTATGTAAGCCCTACTTTAAAGATGCATGTGGTTTTATTATGTAGTACTTGCTATCTCCAGTTTATACATGTTGAGTCTTTAGACTCACTAGACTTGATCGATGCAGGTGAGGATGACTTTGAGGAGACGAGGGGTGGGGACCAATGAGCCGGCTTGGACTGCGCAGGAGGTTAAACCCGAGGACCGCCCATGTTTTAAGATTTTATGCATGACGATTTTTAATACTCTGATTTCATGAAGTGGTTTATGATATTTAAATGATTATTACTTTTGGCAAACTTGGTTTTAGTTGTTTTTATTGGAAATGTTTTTAGACGAGCAAGTTATTTTAATGCAAATTTGAAACTTTATTTCGTATTTAAGAAAATTTTATTTTTTCGCAAATTTTAATTTTGTTCAAAGTACGGTACGTTTCAGTTGAGGCAAAAGATGAATATTTTGGAAGTGCAAATGGATATCCAGAATAATGCTCAGGTAATCACTAAGGGGAAACCTTTTGATTTATGTTGTGGTATCGTTTTTGTAACGCCCGAAAACCCGAAAACATTATCCACATGCATGCATGAAAATTTATATGAATTTATTTAAATGAGTGATCTAGAAGCATGTTTTAGTATTTGCATGGTTAAATGATTATTTAATCGAATGTTAAGAATGTAAACTTTCGATAGTCGAATACGCGATGTACGGAAAAAGGAGAGAGAACCGGACACGATTTTGATAAGGTTTCTATGTTTAGAAACTTGGAATTTAGTAAGTCTAAATTAGGATAGCGGCAAATTTATTTATAGTAAGGAACAAACTTAATCGGTAGCAAACGTGCGCTAGAAAATAAGAAGTTTCAGGTGTACAAAACTAGAAACGAGTGGCACCGAATATTTTTAAATATTGTTGGGATTTTTTAGTGGATTAAATATATATTTAATTAACACCTTAATGGGCCTAGTTTGTTGGTGGTTGATTAATTAATTATAGGGCCCGTTATGAATAATTAAGCCCAATTAACAACTTAATGATTTAATTAAATAAAACCCCACCCTACCTCCCCAAGAAACTCACATCTCCCACACTTTTCAGCAGCACAACACACACACACACACGTGCACACACTAGGACTCTAGGGGCCGAACCATAGAGGAGAGGAAGGAAGGAGATTTCGCGTCCCGTTCGTATCTCGTCGCGCCGTATCTAGGGTGTCGTAAGAATAAATGATCAAGGCATGTTTTCAAACCTTTTTTCAAGCACCATTCAATCCATATTATTGCATGTATGCTGATGCGAGTGAAAAATTTATAAAAGTGATTGTTTTTAATCTCATGCATGTGCATCTTATGTTTTTATAAAAGATTTTTAAATTTATTAGATTCTTGAGGGAAGGATGAAAACCGAGGGTTCCAAGGGCTGGTATAGACGTTTGGGAAGAGAATTGAAGTGAAAAAAGATGAACCAATGAGCCACAAGGGGTTGTGCACACCTGCACGCCAATCCCATGAAGGTCGAGAGGGTAGGGGTGCGGCTTTCGGGTCCCTACAGCTAAGGGGACTACATGGGGCCCTAGCCACGGTCTGGAGGTTTGGGTTAGGGTCCTGGATGAGTTTTTGGAGTGCTGGAACCGAACTCCACAAACATGTGTTGGTTGGCCTGTTTTTGGGCGTGTGGTTCCTAGGGCTAAAGGGGCAATGCAAGGCTGGTCCAGGGGCTAGAGACGTGCCTTAGGGTCCTGGTGAGGGTCTAGTGTGAGCAAAACTTTGATCCAAAGGCTGGGACCGTAGTTTGTGAGCGAGGACGCCAAGGTGAGCGTGAGGATGCATTTTACGTGTTGCTGGAGCGTGAGCTTCAGGGCCTTGAGTGTCTGGTCTGTGTCCAAAAGGGCCTAATCATGGTATTATTTAGTGTCTAAGGAAGGGGTCTAGGGCCTGATTCGAGGTTGTATCGAGTCGTGGTCCGTTCGGCGTCGTAAATTGCCCGAACGTGTCAAAATAAGAGAGAAGTGAGCCTAGGTTAAATTTTAACTCCATGTTTTGGTTTATGGCTTGGGCTTGGCGACTTCCAGCAACTTATATTGAGTCTTAGGATGTTAATAAAGGTCTGTTCTTGAGTTGGTTCGAGTCGTAAGGGTAGTTTGGTCATTTGTTTAACCGAAACCGCGAAAATGTTGGTAAACGAGCCATCCGGTAAGCGAATTGAGTCCTTTTTGAAACGTAGGTCCTAAGATTGAATTTCCAGAAAGTTACTGGATATTTTTAGGTGTTTTTAAATCTTTGAAATCGAGTAGTCTCCTTGAGTCAAATTTTAAGGTCGTCCGGGTACGTATAGCATTGAATCTTGTGCGGTCGGTTAGAGTAAAGTCGAGGGCGGTTTGCAACTTCCTAAAACAATTCCAAATCATGTTAAATGTTGTTTTTAGAAGTTTTAAAGTATATGCATGATATATGTTATTTTTATAAGTTTTAACGTATTTTGCACGTATATGCTAATTTTAGCAATCTCGGCATATATGAATTATATAAAGCATCTTTTTGGAAAAATTTAAACGAATATGGAAAGTCATGAATGTTTTATGAAATGATAAAGTTAAGAAAAATATTTTTGAGGAATGTGAATTGATCGTGACGAAAAGATAGTAAGGGATCCGTCGAAAACGGGAACGGTGAACTTGTAATGAAAAAGGAGTGAACCGTCGAAAACAGGGCGCAAGGATCTCAATGATAATGGATCCATTGAAAACGAAAACGGTGAAGTTATTTTTATGATAGTCGGTGGGATCGTCAAAAAAGTGGACATTGAACCCCGCGGCCTAGTAGTATGGTTTATAGATTTATCAATCGAATAAAGGTTGTCACTTTCGAGGATTGGAGTTCACATAAAAAGATAATTTTAAATGGAAAATGTTCATAACTACGCATGATTTCAAAAGTTGCATATTTTGAAGGTTTTATGATTGCATGGAAAAATCTATTTTCAGTAAAAGTAATTTTTATGCATGTGATTGTATATTTACGTACTTGCTATACGAGGTTTGAGGTAATGATGATGTTGAGTCGTGAGGTGAGGCCTATCGAGTTATCTGGAGGCGCAGTGCATACCCAAGGACCTAGAAATTCCGCATATGTGAAAGACTTTTGATGATTTTATGGATTATCGCTTTTATTTATAGACTGTTAGGATGCTAGAATTTATTGAGTTGAATTTTAGATTTTTAATGCTTATTCTACTTATTCCGCATGAATGATTATAGATGATATAGATTTTTGTTTATTTGACTATTTATGCTAATTTATTAATGATGAAATAATTAAGCATATGTGAGGCCCGCGGCCGAAGAGGGCGGGGGGTGATCGCCGGTGCCATGAGTTTGCACGGACAATGAGCAGCTCCTGGAAGGCTTCTAGGTGGAGGGAACATGAATGAAGCGATCTCACACCGGAATGAGAGGGATTCCGAGACTGTTCAATGTAATGGACTGTACAGTTGAAGAGGGCTTAAAAGATTTGATATATACTACTCATATCACGAAGGTGCATCTTCTTTTCGATAGCTCATCACATAAGAACTCCAAAGTTAAGTGTGCTTGACTTGGGGCAATTTCGGGATGAGTGACCTCCTGGGAAGTTTCTTAGGGTACGTGTGAGTGAGGACATAAGTACGCTGGAAAGATTCGTCTTGGTACAGTGAGGACAGTCGTCGAATCTGGGGCGTTACAGTTGGTATTAGAGCCGACCTCTCTTAGTACGGTGTGGTTCGGGGACGAACCAAGCGGAAGCTGGTGGGCATGTGAGGCCCGGGGCCGAAGAGGGCGGGGGGTAATCGCCGGTGCCATGAGTTTGCACGGACAATGAGCGGCTTCTGGTAGGCTTCTAGGTGGAGGGAACATGAATGAACCGATCTCACATCGAAATGCGTGTGAGTGAGGACATAAGCACGCTGGAAAGATTCGTCTTGGTACAGTGAGGAAAGTCGTCGAATCTGTGGCGTTACAGTTGGTATCAGAGCCGACCTCTCTTAGTACTGTGGTTCGGGAACGAACCAAGCAGAACCTGGTAGACATGTGAAGCCCGGGGCTGAAGAGGGCGGGGGTGATCGTCGGTGCCATGAGTTTGCACGGACAATGAGCGGCTCCTGGCAGGCTTCTAGGTGGAGGGAACATGAATGAACCGATCCCACACCGGAATGAGAGGGATTCCGAGACTGTTCAATGTAATGGACTGTACAGTTGAAGAGGGCTTAAAAGATTTGATATATACTACTCATATCATGAAGGTGCATCTTCTTTTCGATAGCTCATCACATAAGAACTCCAAAGTTAAGTGTGCTTGACTTGGGGCAATTTCGGGATGAGTGACCTCCTGGGAAGTTTCTTAGGGTACGTATGAGTGAGGACATAAGAACGCTGGAAAGATTCGTCTTGGTACAGTGAGGACAGTCGTCGAATCTGGGGCGTTATAGTTGGTATCAGAGCCGACCTCTCTTAGTACGGTGTGGTTCAGGGACGAACCAAGCGGAAGCTAGTTGGCATGTGAGGCCCGGGGCTGAAGAGGGCGGGGGGTGATCGCCGGTGCCATGACTTTGCACGGACAATGAGCGGCTCCTGGCAGGCTTCTAGGTGGAGGGAACATGAATGAATCGATCCCACACCGGAATGAGAGGGATTCCGTGACTGTTCAATGTAATGGACTGTACAGTTGAAGAGGGCTTAAAAGATTTGATATGTACTACTCATATCACGAAGGTGCATCTTCTTTTCGGTAGCTCATCACATAAGAACTCCAAAGTTAAGTGTGCTTGACTTGGGGCAATTTCAGGATGGGTGACCTCCTGGGAATTTTCTTAGGGTGCGTGTGAGTGAGGACATAAGCACGCTGGAAAGACTCGTCTTGGTACAGTGAGGACAGTCGTCGAATCTAGGGCGTTACAGCATAGCTTTACCAAAAAAAAAAAACTAGCGTAAAATAAAAGGAATTAGAAGTTAGGGTCGTTTTAGTTTTTGTATAGTTTTGACATGAAATATACATTGTTTGATATGTAACTCTTGTCTTTCTTTGTTGTTGTGTAAAGGGCTGCCGATTGGTGTTGCTAGGGGGCTGATTATGTCAAGGTTTAAGGTGTCAATGTGTAGGAGTCATGAGGTAGTCGTGTTGTGGTGAGGGCCGATCGCTTTTCTCCTGGTGGTTGGCTCGGTCGTGGCAAGATAGGAAGAAATGAGGGAGCCGGTGGTGAAAAGGCTGTTCCAAGCCTTGGTGGGTCTGAGTCATGGCCTAGGATGGCTCGAACACCACTGGTCTTGGCCATAGAGCCGGACGAGAGAGCTAGGTTGAGGGGTGCCTCGGTTGGCCTCGTTTCGATGGCTCTCGAGTGTTCGCGCTTGACAGCGTGCATGGGGCTGAGGGCTGCGGCTAGGTCGGTCCAGGAGGGTCCAGTTGTGGGCAAGGTATGGCTGGTGAAGGTCTGGTCCAAGCTGGTTGGGCTTAGGGTCGAGAATTTGAGGTTAGGGTAATGTTAGGGTTTCGGCTTTCCTTGTGTAGAAATTGTCCAGCAGTCGTTCGGTCGTGTTGAGGGACCTTAGATGTTCTGATTTAGGTTTTTTAGGGGCTGGTAGGGTGTGTGTAAGTGGTGGTTAAAACTTGGGAAAGTTTGGTTAAGTTTCGGAATGATTCTGGTTAAAACCGGTACTCCAGTCTAAGTTTTAATACGAATCGTATAAGTTATGATTCAGACTTCCAGGAATCGATTGTAATATGTTTTGAGGTGTTTTTAGGAGTTTGATTGACTTCAAGTCAAAATTTTGAGGTCCGGGGATAAAATGGTTAATTAGTGTTTCCAAGAGAAAAATGGTCATTTTGCACACGGGTCGAGTTAGCAGTCCTGGCAGCGCCTTGATCACAAAATCACATGTTTTTAATGCATATTCTATCATGAACATGACCATTTATGAAAATATGAAAATTACGTTGCATGCTCGATTTTAAGAAAAATTTACGTATATGCATGATTTTTATAAGTGATGAATATGATGACATGTTTTGAAGGAATGGAGTTGATTGTGACTAATTACGATGATACGATAATATGATGACATTTAAAGCCAAGGTTCAGTGGATGGGTAATACTGTCGCTGATGTTCCCGTCGCCGGGTACAGATGTTATACGTAGATGGATCCATCGACTAATAAGATGATACGAAAGTCACAACTAATAAACGGAATTGAAATAAAGAAAATTGATCATGTATATGTTGATATGATGTGATATGAACACATTTATGTTTATGTTCACTATTTTAAAATCATGAAGTTTATTTTAAGTACAATACTCTTCACTGTTGCATGTTATGTATATGTACTTGTGATAACGATTTTAGTGTGTTGAGTCTTTAGACTCACTAGTCGTGAATGATGCAGGTGAGCATATTGATGAGGAGACTGGAGGCGCCGAAGACTGAGTAGGCGGGGATGGAGGTGCGCATTCTAACCCGAGTACTATACTTTTCTGCACATTATGTTTATGAGATAGGAGAGATCATGAACATTTACTTACATTTTATTATTTATATATTTATGGTTTGACAGGACTTGCATGTGGTTTATTTGAGTTCTTTTAAGTTGAAATACTTTTACTTAGTAGTTGAATATATGTTATTGTTGGAACATTTCATGTTCGCAATCTTGATTTTGATGTTAACAAAACTTGTTATTTTGTTTCTAATGATTTACCTAAGTGCGCAGGAAGTTGGAGCTGATCAGGCTTCGAACCGATCAGTTAAACGAGTCAAAACTGAAGCTATCGAGTTACAAACTAAAAACATCAACCGATCGACTAAACTGAATCAGCTCAACTGATATATCAAAGAACGGTCCAACTAATTGTCCAGCTGATAGGTAGTTTAGCAGAAGACCTTCAGAAGCCCGGCCAGCTGATGAAGAGCTCAACTGATGAAGAACCCAGCTGTCCAGTTCAACTGAAAGAGTGAAATCAGTTCAACTGACGAGTCAACTGATTTCACCAGCCCAACTGAAGATCAGTTCAGATGACCAGTTAGGAACATCAGTTAGGGACCATTCAGTTGCAGATCAAGATAAGAGTATCTTAGTAGACTTCAGCTACGCACAAAGATACAAATACATACAATCAAAGGTACAATAATGGACGTTGCAGCAAAGATTAAAGCTGGGAGATTCCTGGAGGCATGTCAGAAAAGTCAAGACACATATACCAAGGAACGCATTCAAAGCTGCAACGATCACATGTGATGAGTCTTGATGTACGGTCTCAATGCCTCTATATATACACGCTCAAGACCGTCAGCAAAACAAGAAGAGAGAGCACATACTAGAGTGTGTGAAGATAAAAAGAAAGGGCACGCAAATTGCATATCAGCTTATAAGAAGCAATCAGCCCAGAGGGAACACTTCATTGTGGTATCAGCTTAGTTAGAAGCATATTTTCCTCAGTGTGTTAGAACACTTTCGGATAGTTTTCAGAGATCAGTTCTTACAACACACACACCACCACTCAAATACAGTCTTGCAAAAAGACAATAAACTTGTGTGTGTAGTCTTTCTCACATAGACGTTAAAGAAGTGTTGGCTGGAAGGTGCTGCCTTCAGTCTAGTCTAGGAGTTCAGTTAGACAGTAGCAAAAGTCCTAGCTGAGTAGGTTTGTACAAGAGTTGTATAAATCAAAGTCTTCTATTGAATCCTACATGAGGGGGTAGAAGGGGTGACGTAGGAGCAGTTGAAGTCTCGAAACATCCATAAACATATCTTGTGTATTTTTCTGATTAACTGTTGTTTTCAAACTGTTTGGATCAGTTAGAGTATTCGTCAGTTCAGTTGTCACCATAACTGAACTGATGACTGCAAAAACTAATCTACCCTTTTTCAGTTTTTCAATTACACAAGATATACAAAATATATCAATGTTTCTTAACGAATGATTATTTCGAGTGTTTTCCGCTTGATTTTAACTCCAAACTCGATCTAATTCATTGGTGTGTACATTCTTAGAACACGAGCTATTGCAGCTCTTGGAGAATATTTTTTTTGAAGCACATCAAGGTGCTCTGCAAACGATCCTTCAGTTATTTTTAAATCATGTGATGGAAGGTAGATATTGCATGCATGCCTATATAAATATCTTTTTGAGATAAATGTGTATTCCGAGGTTTAGCTTTAAAAAAAATTCTAGCATTATGTTAAGTAGTAGACGTTTCACATACGACGTCCAATGAGTATTTCTAATGCCAAAACAAAAATTTTAAAGCTTTCACTGTGCTTTGGGTACGGAAAAATGGTACTCCAACATAAATATGCATGAATTTATTTATGGATGTTCGGGGATTAACAACTCCTGTATCACCCATTTTTCCATTTGGAAAAATTCACTAGAAGACTTTGATTTAAATAACCATTTGTACAAATCCATTTCGACTTAGGACTTATTCTTTGCCTAATCGAAACTCCTAGCACACTCTCGATTGTAGGCCGCAACCTCACAATCTGTATAATATTTAACATATTTTATGCCAAAACTACCAACACAATTTTTAATATCTTTGTTTGAAGACTATCACTCAACTAAACTTTGAAGCTCATCTTTCTTATATATGTGAGTGATTGTGTGTGTGAGGAAATTGCAACGATCATATTTGAATTTTTAGCATGTTGCTGGTGCGGTCTAGATCTATGAGCAAAATGGTTGAATGAATGAACCGCTGGGATGAACACAATAGTTGAATGAGTAAACGGTTGACTGGATGAGCAAAACAATTGAGTGAAACAGTTCAGTGAAATATGGTATGGTCCGGTGAATACATATTTGATTCATTGATTTCTGGGCGATGTCGTAAACATGAAAGTTGTAGCATTTTTTCTTAGATTTCTATAAAGTTAAGAATCACTCAATTTTGAGTTTGTATGGTAGAGATGTGTTTGAAATATCAGATTGTGTACACGCTTGAACTTTTTCTACAACCTGTGCAGAGCCAGAAATTTCTTCGCGGATTATCAGCTTCTTAAAATTCGATTCAAACTTCAAACTTTGAGGCTGATTTGTAGATCATTATCTTATCTTTCCAATGCATGATAATCGTTCAATTATGATAAATGAGATGAGATGTATCGCAAAAAACAAGAGCTGGTCTATCGAGCATTGGTTGGTCGAATATTGCGACTGCAATTTTGTCTCGATAACATCCTAATTCACTCGATCGATCTGATATACGGTTTCTAGATAACGGAGTTGGCTTTACAACAATTATGGCAGCTAGTAATTTGGATTTCTTGTATGTGAGATATCATTGAAATACTTGACCTCGCTAGATTTTCAGTTTGACTTAATTTAAGTTCCAGCTTGTCAAATTTCTCAACTTGACTTGAGTAAATATGTTAAAAATATAACAACAACTTTTGCTATTATCAAAATCACTATTGCCAGCGTTTTTGCAACCCAACAATTTAATATATTTTTTAGTTTATTTTTTTAACTTTATTTATTATTATTGATAGATATGGATCTAGAGCAGGATTAAATTTGTTAACTATAGTTTTCCACGAATGAATATTTAGTTAAAAATTTCATGTAAGCTTCATCCTTCATCGTATCGATGTTTAATCTCGTATAATTAACTTAAATCAGCTCCAACAAACTAATAGATTATAATACTCGAATCGATCTCACATATGGGATGCTATATTTGATCGGCCTGTTTCTAAAAATAATATCACCATTCAAATATAAGAGAGCACCAATTTTATCTACGAAGCTGATTGAAAAAATCGAAAATATAGAATAAATTGTTTAAAATTTTTGAGCGAAAAGAAGATGAAATTGAAAATTAGAGATGTAAGATCTACGAAACTGATATGAAATATGTGAAAGAACTGAAAATTTTATAGCAAAGGACTATAATTTTTTTAAAATTTCAAGAATAAAAAAGCCGATTCATTGCAAAGTTAAATCTTGTAATTGCGGAAAGCTGATTCCCAGGAATTGTGCTGATGCCTTACTATATTTTTTAATTTTTTTCCCCTAAATTCAATTCACACATATAAATAACTGCACAATACGACAAAGTGTGTCAGGACATGAAGCAGGTCCGTGTGGACGCTAGCAGCAGCCGCTATCAAAAACAGGGGCCCTGCTGGACGCCGGTTGCTGCAAAAAGTAACGTCTAAATTTGACAACGGTTTGCAGTGTCCGCTACTGCCATCGGCGTTTTGTGGTATTTTTTGTATTATTTCACATTTGACTGTATTTTTAAAATTTATTTTCTTTTTAAAATTAAATTAATTATAAGAAACCCAAGAATGATGGTGCAAGTTGAGAAAAATATTATAATGAATGATTTGTAATAAATAATTAATGATTTTTATTTCTCACAAGTTGTGATGTGTAGATTGATTTTATAAAAAGGATATTTTAAATTACACGTGATACTTAGTTGAATTTATACTTTTAGAATTTATTTAAATATTGGACGTTGAAATAAAAAAAATGGTGAATTTCTAATTCTATTTCCCTACCATTTTTTTAAAAATATTTTACCCAAACATAAAAAATAATTATACTAAAAAATATTACCTAAAGGCACCGAACTATAGTTCGATTGATAGATTGACCGAAAAAGATGAGTGATTATATAATGATAAATTATTTGATTTTATAGAATAGGAAATAAAATACAACAATAAATAGTGAACCATTATAAATCTATCCCTATTATTATATTATATCAATCAAATCGAACCAAAATTATAAATAGGGCTTTAAAAAAAATTTATAATTAAGGTCAGTGACGTATACACGATAGTCTTACCTGATATCAAAATCTAAAGTTTGGGTCTCGATTTAAAAAATATATATATATTTAGTAAGTTTTTTAAATGTAGATATTTGGGTATTAAAAATAATTTGGGCATCAAATTTGTATTCTTTCAAGAATACACGTTAAGAAGTCCAAACCCAAACCCAGCTGACCCAATAGTGGCCCATTATACGAGTCATCATTCAGTCTTCACAACATGCGTCCGGTCATCGATTGTCTGCCTCAGTTACGGCGGCGAACCGCCGTGATGATTCTCTTCTCCTCAAGCTCTGCCTCCTCCAATTCTTAGTATTTGCGGACAGAAAAGGAATATGGCTACAGTTCCATCCAAGCTTTACTCAGGTCCGTACATTACGAATCTCGTTTCGTCTTCCTGCGGTGAAAAATCAGTTCAAGTATTCGAAAAATTTTAACTCGCGGTTTAAATCAGTTTGTATACATGACATTCTTTGTGGAGTAATTTAGTGTATGAGAGGGCTAAAACATGCAATTTTATTCTAAAAATTAAACGATATTTTGAAAAAGATTTTCTCTGGTGTTTGCATTCGTTTACAATTTGTGTGTGCCGCTCATCTTGCGCTATCAATGAAATTTCTGATTTGCAGATGATGTCAGCTTACTGATGGTACTCATGGACGCAAACCCCTTCTTTTGGAACTCTGTGAAATCTAATTACCTCTTCTCCGACTTCTTAACACATGTAATTGTTTTCCCCCTTTATCCCTTCTTGAAAGAAAACTAACGCGTTTATGTTTTACTTAAAAATTGGATTTTGAAGATTAGAGCTTTTCATTGCAGGTATTAGCATTCTTGAATTCAATATTCCTATTAAATCAGTTCAACAAAGTGGTAGTGATAGCAACTGGATACAATTCTTGTGACTACATATTTGATTCCGCAGCTTTGCATGGTCAGAATCAGAGGGCGGAGAGTTTACTGCAGAAGTTGGAGGACTTTCTGGACAAGGATGAGTCACTTTGTCGTGAAAACTCGGTCAATGGTCCCAGTGTCTCACTTCTCTCTGGATCCCTTTCCATGGCCCTTTGCTGTATCCTCACCGTAAAAACATTTTCTTCAATTATGGATTCTTTTTTAATATTTATACTTGCTTTTTTTGTAAGCTTGATTATGTCGTGTTGTTACAAAATATATGTTTTGTGTGACTTATGTTGACATTTCAGACATTCAGAGGGTGTTTCGGTCAGGTCCTTTTCATCCACAGCCTCGGGTGAGTTTGAGCTTGATGCAGTCCCCTGTTTTGAAGTTATTGAATATTAGTAGCTACTTTCTAAATGAATTCCATTTTTCGTTACCGTGCGAAGAGAGGACATCCATTCCCTTCTGTCCCCCGTGTTTCAAGCAGATACAGACATGCTACTAAATGGCTGTACATCTCAATAAAATCTGAAATATTGAAAAAATAAGTGTAGTAAATTATTTAATCTGTTTTATTCTTCTCTTAATTTCTATGTAAGCCTTTTGGTATCATGAATAACTTACACAATCAGTCAACTTCTTTCCATATTTCTGTTCTTTGATGTTTTTACAATATCATTTTTGGGTTTCACTGATTGATCAATGTCTGATAATGACAGATATTATGCTTACATGGATCTCCAGATGGGCCTGGACAGTGTGTATTTTAGATTTCCCAAGCTTATTCACTTACTTTCACCAGTGCATGTGCTGAATTGGTTTCATTGTGCAGATATGTTGCAATCATGAATTCAATTTTCTCTGCTCAGCGCTTAATGGTAATATTTCAGTTCGTGATCATCCGCTTTTGCTGACCATTTTTTATGATACATTGTGTTAATTTGTCTAGTTATTTGATTTTTCGCTGCCTAAGTATGAAGAAGTAGAGCTATGAATTTCATTAAGAGTTACTCTTGAATTTGTAATTTGCTGCGTTTTTTTTATGTCAGCATGACAATCTTTACCTCCAAATCCAGAGTGATCTTCATTTAAGACAACAAACCAGTGTTATCTTTTGCATTCTTGTTGTACGTGCAAGGCTTCGGTAGCTAATTGTATTACCTCGAGTTATTTCAGTTATAATGTTAAGTTCTACCCCATGAAGAATGTTCAATCATTCACGAAAGTGGCTTTCTATTTTGTTCTTTAGTTTTTCAGAGTGTTGGTAGGATACTAATTGTTTGATTAAAAAGTCAATTTCCTCTGGTGCTCCAGGAATATTGCTCATTTTTTCCGAAGTTACCAGGGTGCATTACTGCGTTGATGTCTGATCTTGAGGATCCCAAAACTTTTTAAACTTTGATATTCTTGATGTGATTAACAATACCATTGGGAAATATCATGATAATCTTATAGGTCATAAGCACCTATCTGTATGTATTTTTTGTTCCTCTTTCAGGTTCCTATCGATTCATGTGTAATTGGAGGTCAACACTCAGCTTTTCTGCAACAGGTAGCACATGTGTGCTGTTTCCTGATTTTGTTTCATGGGTTATTTTTTCCATCTTTAACAAGGTGTTTTTCATTGGTCTTTTGACTATCAAGGATCCATGTCTTGCAACAGGCCTCTTATATAACTGGTGGGGTATATCTGAAACCACAGCTACTGGATGGACTGTTTCAGTATCTAGCGGTAGGTACTTTTGTATACAAATATGGACAAAACTAGTTAATACACAGTTGGAGAGTAATGATATCGGTTTAGTGCCAGAAGTATAGATTTGTGGAGGCAAACATTCATTATTATTTTGTGCATTAAGTTCAACTTAAATTTCTACTTGAAATGAGTATGAATTTTTCAGGGTTCATGTGTTTGCAGTCTGGTAATAATATGGGTTTATCCTGATATGCAGACAGTTTTTGCCACCGATCTCAATTCCCGTGCCATTTTACAACTTCCTAAGCCTGTGGGAGTGGACTTTCGTGCGTCGTAAGTTCATTGATAATTAGTGCACTAATTTTATTGAATTCGGCCAAAATTATTCTTGTCAGTGTATTGAATGTGTTATTCGTGTTTCTTAGAATCTAAATGATATTAGCCTCTTCTCTATCTTATTTTTATACTCAGGATTTTTTCCTCCACATTTCATCTGAATTTGCCTTATAGAAATTGCATGTATTTGGTTATTAATGTTCTCCAGGTTGGCAACTTCAATGACCACACAAGTAATTTTTTGTGGGCCACAACTTGATTTGTATACTTAAATCCAGTGAAGGACTCCTTATCGAAATTAGTTAATTGCTGCATCTTTATTTCAATTTTGTTTTAGAAAATCACAGTTCCGCTCATATCCTCCTACAATATCTTTCCTGTCATCTTGCTACTTTTCATCCTAACAAGCATATTTCCTGCATCTTCTGTTTAAATATTGTCTAAGAATGGCTTAATTTCCGTCTCGGCCATAGCTCTGAGTTCCCTCATGTTTTTTCTTATTATCTGATATAAGCAAAAGATTTACGGGTGTAATCATAATGGTTGAACTTCATTTCATTGCTTTCTTGGCAAGGTTATGAATTCTCTGTTTCTCATCACATCCTCCTTGGCCAAGCTTGTGTGCAAACTCATTTCCAATTTGGCTCTACCAAGTAATCTGTATTTAACTGGAATTACTTACTTAATTTGATTATTAGTCCATCATGTGATTTGTATTATTGTGCGTGGATCGACTCTGGGTGCACTATTGCCATGTATCTTCATATCACCGTTGATGTCCCTCAGAAGGAGAGCAATCAAGCATTTACTTAGTTGTGGTTTGCTATGCTAAACAGCCAAGATGACTGATTTTTTATTATTCTGTTATTTCTCACTCTGATCTTATCTATGCCACAAACGGACAGGTGTTTCTGCCACAAAAACACAATCGATATGGGCTTCATATGTTCTGTTTGTCTGTCTATATTCTGCGAGCACCAGAAGAAATGCTCAACCTGCGGGTGAGCTCCCTTGTATTGCTTGCGACTTTTGCTGATGTTATATTCTTAGGTAGTTTTTGCAGATGTTTTAAAAAAAGTGATTATGAACTTTTCTTTTGTAAAATTAAACATCTTTGTAAAAGAAAAGTCCATAAATAATTTTTTTAGCATTTGCAAACACTACATTTATAAATTTTCTGATGGAGCTACTAATCACTACAATTTGCTGCTGTGGTTATTAAGCTGTCATCTACTCTACTCTATTGGATAGCGTGCACAAACACCTGATGCCTACACATAACACAGCATACTTATTTGCAGACTAAGACACTCTTTTCCCCCCATCATTCAGAACAAATTATATGAACCAATGATTATGTCTGATTATAAATTTTATGAAGTGGATCTAATTGAACTGTTGGTTTCCAAAGTGCAACAATAATAAATAACCTGATTCCATTAGGCCTCAAAAGTTGGAATATTTTCGTTCTGGTGCATCTGGCCGTTTTTATGATAAGCATTAGCCATCTTTTGTTCCTTTCTATTACCATATCGATTGGAACAATATAATTTAGCGATAAAACAGTTTAAAAAAAGTTCTCTTCGTGTGGATTTTGTAACTAACATTTTTCAGATGAAGAATTGACAATCAAAACGTATGGTAGAAACAGGAATGCTTGTGTATAAAATGGAGGATGTGTGGTTTCAACGAAAGATGAAATTGTCTTATCTGCTCTATTTTTCATATACAATACATCCTAACTTTATTTCTCCTGCAAATTTTTTGGAACTGCAGATCCGTTTTTGGTCAATCCCAAGCACATAACTCCTCAGGACCGGATCAAAAGAGAAATACGTTTTAAGTTGTATTACCGAGTTAAATTTATGTTCTCTATGATGGTTTACTTGAACTGTACTGTATTTGAAGCTATATATCCCTCCTCAGTCATCAATTTACGCATGTTATGTATTTGTGTTCTATTGTCTGTGCTTGGGAACTATACACTATGGGGGAATCACAAGTAAGAAGTGTGGGCATTTCAGAACCTTTGTTTGGAGGCTGGACCTTGATAACCTTTTTCTAGCTAAAAGACCATGTTTGCGCGCGAAAACGATCAGCATAGTTGACTGTGGTTCTTGAAATTTGTTGAAGGGGAAATTCTATCCCACCCCGTAGGGTGAGAGTCACATGATTTCACGTGGAGTCCGTGCATATCAATTGTCTGAGCTGGGCTGCACCGGGGTAAAGAAAATCGATAGGATACATGGAATGGGACAGATGATAGTCTGCTTCGGCGAAGGTGAAAAGCAACTTTCCTTGGCACTGTGCCAGCAAAACAAAAGAAAACTCTACTTCGTTTCGAAAAATAAAACGGGTTTAAGAAAATAAAAGAAAGTTATATTATTTAAAATCATATCAATTATCATATGATTAATCAAATTATATTATTTACTGCCATCTACATTTTGTTATCACACTCATTCTATATCCTTGGCACGTCCGATGCACAAATCAAGCGGTACTTTTGACTCTAAACCTTCTACCATTGAAGTGTATGTTCATTACATTTTCGAGGCACTCAGTGTGTTTCAACATACCTTTCGAACGTAAACATGTTTATGGAACAATCAATCAGAATGGAGGAAAATGCAAAACTAATGGACTATAAAACTGAGTACAGTCTCGAAGCTGCGGTCTGCATGTACCGTAATGCTAAGGTTTCGGAGTTGATGCATTTGGCATCTCCTCCAAACGGATGGTTGGGAGTCGACCAGAGAAAGAATGTACATTAAACACGAAACTTGGTTGGTTGATAGATAATTGTATTTGAGAGTGACCTCAAAATTCAGAGCATAATATTACATTTGAGAGCAGAGACAAAACTGGCTTCAAGACAGCACTGTATAAATTCATCTGACTAATTTATTTATCAAAACATTATCTCTAGAATTATAGCTCAAACTACCCTGCAACTATACTATATGTACAAATCCTGACATGATCATTTTATATACTCAGGCAATTATTCTCAACTATATAACATAATAGATAAAAATGAGAAATTTATTAGGCTGGAGACCGACGTTGTCATCAAGTGGTATCCCGGTTACAAAGATTGTAACCTGATATAAGAGAGCTCAAGCCGAAGGCAGCAAAGGCAAGAAATGACACAGAGATTGATGCACTGGCCATCAATGTAAACTGGTCTTTCCCCCAGTTAGAAATCCAGTCGTCCGCCCTCGTTGCTGCTGATGAAGATGCTGAGATCAAAAGATAAGCCAGAATCTGCAAACACAAGAAAAAGGTGTTGCTTAGCAACTAAGTATGACAGTATGCTTCAAATACGCAGAACGTGTTACGACAACTCAAACCAATGGCAAGTTGAGGCTATGACTTGCCTGATCCATTGAAAAATTAAAATGGTAACGTATATGGTGAGAGAAGACGTGATTTTCCGTGCCTAAACTGTATGCTACATCAAATGCTTGGAAACCAGAATATACAAACCCGATAATGTTCACAACTAGACAATACCTGCATATCAAAACAAGGTAAATGTTCAATATTCATCAGATACTTCGATCACAAACAGAGCATAATGAAGACTAAAGATTCTCGTGTGACTGATACAAACTAATTTGGGACTAAAGCGTATGATGATTGCAAGAAAAATGAGGAAAAATGAGTGATGAAATAATTTTGAGAATTCATGTGTTAAGCTGAGATTTTATAGGCGTATAGCAACGGTTGATTGCTTGGGCATTCTTGGCAGGGAAAAAGATTATATATATTGGGATCGTGCTAGACGACTAGGGCCAAGTTGCCCTCGAGTGAAGAAATAATGTAATTTTCCAATAACTTTTCTCCTCATTGAACACCAAGTTGTCCCTGCAACCCCTATCAAAGTTATTCATTCACCAAAAAAAACCAACTTTACAGACGTTCAAGCATGAAACTGAGAATAAACATGCAAGAACTTAAGGAAAAAGATACCTATACTCCTTATATCGATCAAAAGAATCACCACTCCACCCCTTAGTCTTATCAGCAGCCATGATCGAAAATGAAACCAAACATAAGATTACTTCCAACACTCTAAACACCAACTCAACCTTTCTCGCTGCTGCACTCCTCTCCGACCTCCTCAAAATCGATGCAGCCGCCCTTGAACGCCTCTCCCCCCCAACTTCATTCTCCCCACCACCGCTACTGATATATCCTTCCTCTAAGTGACCACCGCCACCGTGTACTGCCCCTATCTTCTTCACCCCAGGTGGCGGCTCCTCCGTCACCAACCTATTCAATCCCAACACAACCGGAGACCCCCCTTTCGCCGGAAATTCATGGTTCTCCGACAAAGGTTTTTCCCTCCTGCCACCTTTCACTCCTGTAACGGGATAACTTCCCGTGAAACCATGATTCTCGGAGGTGGGCTTCTCCGAATGCGGCCATGGCCTCCACCCCATCCTCCCGGCTCCCGGAGAACTGACCGGAAAATTCGAAGCCCCCGGAGAAGGCACCGGAGAATAGTACTTATCAACTGAAACAACTGATTTAAGACTCTTGTTGGTTGAATTATCGTTTTCCTGTTGGAAACAAGGGTCGTCGGAGCGTAGGGGAGATTCCGAACGGAGAGGGGAGTGCCACGAGTCAACCTGGCTCGCCGTGGAATCGGTGTCGGACATTGATAAGTGGCCGTTGCTGCCTCTCCGGTGGCTTCTTTTACTATGATTACTGCTACGGTCTGCGTTTTCCATCGGATTGAATCGCTGCCCGACGAAGTTTGCGCTTGATCTTTGTGATGGAATTTGAATTCAAAAAGGAAAACAACAAAAAAAGCGAAGAAAAAAGGAAATTGAAACTGGAAACTTTGAGAAAGAAAATTAAAGTTAAAGCGTCTGTGGGCTTTTCTTTGTGTGTTACTTTAAACTTTGTGAAGTTTGCTTAATGTAGTTGATAATTAATATTTAAATCTAATATAATTACAATTATGTCCAATATAAAAATAACAATTCTTATTATTTACACTTTATTTTATGTTTTAACCATATATTTTTTTATGTTACTTCAAAACAAAAAAAAAAATTTATGTGGAAAAATATAAATGACAATAATAATTAAATTAAAATGCCAATATTATAATGTAATATTAGAATCTAATATCGTAATTCAAAACAAATTATCTCATGCAAGATGATAGATTTAAAAAATGGATGCAATTTCTTAATTGAGAACAAAATAAATTGGATATTATAAAAAAGTTTTAAGTATAGTGATATGAATATACATACATGATCATAATTTGAAAAATAAAATTGAGATAAATTTTTTTAATTCCAAAAATTGAAATGGGAATTTATTAATATACATAGTTGCACCATTTAATTTACTATTAACCTTAAAATAAGGGGAGCAGATAATAATATTAATATTATTCACCAAGTTCAATAACCTATAATTCTTATTATAAATAATCCTTATCTTGTACCAGCAAGTCAATAAATATTGGGATCAGTCTCCCTGGTATTATTTTTTGTAATTGAATGATGACCCAATTTACAATTCTCAAAAATAAAATATTTAAATGAAATACTTCGTATCAATATATGTGGCAAAATATGAAATGTGAATAAAGAGAACACTATTGAAGTAATATTTATGCTTTATTTGATTTCTTCCCATGTGTCTTTCGTGATGCACATTAAAAAAAAAAAAAAAACAGAGCCAAGTCTTGATGTTCAAATCTGCTTTTCAAGTCACTTTCACACTCACTCAAAGTATATTTCATTTTAATGATAGCCCACTAATAATTCCACCTTTCCACCTCTCACTTTTCAATTGCTTCCTCGTGAATTAATTTCACAAATTTATGGACAAAACGTCACCAATATTAAAAGTGGACAAGTCTATGAAAACTAAGTACATGTGTGGCCAAAGTTAACAAATTACATTTTTTGTAATCTTTTTTTTTTTTTTTTTTTGGCTGTCATGCATTCACAGATTCATACTCTTTTCCATCTATCCCCACTTTTTCCAGTCTCTAGTTGTAATCCCTTTTTTTTTGGCTGTCATGCAATAACTCAATATCACCTCCTAGAATTCCCGGTGCTGATTTAAGAAATTCCATTGAACTAAACTTTAAAAATTTACTGCTAAGAAATCGAAATAGTTATCTTTAATCAGCTTGCAGGACATTTCGTCCAAATTTTCATCGTTCAGATCCTCATTCACTCGAATTTCCAACTATAGAAATAACAAGAGGATCTTTTGAAGAGTGAGCATCTCAAGGGCAATAAGGTTGTAAGATTTTTAGGATGGTTTTCCACTTTTTACGTGCACAAAAAAGTTGCCAAGATCAAAAGTGTCCTTTTACACTAGTGTTCCTTTCTTTGTTTAGCTTAATGCTGTCTACCCAACCATTCACACAATTTTTTATAATTAAACTATGTATCGGTTGATGAAATAGGTAAGAATATTCCTATATATCTTATTCTATTTGTATTATACATGATAATCATGGTTCTCCAGGAAAGAAATTACACCAAACAAATTACATTCACAGGATGATATTTTACCAAACTACAGTACTGGAAGGCTTCATCGCCTTCCACACCAGATCAAACATATGCTTCTTCTATTATCATTTCATGCACCAACCAAGTGTCAAAATTTCTCCCGTCATTGGACAAGATGAAACAACATTCAAACAAAAAGAAAAAGAAAAATGTAAACTCTATTTCTAAAATACTACTATTTTTTTTTTTTGCAAGCTAATTTTCCAAAATAATCATACCCATGCATGCAAACAAAAATTAACAACCATGCATGATAAGAAAGTTATTCCATCGCTCATTAAAAAAAATAACTGCAGTTAAATAAATCTAAAAAATCCTCAAATCCCTAGACTACCGTTTTAAAAGAGCTCAAATGTAACATTCAAAATCCTGTCAAATCATCAACATATAAAAAGATGCGAAACGTATGAAACATAATGTATCACTCCTGACTCATAAACATAAAGTGCGAAAAAATTCAAGGGCCTCGGGTTATCGTACGCACTCCCAGCTCCGCCTACTCAATCTTCGGTGCCCCCAGTCTCTACCTCATCATCCTCACCTGCATCAATCACACCTATTGAATCTAAAAACTCAACACACCTGAATCGTTATAACAATTACATATACATATAATGCAATAGTGAAAAGTACTGTAATTAAAATACATTTCATGATCTGGAAAAGCATGAACTCAAACTTAACATGACAAAGCATAAACGTATTCATAACATATCTCATCATATCAACATATACGTGTTCATCTGTTTTTATTGAATTCAGATCATTAGTTGTGACTTTTCTATCAGCTCTAGTCGATGGATCCATCAACGTATAACTGCGACACCCGGCGACGGGGACATCAGCGGCAGTTTTACCCATCCATTGAGCCTTGGCCTTACATGTTCGTGTTCTTGTTAGTCACAACCAACTCCCCTCTTTAAAAACATGTCATTGTATTCATCACTTATAAAATCATGCATATACGTACATTTTTTTAAAACCAACCATACAACGTATTTTTATAAAAATTCATATTCATATTCACATGTACATTTTTAAACATGAAATTTCAGTTGTCAGGGCGCTGCCAGGACTGCTAACTCGACCCGAGTACAAAATGACCATTTTGCCCCTGGAAACCCTAATTGACCATTTTACCTCTGGACCTCACCCGAAGCCAACCAAACTTATTAAAACACCACAAAAAAAATTTATAATCAATTCCTAGGCATAAACTCGAGCCCATGCAAGAACTTCTATAATTCGTTTTAAAACTTGGATCGGAGTCCCGGTTTTAATCCGAATTAACCTGAAACTCAACCAAACTTTTCCCTACTTAAACCATGACTTGAACCTACATGACCAACCCTTAAACCACTTATTTCAGACCATTTAAGACCCTCGAAAATGACCGAACAGCTTGAAAGAATCGATTAGGGGGATCAGTGTTGAGCTACAATAGCTCGGTTCTTGAAATTTTGAATACCGATGAATTAAATCGACCAAGCGGAAGACACTCGAAATAATCATTCGTAGAAACCGATTAAACATGATAGACTTAATTTAATTGTGGTGATGATAGTCAAAACCAGTAGATCGCGTGAATAAAAACCTGAAGATAGTTTAAAGCAGTACTTACTATAAAGCCAGTAGTTCCCCTATCGCTTTTACAAAAGCAGTACTCTTTGAGTACTTATCCGCTTAAAGAAACAAAAGCAGAACTTGACTTTTACTGAATCAGAACCAATAGATCTTATATTAAATGTAACGCCCCAGATTTGACGACTGTCCTCACTGTACCAAGACGAGTCTTTCCAGCGTGCTTATGTTCTCACTCACACGCACCCTAGGAAACTTCCCAGGAGGTCACCCATCCCAAAATTGCCCCAAGTCAAGCACGCTTAACTTTGAAGTTCTTATGTGATGAGCTACCGAAAAGAAGATGCACCTTCGTGATATGAGTAGTACAAATCAAATCTTTTAAGCCCTCTTCAACTATACAGTCCATTACATTGAACAGTCTCGAAATCCCTCTCATTCTCGTGTGGGTCGGTTCATTCATGTTCCCTCCACCTAGAAGCCTGCCAGGAGCCGCTCATTGTCCGTGCAACTGATGGCACCGGCGATCACCCGCCGCCCTCTTCGGCCCCGGGCTTCACATGCCCACCAGCTTCTGCTTGGTTCGTCCCCGAACCACACCGTACTAAGAGAGGTCGGCTCTGATACCAACTGTAACGCCCCAAAATTGACGACTGTCCTAACTGTACCAAGACGAATCTTTCCAGCGTGCTTATGTCCTCACTCACACGCACCCTAGGAAACTTCCCAGGAGGTCACCCATCCCAAAATTGACCCAAGTCAAGCACGCTTAACTTTGGAGTTCTTATGTGATGAGCTACCGAAAAGAAGATGCACCTCATTTAAGCCCTCTTCAACTGTACAGTCCATTACATTGAACAGTCTCGGAATCCCTCTCATTCCCGTGTGTGTCGGTTCATTCATGTTCCCTCCACCTAGAAGCCTGCCAGGAGCCGCTCATTGTCCGTGCAACTGATGGCACCGGCGATCACCCCCCGCCCTCTTCGGCCCCGGGCCTCACATTAAATGTTACCGTTACTCTACCAAGTACGAGTATTAAATGCTTCATTAATGCTGAACAAATTCATTTAATACGTCTTACCTATTTTGGTATAAAACAAGACTGATTGTTTTGAAGCCTTATGCAGGAACTCTTTTAGGCAATAAACTGATTTTATCAGAAGTCAAAGAAGCCGTTTTTATTTATAGACGTTGGATTCAAGACTCCTATAAATACACGAGATCAACGACGTTTACAAGTTACCAAAAACTACGAGCTTATTTTCTAACATACGAACGTTCATTTGAGCACTCAGACTTTCTTATAATCTTTAAAGCTCAACATACAGAAAAACAGCACACGCTTCACTTAAGTTATCTGATCTTTTGAGATCATATTGTGCTGACTGTTTCTTACTCTCTCTACAATCATTATAGCGTTATTACATATTTGAGAAGATTTTGTAAACTGGAAAAGGGTCTTTTCCAGAACCTTGTTGTATCGTTTTTATTGTGTTGAGAAACTAAGAGTTTAGTAGGCAAAGGATAAGTCCTACTGAAGTGGGTGTGTACAAGTGTTGTACTTTAAAAACCAAAGTCTTTTAGTGATACTTTCTGGAAACAGAAGAAGGGGAGACGTAGAAGATTTCATCTTCGAACTTCCATAAACAACCATTGTCCACTGCTTACTGTTTTATCATTATACACCCTTAAACCATCAGATCGTTTTCGCACTATATTGTGGTCTGCTGGTTTTACACTTGAACAAGATTTGCTATAATCTCTAACAGGATTCTAGCACCCCTTTGCAAAAACGACCGTCAAAGAAATAGAGTTTATTCACCCCCTCTAAACTCCATATAGATCCCCAACAAGTGGTATCAGAGCAGATTTTTCTTGTTCTCTATTTACAACAGATATGGCACACTTCAGCGAGGCTCCTATGTTCTCAAAAAAAGACTTTGATGATTGGAAGATCCGGATGCAAGCTCATCTTGCAGCCCAAGATGATGACATGTGGTATGTCATCACAGATGGTCCTTTGAAGATCTTAAAATCTAACACCGTTGTTGCTATTACTGAGGGAGCGCCTCAAATGGTTGAAAAGCACAGAATTGAATGGACTGGCGAATATAAGAAGAAAGCCAATCTTGATAATGTTGCGAAGGACATTCTTTACAAAACCCTCGACAAAAATACTTTCAGCAAAATCAAAATGTGTTCTACTGCTAAAGAGATTTGGGAGAAGCTCATCCAAATCTATGAAGGAAATGAGCAAACGAAGGAGAATAAACTGTCTGTAGCAATGCAGAAATTTGAGAATCTCAAAATTAAAGCTGTAGAAACTCTGAATGAGTTTGATGAACGGTTCAGCAGCCTAGTTAATGAACTAGCAGGTCTTGGGAAAGAGTATGGCAATAGAGAAATATCACTCAAGGTGATGACAGATTTACCTAGAGAATGAGACGTTAAAACAATGGCTATGAGAGTCTCTAAAGATCTAAACAAGTTGGAGCTACATGAGTTGTTCGCTGACTTAAAAGCCTATGAGTTCGAACTGAAAGTGAGAAGCGGAGAAGAGCCCTCAACAAATCTACCAATCAAGGCTTTTGGCTGCTACTGCTGCTACTACTTCTACTGCTACTGCTGTTGTAGTTGTTTCGCAGGCATTACCTGCTATCACTATTGAGAACACTTCTGAAAAGACTGCTGAAAAGATCAGCAATGATGCTATGTCTCTCTTTGTAAAGAAATTCTCCAGATTCATGAAAAAGAATTACCGAGCCTACCAAAGCCCTAACAGGAACTTCAAGAAGGATTCACCACCTGGTGACATGACATGCTTTAACTGTGGAAAGATCGGTCATTTTATTGCTGATTGTCCAAAGCCCAAGAAAAATGACCAGAAGAAAAAGGAATACAAGAGGAATGACAAGAAATTCAGAAGAGACCGCAAAGCAATGATTGCTGAGGAAAGCAAATCTAAATGGGCGGACTCTAGCTCTGAGTCTTCTGACTCAGAAAGTCATTCCAGCGAAAGTGATGCAGAAGAGATCAAATGTCTCATGGCAGATATTGAACCAACCTCGACATCTGAAGAGGTACTTGACTTTGACTCTGATGAATTTACACGAACTGATTTATTTAAAGCACTGTATGACATGGTGGAAGAGTACTCAAGACTTTCTCAATCATTCGAGGAAGTTAAGATTGAAAATCAAGACTTAAAAAATCAAGTCAGTAAGTTCACTTGTTTGCAAGAGAACAACTGCAATGATTTAAAAGTTGAGATGAGTAAGCTAAAAACTGAGAATGAAAGAGTGAATGCAGATTACCAAACAATGAGGTCTGAAAACCAGAAGCTATCTGTTTTGATAAATGCATGGAACAAGTCTTCTGTTTCCGTAGAGAAGATGCAAGAATTGCAGAAGCAATCTGGTGACAGACGTGGTCTCGGATTCAGCAATAATGAAAGCACTTCTGAAACTAGTACTAAGCCAGACCTGGATAAAGGCAAAGGGAAATTCATTCACTTTGTTAAATCCAGTGTGGTATATGAACCTGAAGTACCAACTGTTAGAGTTGAAAGGACTGTAGATCAGACGAACAGAAGGAAGCATTATGGTCTGGGTTATATTAAACCTAAGGGAAGAATTCACCAGAGTTTTGGATCTAGCAGAGGATTTAACTCAGGAGGACAACCCCCTATGAAGGTTAAAAACTACCAGTACTATAATTCTAGACCTGTTCAGAAGAGATACATACCAGACAACAAAAACAGAAGGGAAGAACAACATTCTAAGATGCATTCTGTTAGAAATAGCAGAACTTCTGTTGCACACACCGCTTTGGATACCCGAAGTACAAGGTCACCTAGAATTGTACAAATGTGGGTTCCTAAAGGACTGATAAGGATTGGACCCAAATAGATTGGGTACTAGATACTAAAATTTGTGTTTGCAGGAACAGAAGAGGAAAGCCAAAATCAGCAGCTCCACATGGTATCTGGATAGTGGATGTTCCAGACACATGACTGGACATAAAAATCTACTATCAGAAGTAATGAGTTGTACTGGACCAAAGATAACATTTGGGGATAACTCAAAAGGTAAAACCATGGGTAAGGGTAAGATTATCCATGGTAACATTACTATCAATGATGTACTATAAGTTGAAAATCTTTGCTACAACTTGATTAGCATTAGTCAACTATGTGATAATGGTTATTCTGTTGCTTTTCAAAAGCACACATGCACAGTTAAAAATGCTGATGAGTCTACTGTATTAACTGAAAAAAGAGAAGACAACACATACAAAGTTTCTTGGAACACAGATCCTATTAATGTTCCTACGTGTTTAGTTGCTTCTCTTATTGATAAACATAGGCTATGGCCCAAGAGATTGAATCATCTGAATTTCAAGTCAATCAATAATCTCAAGAAGCAGAACTTAGTTGATGGTTTGCGTGATATTAACTTCATTAAGAATCATGTTTGTTCTGCATGTCAACTTGGCAAGCAAGTGAGATCTAGCTTCAAGAACAAAGGTAGTAAATCAACTTCAAAGTGTTTGGAATTATTGCATATGGACCTATTTGGTCCAATCCCTATCATGAGCTTAGGGAGAATGAAATATACACTTGTTGTTGTTGATGACTTTTTCAGATTTACTTAGGTAATATTTCTTGCTGGAAAAGATCAAACTAGTAGTCTCCTGATCAAGCTTCTAAAAAAGATTCAAAATGAAAAATCAGTTTTTGTCATTAAAATCAGAAGTGATCGGAGAACTGAGTTTACTAACAAGATTCTTGAGTTATACTTGGATGAACAGGGCATTCATCATGAATATTCAGCTGCTAGAACGCCTCAACAGAATGGAGTGGCTGAGAGGAGAAACAGAACTCTTAAAGAAGCTGCTAGAACAATGCTAGCAGATGCAGACATCTCTCAGCGCTTCTGGGCAGAAGCAATCAACACAGCATGCTACACACAAAACAGAACCATGATAAAAAAAGGCGCAATCAGAATCCATGTGAGATATGGAAAGGGAGTAAGCCTAACGTATCTTATTTTCATGTATTTGGTTGCAGATGCTTTGTTCATAATAACGGTAAAAATTATTTATCTGCATTAGATTCAAAATCAGATGCTGGACTATTTCTTGGTTATTCAGCAGTAAGCAAAGCTTTTAGAATTTTCAACAATAGAACTCTTAATGTTAAATAATCTATTCATGTTGTCTTTGATGAAGATAGCAGTGCCCCTGAAACTTCTAACGTGTCAAATCTAAGTAACATGTTAGACAGGATTCATATAGAACTGAATAGTGAAGATGATGCAAAACCTAGTGTTAAAGATGCTCAAAATCTAGAACCAGACATTCCTCTAGTAGAACCAATTGTTCAGACACAAGATTTACCAGAACCAGAAGTGAACATTCCAGAACCTGCTACTGCTTCAGCTGAGCCTATTTCGAATACATCAAACCACGAAGAAATCTCTTTAAACCCTTTTGTTTGGAGGAAATCCCATCCTTCATCTTTAGTTATTGGTAAGCCTGCAGCTCCATTAAGAACCAGAAGGCAAATGATTAATGAATATATGCAAGCTGCCTTTATCTCCCAGGATGAACCAAAGAAAATTGAAAAAGCTCTTCTGGATCCCAGTTGGATCGAAGCTATGCAAGAAGAGTTGAATCAATTTAAGAGAAATAAAGTTTGGTTTCTTGTACCCAGACTGTAGAGGCCCGAAATTTGTACTTGAAAATTTGCGGAAAAATTTAAAATTTTTCCGCAAATTTTCAAGTACGAATTTCGGGCCTCTACAGTTGGTATCAGAGCCTATGTTCTTGTAAAGGGTTGTACTACTACTGATCTCGAGAAGCTCACGAAGTCACGTCTTCGGTCTATAAGTTTTACGTTCACGCATTTCGTTTAAAGCATGAAATATTTTAACAGCATGTTTTCATGAAATGTTTTGTGTCAAGACTTTAATTATGCAGTACTTACTTAAATTTAAAGAAATAATGGATTGTTTATATTGATTTTTGTGGCTAGTAGTACTGATGTTCTACTTTTTGGATCATAAGTTAATCTTGAAGATTATAAATGCTCTTAAGACTTGTAGATTTTCTAAGAAACTACTGATGGTTCGCGGTTGCTAGTTTAGTTAGTTTTTGAGAATTCCATGTAAGGATTAATGATTCGGTACTACAACTATATTTGGAAGTATAAAAACGTAGAATTTATTTCGGATGCATGCTCTACCCAGTTGGATTTAAGGATTGAATTGCATGAATTGAGAATTTTAAGGACCTAATTGTAATAACTAATAATTGAGGACCTAAGTGCAAAAATAAAATGATAAATTTCGAGAACTTTAAGGATTTATTTCTGAGTTTTGAGAATTTTAAGGTTTAATGAGGCTAAAATTGAAAATTTTATGGGGACCAGAAATGCAAATTTCGTAGGGTTGTAGGGCCAAAATGATAAATTTCGAGAACTTTAAGGGCCAAATTGCAAATTCTAAAATTTTTGAAAATTAAATTCAAACTTTGGAGGAACAATTGTGTTAAATCAGTAATTTTCGAGGTTATGAGATTTGATTTTTGGTTTAATAAGCTTAAGATCATTGAACTTTATGTTACGGGAAACCTATAGAATGAAATTAGGAAAGCCGACAACTTATGGGTAATTGTTGGATTCTCGAGATTAAGGACGAATCGGATAATATTCGAGGAAAGTAAGAACTAATTTTGCAATTTTTAAGAAACTTGGGGACTTGGTTAGCAGTAAGTGAGAAGCGAATGGTTTAAAGGATATGAAATTTGATGATTTAGGTTTGAAGGGATATCTAGAACCTTGAAACAATTGGGTTATAAGGTTATAAGGAATGGTAACCAAGGGCATTGTAGGATGAATCAACATCTGGCTTGAAAGTTTAAGCTCTAGTGAATTAATACTGTGACAAATTAAGATTTAGAGTGATAACAATTTAAGATAAAGTTGATCAGTTAGTTAAGTTATAAGAATAGATATGGAGCTAAAATATATATATATATATATATATATATATATATATATATATTTGGGAATTTAAGTTTGATGAATCATAATTTTTAATCATGATCTTAATAGTTAAAATTATACCTTTGTTGGAATTTAATTTTTTTTTTAAAAAAAAAATTGGGTACGATCGATGGTTAGATTACTTGATAGACGCATATAAGATTTGAGGTAGACACCTGGTTTTAAGAAATTTTTGAAAGTCATTGAGAAACTTGAGAATAAATGAATATGTGTGTTGAGATTATGTTATCTAATACTATTTGGGTCGCGTAAGCTTGAATTTTAAGTTTATGAAATAGGTGTTCGTACGAAAATTTTGGGGTGAAATAAAAACCAAAAGAAACAAGTTGTGTTCATCATAGGTTATCAATGAACGAATATTAAGATTTTTATCGAGTAAGAAATCTGAAATCTTGATATGAGGATTCTAGAATTTATGGGTTATAAGTGAAGTTGATTGATTAGAGTTAGCCCATCATTATCATAGGAGAACTTATTAAGTTTTATACGTTAGTATTAATTAAGCATTAAGGATATGTAAGAATGCGACATTCGCTTCAATAAGGAAAGTCCAAGGGTCTTAGGTCTCAACTTTATTCTAATTGAAAAGGAAATAGTTTAAGCATGTAATTGGTGCTAGAATAATTTATTATTTAGGTGGAAGATCGGTATCGTATATTTTGGGTTTTATGGATTTAGACTACTCGAACTTAAGATTTGCAACAACATTATATTGGGATGTACTTCTAAATAGTCAGGTTATGTAAGTTTGGTGCGGTAAGGTAAAGATTCGATTCAAGGATCTTAGTCTAATATTATTATGGGGTTGAGATAAGGTTTAACTTTTAAGTGCTTTACTAAGATCTCCTAAGTCGAACTGCATGAATGCCAATACTTGGACTTGAAGCTTTAACATATCTTTAGGTCAATAAAGTTAAGAAGGGATGCTGTTAAGATTTCAATATTGGAATATAATAGGTCAATGAACATCTTGGGTATATTATAAGGAAAGTAAGGTGCGTTAAATTTGGACATCCATCTCTAGTATGAGGAATTGCAGGATAATTCAAAATTGGGGGTTATAGTTGAATAGAACTAAGTCACCATAAGTTGTTTTAAGTTGCGATTTACAAACGAGGATTTTGGTAGACAAATTTATTTACGATTGAGGAGACGTAAGGACAGCTTAATATTTATCTTATCAGAGTAGCGCATCGGAAGCGTGGATTATTAGGATTCTAGAATTAAGAGTCTAAACTTTTTGTTTATCAAAGATAAGCGAATTTTGGGGACGAAATATCTTTTAAGGGGGGGAGAGTTGTAGAACCCGATAAATCAGACTACGTATAAGCCATGCATAATTTTTAGTATTTAAATTAAAAATTATTTCTTTATTATTTAAAGCATTTTTTAAGTTGTTATTCATGATTAATTATTTTAAATCGCATAAGTTTAGTTTTATGTTTTCAGTTAAATAAGCGAGGCCGGACTGAAGTTGGAGTATTGAGATAAAATTTAATATTAAGAAAACATTCCTAGAATTTATTTAACATAAGTAATAAGTCATTTTAAAATAAAAGAATGTTTAAGGATTTATTTAATTAACTTGAGATAAGTAGTAAATAAGTTCATTTACGTCCAATAATTTAATTAAAAGCCTAAATTAAAATATATGACCAATTGAGATAAGTTAATCTAGGCTTATTTTATTTAAGAAATTGTAATTTAACATGTTGGTAATTTAATTTAAAGATTTACCCATGCATGCAAGATAATGCCTATCCTAAACTAATTTATTAATTAACTAAAATACATAATTAATGTTTAAAACTTTAATGAGTTAAAATTCAATAATTAAGCAATATTCCACCCCATTTTAAAAGATGAAAATCGGCCATCACCTTTGGAAGATTTAAAAAGTTTGACAACCCATTTCCTTGATTCCTTTCCTTATCCATTTTCTTGGGAGATAATTCCATCACACTTAATCTCCAATAATTAATAATTAAGCAATTTTCCTACCCCTTTTTTTTGAATGAAATTTTCGGTCACCTCATTAAAGAAATCAAATCAAATCTTTTCCCTTATCTCTCAAACAACTAGGATAGCAATATTCATTTTTACCATTAAAATTTTCATTTATCTTGTAGACTTCCCTTCATTTCTTCTAACCTTCTCTCCCTATCCATTATTTCGAAATTCAGAGCAAATACTAGAGAGAAAATCGTGAGAGGCTAGGGTAAAAACAAGAAAGAAAAGTAGAAACGAAAGAAGAACACTCCGTCTCCGCCGCGCCGTGTCGTCGTTCGATTTGTTTTCTTTTCAAAGCAAATTTTCAAGCATGTTTCTATCATTCTTTTACTCTTCAATCAAGTCATATTAATATTTTAAAACATTTCATGTGCATGATTGAAAAGGAAAAAAACCGAAATATTGTCAAACCATTTTCGAAAAGGTAGTGCAGAATTTTTCGGCTTCACCCTATGCCTCACGGTTTTTGCAGTTTTTGTTGATTTACAGGTTGGCTCGATTTCCAGGGGCTCAAGGCTGCTTTTAGACATGATATAAGGTGTGTTAGGAAGGGATTTTTCCATTGGTTTCAGCCCCTTTCCCCCTTGCATCAGGTTTTGGACAGCAACTCCCCAGCATGTCAATTTGTGTCTCGATTTGCATGTTTATTCTCTAAGGTGAAAATTCTGATCTTGGCTCCCCTAGGGGCTGTAGCCATGGTTAGAACCTCTCCTTGGTATGTCTAAGACGTGACCAAGTCAGCCTTTCAAGCCTTGGTCCATGGTTCCCTCGGTTTTTAAATAAAACAAGACAAGTGCCCTTCGATCCCCTTATTTTTCCTGCATGTGTAGCTTTCGATTTTAGGTATGGTGTGGATCTTGGTTGGATTTTTAGCCCTTAGCCATGGTTCACACAATACCCCATGATGTCTAGATTGAGCCATGGTTGATCATATGGCCGCTGGAACGACACATGATAGCAAGCGATCCAAACAATCGCATGGTACAAAATTTGTTCTTGGTGTCTCGGCTTCAGTTTCGGTTGTCCTAGGGAATTGCTTGGTTTGTGGTTGTCTTGTAGCCATTAGCCATGGTCCAAGCCATGCCTTAGGATGTTGGGAAGAGGCTCTGGTCAGTGGTTCAAGCCCCAATGGCCATTAGTCTTGCAAACGACGCAAAGAAGCGCAACAGCTGCTGCTGTAATTTTTGGACAACAACTTGGTGCTTCGGTTCAGAGGTTTGTTTGAGTCCTTGGTTGGCTTTTAGCCTATGGCCTTGGACTGGACAGTACCTTATCAAGTTAGGAAGGTCATGTTTTTGGCCGTTCGTGATTCAGTTAAGTTTAGAGGTCGTACGAGAAATTACGGTGCAATAGGCCAAAATGACTCTCGAAAGAGCATTTCTTGTTTTTTGCCTCCATTCACCAAATTTCGACTTGTACAATTTTCGGAGCTTTATTTCATCATTTTAGGTGTATTTTAATCATGTTGTTGGTCTAGTTGGCCCCGTTTTTGGGTTCAATGACTAAGTTATTTTCAAGCAGAAATCATTTGCATATTTTTCATGTAAGAATTAGGTCGCAGCGAGCCTGGGAACGATCCAACCAATTCGGTAAAATAAAACAGGATATTTAATTATATTACGTGCATAAAAATATAAAATGTTCATTTTTGAGATATATGCGATATTACTTGTGGCCACCTCACGTTCATGGGATTGCAGCTTATCATGGGATTATTACTTCATCCGGTGGTCACTGACCGGTTCAGTTCATATTCATGTATGGGTACAGATATCCAGTCCAAGGGCTGTGATGATCTCTACCGCCCAATATACTGTGGTTTAGTCTGATCAGACGATTCATTTCACGTTATGGGCCACTTGCGTAGAACATATTCTCAACAGAAAATTATTATATGCTATTTCATGACAGGGCTCTATCGAGCAAACATTTCACTTACGACTTTCAGTTCAGTTATGCACTTATTTATAATTACTCATGACAAGATATTTTCACGTTATGCTTTACGACATGATATCTTTACACGACATGAATTTTTTATGATATATTTACTTGTTATCTACGAGGACGGGGACCAGTGAGCCATCTTGGGTTGGCAGTAGTAGGAACCCGAGGACCTCATTTACCAGTGTATTTATTATTTTATGCAAACTCATTTTTATCATGATGAATTATTTTAAGTTGTTGTTTTGAAACATATATTTACTTCCGCTGCTATTTCGATATTTAAAACTTTTATTCTGCTGTTACATTAAACATCAAAACTTTTATTTAGTTATTTTATGAATGAGGCATTTTATTTATTTAAAGGGAATTTATTTATTTAAATTTTTCCGCAAATTTTCAAGTACAAATTTCGGGCCTCTACACAGACCATCTCATCAAGCCGTTATTGGAACTCGGTGGGTATTTAGAAACAAGCTAAATGAAGAAGGCATTGTGGTCAGAAATAAAGCAAGACTGGTAGCTCAAGGTTTCAGACAAGAAAAAGGAATAGACTATGATAAAACCTATGCACCAGTATCAAGGCTTGAAGCGATCAGAATACTTTTAGCATTTGCTGCTTTCAAAAATATCAAAGTTTATCAAATGGAAGTGAAAAGCACATTCTTAAATGGTCTACTGTAAGAAGAGGTCTACGTTGAAAAACCTCCAGGTTTTATCGACCATTTATTACCTCATCATGTATTTAAATTACACAACTCCCTGTATGGTTTAAAACAGGTACCTAGAGCATGGTATGACAATCTATCACAATTTCTTGTCAACCATGATTTTACAATCGGCACATTAGATAAGACTCTATTTAACCTAGTTAAGAATAAGCACATTTAGTACAGATTTATGTTGATGACATTATTTTTGGGTCAACTAACCCCAAATTATGTGCAAAGTTTGCTAAGTTAATGCAGGATCAGTTTGAAATGAGCATGATGGGAGAATTAACATTCTTCTTAGGACTGCAGATCAAGCAACTTGATTCTGGAATTTTCATAAATCAAGCTAAGTATACCAAGGAGCTATTGAAAAAGTTTGGCATGGAAGCATGCTCTGCTGCTTACTCTCCAATGAGTTCATACACTAAACTTGATAAGGACGATAGTGGAATTCCAGTAGAGGTAACTCAGTATCGTGGTCTTATTGGTTCTATGTTATATCTTACTGCCAGTAGACCTGATATTATGTTTGTTGTCTGTATTTGTGCAAGATTTCAATCTAACCCTAAGCAGTCACATTACATTGCTGCTAAACGCATACTGAAATATTTGAAGGGCACTCAAAATGTCGGTTTATGGTATCCTAATGATTCATCTTTTAATCTCATTGGATATTCAGATGCTGATTATGCAGGTTGTAAACTAGACAGAAAAAGCACAAGTGGTTTTTGTCAATTTCTTGGTGATAGGCTGATCTCCTGGTTTAGTAAAAAGCAGACTTCCATAGCTACGTCTACTGCAGAAGCAGAATAACTCGCTGCTGGAAGCTGCTGTTCTCAAATATTGTGGATGCAACAACAGCTTAAAGACTATGGAGTTCATGCTTCTGAATCACCCATATTCTGTGACAATACCAGTGCTATAGCAATCACGCAAAATCCAGTACTTCATTCCATAACAAAGAACATAGATATTAGACACCATTTCATTAGAGATCATGTGCAGAAGAAGGACATTCGTCTGGAATACGTTTCTACAGATCAACAAGCAGCAGACATCTTTACAAAGCCTCTGCCTGAGAATAAGTTTTCTTATTTTCGAAATGGTCTTGGTTTAATTGATTTAACTTGAATATATTATTGCTATTGTTAGAGTAGGTGCACGTCGAGCCAAGTGTTGTCCGAGTGTTTACAATGAAACTCTATGTATAAACAGTCTTTATTTTAATAATATGTGAAATCATTGTTTTGGCACTTGTTTATCTATATACCCATGCTAGTTGCATAGATAAAGTCCTTGAATATACAAATAGTAGAAAGAATATGAGATGCTCATATGATGAGTATCATGAAACTTATACTTGGCATACTGTATATTCTAAACAGTTCCTAGTCGATTCAGCCGTCGCTAAGAAGGATATAGGCCGCTCGAGTTCGAGACTAGTATCTGCGATGTGAGTACCATGTTTCATTGGTAGGGGACATTGTGATGTCCGAACATGCAGATAGGTGCTCCTTGTAGAGTGCACTGAACAACCTTCCATAAAGGACTTTCCAAGTGGTCCTTACTTATCGAGTGGAAACGTCCTAGTTTATGGTTGTACACCATTAATCCTTATGACCTGGGACAACATTGAGACTCTATGTGCTAGCATTACACTTTGACTTGTTTACCCACTCTCATGGGGTCATCAGGTGGCAAGGTTGGGTGTTTTGTCAAAACATATAGGAGTCGATGCATTGTAGTCGGGGATTCACCGCTTCCCTTCGGTTATGGATATCCTATGTGAAATCATGTGTATGTAGTATGAAATCTCTGATCAGAGTATGATGGTAATTATGAAAGGGGTTTCATAGATTACACCATCGATGCAACTACGACATGACACATAGTATCGATTCATTGACAACTCTCGATATACCAATGGTTGTCGAATCGGTCGGGATATATGAGTCGAAGGGACCGTACTGTACGCTAACCATAATTGAATGGTTCTTGCAGGTACTATCATTTGATACCTAGGGAATCATGTAAGCGATGCTGCTAGGCGTTTAACATGTTGGTTGGGTACTATTAGACTTGAGTTCTGACGTTCTTGTTATCAAGGAGTTGATAAGAAAGAATGGAGCAATTGGGGTATGCTCGTATAAGGACATGTTTAGCCTGAATCACATGTAGATGTGAACCCATGGCTAGTTGTATCAATGAACCATTGAGGGCTACACAAGTTGTGGGGACCCGGACGCTAATTCATTTCTTAATCGTCTGTGGGATTAATTAAAGCAATTATAATAAACATGGTTTAAATTTTATTTTTATTTTTTTAAAAAAATACAAGTGTCAAATGCGGAACGTAATGGAATTCATTCGAATATATATACTTCGAAACAAAGTACAAGTCTTGTACTATATACAGTCATTTAAACTAAGGTTTAACGACTACATATCAAGTGTTCAAACCCTACCTAAAATCCAAGTCCGTACTCTCTACTCTAATAACGATCTATCTTCATCTCCTCGACCCTGATCATCTCCCACCTATTTCCATGCACACATACAAACACGACAATAGCCGGATAACTCCGGTGAGAAATACATCTCAGTATAAATCAACGATACATTCAATCATATAATCAATATAGAGCATGAAACAAATATCAGTAATATATATATCAAAATCTGGAAACATAATTCAATATAAATCTGTTAATAACTCATGACTCTATATCTCAGACTAGACTCATTCCTAGTTTAGGGATCCCAATTTCTAGATGTTGGCATACTATATCGAATCTCAGTAATAGAAGTATATCCACTTCTAATCAAACATCGATATAAACCAAACATCTAGTGTCTTAACCTATCCGTCAAAGACTCTGGCACCTCCGCCAATCACTATTCTGTGACAATGTGCAATGGGCGACTGACGATTCCATCACCATCTGGCCCTTCTGTCTCAAGACCAATCGTCTAATACATTCTTTCTATAAATCAATAGAACAAGCATATCAATCCAAATCAATACATACAATAACAATAAGTATGTGGTTTATGAAAACTCAAGTATTTCACACTCGAGTCATTCTCCCGGTTCGACATTGACTTATACCTTTCTTTATTTGTAGTTCTGACAACGTTCAAGTCTGGAATTCGAATTTTGTCAATACTCAATCTGGCAATGACAATATCAAGAAGTACAATATCAATATACTGCTCAAATCAATACCGAATCTGATCAATCTGAATGTAATTCAAAATCAACGGCATAACGGAGCAATCTGAATATACCCAGCAATAAAAATCAATACATATCAATTCTTGCAACTCACAATCGATAACAACACCAATCTGATATAAAATCTCAATCATATCCAATTAGAAATTCATAACAATTTCATACGGTATCCGTTCTTCAATCCGATTTCGATTATACGACGTCTAACATGTCAAGAACATCATATATGAATCATATCCGATTCTGGCAATATAATAATTTCAAGACATATCAAAACTTAGTAAAAATTACGTCCAGTTGTAGCCTGCGTCGATAGGAACACAGTACTGAAGTCGGATTCAAAATCTAACGGGCGGATTTCTCGTAACTCAATTTCTGGAATTAAGAACTTGAAACTTCTCCAGAGCTTCCTCGATCGTTCCTTTGCTGATCACTGAAGGAATGAATGAGAATATATATATATATATTGCATGTCTAATCCATGTGGCACACTTCTTCAAGGTACCTGTCTCGCGCATATGCGCGACCATTCTTGGCGCATACGCACGAGACATTCTGTCTCGGCGCATGACATCACGACAGCTCGCGCATATGCGCGCCCTCGTTCGGCGCATATGCGCGAGGTCATTCACAACTCTCGGGTACCCTCGCGCACATGCGTGGATACATTTCGCGCATATGCGGGAGGTGCTCTGCCTGCCTCGCGCATATGTGCCCTATCCGGTCGCGCATATGCGCGAGGTGTTCTGTCCTCGCACATAATTCGATCTTATTTTCGCCTATCCCGGTCTAATCCGTTCCATCTATAATCACATCAATTAATCAATGAATCATTTAAGATTAACAACACCGCAAATCTCGGGCATTACATTTCTCACCCCAAGATACGATATCGTCCCCAAAATCACAGGCAATCAATCATATCAATAAGAAGTATATAACAGAATACTGAATAGAAAACTCACATCAATGAAATAACTCTGGGAATCTCTGTCTTATGTCTGATTCAGTCTCCCAGGTGGCTTCTTCGACGCCATGACGACTCCACTAAATCTTCACAAGCGGAATAGTCTTCGTTCTGAGTTGCTTTTCTTTTCGATCGAGAATCTGAATCGGTTTCTCGAAGTAACTCAATGTCTCGTCCAGTTCGGCCTCGTCTGGCTGAATAATATGTGAAGCATCCGACAGATATTTCCTCAATAACAATACATGAAAGACATCATGTATCCCAGATAAAGAAGGCGGTAAGGCGAGTCGATAGGCACGATCTCCTATCTTCTCGAGAATCTCATACGGCCCAATATATCGTGGAGACAGCTTCCCTTTCTTGCCAAATCTGACAACTCCTTTGAAAGGTGAAATCTTCAGAAATACTCGGTCTCCTGCCTCAAATACCAACGGTCGTCGTATGATGTTGGCATATTTGGCTTGCCTATCTTGAGCTGCCTTCATTTTCTTTTGAATCAGTTTCATTTTCTCAGTCATATCTCTGATCATATCAGGTCCAATCTTAGGTACCTCAGAGATATCATCCCAATACAGAGGGGATCTGCACTTCTTTCCATACAACGCCTCAAAAGGAGCCATCTCAATACTCGTCTGATAGCTGTTGTTGTAGGAAAATTCACAAAGCGGCAATGCATCTTGCCAGTTAGTGCTAAAATCAAGCACTATAGCTCTCAGCATATCTTCCAGTGTCTGGATAGTCCGCTCTGACTGTCCATCGGTCTGTGGATGATATGCGGTACTCAGATGTAACTTTATACCTAGAGCTTGCTGCAAACTCTGCCAGAAGTGCGAAGTAAACCTAGGATCACGGTCCGATACAATCGACTTCGGCACTCCATGCAGTCTGACCACTTCTCTGACATAAATATCGGCCATCTGGTCATGTCTGTACGTCATCTTGTATGGAATAAAACACGCAGATTTGGTCAATCTGCCAATCACAACACAAATCGCATCACAACCTCTGGAGGAACGCGGTAACTGCGTCACAAAATCCATGGAAATGTGATCCCATTTCCATTCAGGAATAGATAAACTGTGCAGTAAACCTCCTGGTTTCTTTCTCTCGGCTTTCACCTGTTGGAAATTCAGACATTTGGATACAAATGTAGCAATATCAGCTTTCATCTGTTTCTACCAGTATTGTGTCTTCAAATCATTGTAAATTTTCCTGCCACCAGGATGAATGCTAAAACGACTGCTGTGCGCTTCTGTCAGTATCCGCTGTCTCAAATCTGAAACATTCGGAACAACAATACGGTTATTCATATACAAAACACTGTCATGAACCTGATATTCCGATTGATTTCCAGCCCTGACCATAGCAATCAAATTCTGTACATTCTGATCAACTTTTTGTGCTTCTTTGATTCTCAATATCAGTTCTGGTTCGACCCGAATAACACATAATCTCAGAGGCTGACAATCTGTTTCAAAGGCTAATCAAGACAAACAACAATCTTCTATCAAATTCGAAACACCAATCGTCGATAAGGATAAAGAACATACCTTTCGACTCAGTGCATCAGCTGCTGCATTGGATTTCCCCGGATAGTACTAGATTTCACAATCGAAATCCTTTAATAAATCAAGCCATTTTCGCTGCCTCATATTCAACTCGGACTGTGAAAACAGATACTTCAGACTCTTGTGATCAGAATAAATTTCAAACTTCTCACCGTAAAGATAGTGTCGCCATATCTTCAAAGCAAATAAAATGGCAGCCAATTCAAGATCATGAATTGGGTAACGAGTCTCATGTGGCTTCAGCTGTCTCGAGGCATAAGCAATAACATGTCCTCGCTGCATCAGAACACAACCCAATCCTCGGTGAGATGCATCACAATAAACCACAAAATTACCAGTACCTGATGGAATTTTCAATATCGGTGTATTGATTAGTCTTTTCTTCAATTCAAGAAATCTGGTCTCACATCTTTTAGACCAAACAAATGGTGCATTCTTCTGAGTCAACTGAGTAATCGGTTTAGCAATACTGGAAAAATCTTGAATGAATCGACGATAGTATCCTGCTAAACCCATAAAATTGCGTATCTCTGGCACAGATGTCGGTCTAGGCCAGTTAATCACAGCCTCAACCTTGCTAGGATCAATAGAAGTCCAATCTCCAGATATAATGTGACCCAAAAATACAACTTGTTTCAGCCAGAATTCGCATTTAGATAGTTTGGCATACAATTTCTCTGCCCTCAGAATTCTCAACACAGTTCTCAGATGCTCAGCATGATAAATTTTATTCTTGGAGTAAATCAGAATATCATCAATAAATATAATCACGAAATCATCGAGATACTTCTGAAATACACGGTTCATCAATCCCATAAATACAGCTGGAGCATTCGTTAAACCAAACAGCATGACTATAAACTCATAATGGCCATACCTGGTTCTGAAAGCTGTCTTCGATATATCATAATCTCTGACTCTAAGCTGATGATATCCAGATCTCAGATCAATCTTAGAATAAACAGAAGAACCCTGCAACTGATCACACAAATCATCAATGCGAGGCAAGGGATATTTATTCTTTACCGTTGCTTTGTTCAGTTGCCGGTAGTCAATGCAAAGTCTCATTGAACCGTCTTTCTTTCTGACAAACAATAATGGAGCACCCCAAGGAGACACGCTCGGTCTAATATACCCCTTGGCCAGTAAATCCTCTAACTGTTCTTTTAACTCTTTCAACTCAATTGGTGTCATTTTGTACGGAGCTCTAGAAATTGGAACTGTACCTGGCATCAACTCAATGCTAAAGTCTATTTCTCGAATTGGAGGTAAACCAGGAATCTCATCTGGGAAGACATCAGCAAACTCACACACCACTGGCAAATCAGCCAATGATGGACTCGATTACAGTAAATCAACTGAATATACAAGGAATCCCTCCGCTCCTTTCTGTAACAACCGAGTCATATTTATAGCAGATATCAAGGGAATTCTGACTCGAGAACCCTTACCGTAGAATTTTCATTCATCAGCCATTTCAGGTCTGAATCTTACAATCTTGTGGAAACAATAAACGGTAGCCCTGTACTTGGTCAGCATATCGATATCGATAATACAGTCAAAATCAGACAACCCAAGCACAATACAGTCTAACTCAATCTCATGCCCATCATACTGTAGCATACAATGTTTAACAGATTTCACTCATATCAATCATGTCCCCAAAGAAGAAGAGACAGAGACTACAGCAGATAATGACTCAACAAGCAATGAATGTATCAATGCAAATCGCTCAGATATAAATGTATGCGATGCACCAGTATCTATTAATACATACGCAGGATAACCAAAAATAAAACAGTTACCTGCAACAACATCGTCTGGTGCATCCTGAGCCTGTTCTTCTGTCAAAGCGAACACTCTGGCCTGCTGTCTAGGAGGCTGGTTAACTGTCTGGCTTCCTCCTGGCCTCGGTTTTGACTGGGCTGGTGCTGGCTGGAAAGAGTGAACTGCAGATGGTCGTCTACCAGCCTGAGCTACTGATCCAGATGATTCGGCACACTGTGATCTTTTAGAATCTCTCTTGGGACAAACTCTAGTAAAATGTCCCTGCTGTCTACAAATACGGCAACTGCCAAACACTCCTCGACACTGCTCTGTGGCATGTCTTCTTCCACAAGTGTTGCAATAAGCTTCTGTATAACTCTGGCCCTGACCGGTCTGTCTCGAGCCACCAGAACTAGATGAACTGCTTCCAGATCTCTTGAACTGTTTTCCTCTAGCTTTCAGGAAGTCTTTCTTCCCACCACTGTTGCTGACACTCTCAAATCGGGGAGGTGGTTGCTGTGGTCTCGGTGCTGGAGGCACAAACGAAGCTCCCTTTTGTCTCATCAGACCAGCATCAGCTCCCTTGGCTCTGTTCAAGGCATCAGTAAAATTGTTTGGTCACCCCGTATTCACCAGTGTAAATATTTCATGATTCAGGCCATTAATGAACTGATCAGCAACAGCTTCGTCATTTTGGGCCACATGTGGAGCAAAGCGCAGTAATGTAGAGAACTTGGCAACATACTCCTCAATATTCAATTGTCCATGTCTCAAGTTTGCAAATTCTGTACCTTTGTCCTTCCTGTACGATACAGGAAAGAACCTTTGATAAAATTCGGTTCTAAATATGTTCCAAGTAATTACTGTGCCTCGATGCTCCAACGCCCTCTTTGTGGTGAGCCACCAATTCTTCCCGACGTCATGCAATTGGTGCCCGATCAGTTTCACTCTCCGCTCATCGGTTTAATCCAAGGACTCAAACAGCATCTCAACGTCATTTAGCCAACTCTCGCAATCCACTGAAGTCTCAGTACCCTTCAGAGTCGGTGGATGAAACGACTGAAATCTCTTCAAAAATGTTTTCATCGGTGTTGCTATCACATCCAATGGAGGATTCGAAGTACTACCCTGTTCTGGTATTCTTCGAGGAGGCATATCTGATTATCAAAAAGGTTAGCAATCAAATCTGACAAATATATATCAGTTCCCTTCTGATCATCTTACCTCTGATCAAGAATTGGTTCTGATTCAATCTCAATAATACACATTACCATATCAAAGTCAGATAATCAGGTAAACATGTATTAAAGCAGTAAATCATGCTAGCAATCAAAAGCAAGGAAAGAAAACTCAATCCACCCCGCTCACTAGCTTCTATCTCAGTCTAAAGGATCTATCGCTCTGATACCACCTGATGTGGGGACCCGGACGCTAATTCATTTCTTAATCGTCTGTGGGATTAATTAAATCAATTATAATAAACATGGTCTAAATTTTTTTTTAAATACAAGTGTCAAATGCTGAACGTAATGGAATTCATTCGAATATATATACATCGAAACAAAGTACAAGTCTTGTACTATATACAGTCATTTAAACTAAGGTTTAACGACTACATATCAAGTGTTCAAACCCTATCTAAAATCCAAGTCCGTAGTCTCCACTCTAATAACGATCTCTCTTCATCTCCTCGACCCTGATCTTGTCCCACCTATTTCCATGCACACATACAAACACGACAATAGCCGGATAACTCCGGTGAGAAATACATCTCAGTATAAATCAACGATACATGCAATCATATAATCAATATAAAGCATGAAACAGATATCAGTAATATATATATCAAAATCTGGAAACATAATTCAATATAAATCTGTTAATAACTCATGACTCTATATCTCAGACTAGACTCATTCCTAGTCTAGGGATCCCAATTTCCAGACGTTGGCATACTATATCGAATCTAAGTAATAGAAGTAAATCCACTTCTAATCAAACATCGATATAAACCAAACATCTAGTGTCTTAACCTATCCGTCAAAGACTCTGGCACCTCCGCCAATCACTATTCTGTGACAATGTGCAATGGGCCAGTGACGATTCCATCTCCATCTGGCCCTTCTGTCTCAAGACCAATCGTCTAATACATTCTTTCTATAAATCAATAGAACAAGCATATCAATCCAAATCAATGCATACAATAACAATAAGTATGTGATTTAAGTAAACTCAAGTATTTCACACTCGAGTCATTCTCCCGGTTCGACATTGACTTATACCTTTCTTTAGTTGTAGTTCTGACAACGTTCAAGTCTGGAATTCAAAGTCCGTCAATATTCAATCTGGCAATCACAATATCAAGAAGTACAATATCAATATACTGCTCAAATCAATACCGAATCTGATCAATCTGAATCTAATTCAAAATCAACGGCATAACGGAACAATCTGAATATACCCAGCAATAAAAATCAATACATATCAATTCTTGCAACTCACAATCGATAACAACACCAATCTGATATCAAATCTCAATCATATCCAATCTTAAATTCATAACAATTTCATGCGGTATCCGTTCTTCAATCCGGTTTCGATTATACGACGTCTAACATGTCAAGAACATCATATATGAATCATATCCGATTCTGGCAATATCATAATTTCAAGACATATCAAAACTTAGTAAAACTTACGTCCAGTTGTAGCCTGCGTCGATAGGAACACAGTACTGAAGTCGGATTCAAAATCTAACGGACGGATTTCTCGTAACTCAATTTCTGGAATTAAGTACTTGAAACTTCTCCAGAGCTTCCTCGGTCATTCCTTTGCTGATCACTGAAGGAATGAATGAAAAAATATATATATATATATTGCATGTCTAATCCATGTGGCACACTTCTTCAAGTTGCACGTCTCGCGCATATGCGCGACCCTTCTTGGCGCATATGCGCAAGACATTCTGTCTCGGCGCGTAACATCACGGCAGCTCGCGCATATGCGCGCCCTCGTTCGGCGCATATGCGCGAGGTCCTTCACAACTCTCGGGTACCCTCGCGTACATGCGCGAATACACGTCGCGCATATGCGCGAGGTGCTCTGCCTGCCTCGCGCATATGTGTCCTATCCGATCGCGCTTATGCGCGAGGTGTTCTGTCCTCGCACATAATTCGATCTTATTTTCGCCTATCCCGGTCTAATCCATTCCATCTATAATCACATCAATTAATCAATGAATCATTTCAGATTAACAACACCGCAAATCTCAGGCATTACACAAGTGCTAGCTTTCTAGATCCCGTTGAGAAGTAAAATAGTTCAATGTGTTGAACGGCTTATAAAGGAGTTTATAAGCGTAAATAAAATAGAAGTATGACTTCTATAAGGTGAATGTAACTTTTAATTTGAGAAAATGTTCCTAAATTAAAAGTTGGCCAAACGAGTAATGTATTTGAAAATTGTGATTTTGATAAACTTTATTATGGACTAAATTAAATTAATTCAAGTGTTGAATTAATTAAACACTAGTGGACCTAGTAGAGTCCAAATAATTAAATTAATTCAAGTGTTGGATTAATTAAATAACATTGGGCCTTTTAGAGCCCAATTAGAAATAATTATTAAACTAGTGGGTTTGAGTAAAATCAAGTAAACTTTAAATGGACTCAAATATGTTTGGAACATTTAAATAAAAGTCCATGGGCCTTGTAATTGTTACAAGACCAAGTCAAAAGCATGCTTGGGAGGTGAAGAGTTGGGGAATACTTTTCATTAAAAAATTGCATGGCATTCAAATACTACTTTTACTTTTTCACACACCAAAAAAGGAACTTCTCTCTCCTCTCAACTAGAGTTGGCCGAAATTTTGGGGCAACATTCTCCTAATTTTTCTTTCTTCATTTGTTGAGTAAACCATACACTTCTCTTTGAAAAATCCTTTTATTTTTCTAGTGCAAAATAAGATGGGAACTAGCTAGTTGGTGGTGGGCCTAATTTTTGAACAAGGAGTGTTCAAATGGAGGCTTGTAGATTGTCATCCTTGAAGAGCTAAGGTGTTTACACCTTAGTTGGAGCCATAACATCAATCCTTGTGATTGATAGGTAAATTTTTAAACACCCTATGTATGACATTTCGTGTTTTTGTATTTGCTACACACTATAGGCTTAGGGTGCTCGGTTTTCTTGTTGAAAAACAATTTTTGAAACTTCCGTTGCGCTTTCGGGCACCTTAATCGATCCTCTTTCAAGTGGTATCATGAGCTAAGGATACTATTTTGTGTAGCATTTACATAATATTATGTTGAGGTCATTTTCTAACCGCATGAGACAACCAAAACAACAAATCGAGGGCCGATTTTTGGGCAGCATGTTGCTGCCCATTTCGGGCAGCTCGGGCTGCCCGTGGGGCTGCCCGTTTCAGGCAGCAAGGGCAGCCCCGAACAGCCCCTTAAGTTTTAATAAAAAAATTTTTTTTAAAGTTGGCCGGAATTCGGCGACGGAGCTCCGACGACGGCGATGACGACTAGAGTTTCCAAAAGTGTTTTGGAATATCAAAGTGTCATGGGCCTTGAAGTTGTTGGGCCATTAGATGGCTAATACAATTTGTGAATTTAAATGCGCCAAAATGTTTTTTGGTGAAAAATGATTTTTTGGGCCCTTAGTTTAAATCCACAAAAGTTGTACATATTATCTCATGAAATAAATAATTGAAGTTGGACTTTAATTATTTACAGTAAATTGTGATTTAGAAGAAATTCGGTTATAAATAAATTAATTAGAAAGTAGACAAAGGAGTTTGTATACTTTGTTAATTTAGTTTATAATCGTGGCGGTTAGTGATTTGATCAAGATATATAATATTGGATCAATTAATTATTGTGATAATTAATTGATGGTGTATGATATGTGATATTATGCATGAAGGATGATCAAAAGCCCAAGCCCAATTTGCTAGGTGTATGCTAGGATATTTTGTGTTGAATGATTGTAATAATTATCAATTTATAAAGTGGGCTTGGTTTATGGCACGTTCCCATCCCATGAGATGTATCCCTATTTTCCATGGATATTTATTTGTAAATATTAGAATAGTGGAAGATCAAGATTGGAAGATGGTGGCCTTGATGATTATGAAGATCGAAGACATGTAAATATTGGAAGCTTATGTAATAGTTGCATTTGCATCCCATGCATTTCCCTAGGATTGGACCTAGGCCCGTGCTTAGCTCACACGGGCCATTAGTTTTGGGGCGATTGATCATCCTTATTTTGTTTACTGTTTATAATATATGCATGATATGTTATAAATAATGAGTATGTGCGTTATTATTATGATAATAACAAAGTTGCATGAATCCGGCAAGCATACGATCAAATATGGCGAGTTTTTTAAATAAAATTAATGATGAGACCTTTTAAAATTAAAAACCCTCATTTTGAATAAGATTCAAAATCAATATCAAGCCCGAAAAGGGGAATTATAAAGTTGTTTATAATTTTCATGTCTTCCATCGACAATGGGTGCATGATGAACGCTACCCGTGCTCGGGGCTCGGCTCATATTATTTGGGGGGCCCCGGGTGCCGGAAAGCTGTGACATCCATTGACATTGTGATGTGAACTACGTGGAACTCCCATGATTTCGGCTCATATTATTGAGGGAACTCATGGCGACCGTCCATTAAGGTTCAACATCGATGGGTATGGCATGACACGTAAAGATGAACGACGTCATATTATTGGGTCCTAATCAAACGTGAGACAAAAGTTTACGTAGAGGGTTGCATAATGATGCAATTGGAAGCTACCTTTTAGGAATTGTGACTGGCTGATATTATTCGGGATCATAATTCGCTAATTGAACCTTGCGTACCTACTGAGGAAAGGAGTTTCCCGTTTTCACTAGAGGGTAGTGAAATATGTCAAAACATTGGGAGCGAAAATTTATAAAGTAAAAGTCCATACTTTATATCTTACTAAATATTTTAAAATAGTCATTAACATTTATCTATTTTACTTTTCAGTACAATTTTTGACAATGTCTTCGATTCGCAATCCGTTATCTGCTATACTCGAAAAACACGTTTTAACCGGACCTAATTACCTTACTTGGATAAGAAACCTAAAGATTGTCTTGAATTCGGAAAGGATAGCATATAAACTGACTGAGTCGCCCCCTGTTGAGGCTCCGACTGACTGCACTCCTGAGGAATTGCAGACTTACAAGGAATGGTGTGACCATGACTTGAAAGCCAGGTGTTATATGCAGGCTTCTTTGAATGATGAGCTGCAGAGGCATTTTGAGGATGCAAAGAATGCTGCTGACATTCATTTGCATCTCAAGTAGCTCTTTGGTGAGCAGACTCGACCTCTTAGGCATGCTAGTGTCAAGGAGCTGATCACTTTACGCATGCGAGATGGGGCCTCGGTCCATGAGCATGGCCTGAAGATGATTGGGCTCGTGGACAAGCTCGTTGGCATGGATCTGGTGTTGCCTTCGGAGTTGACCACCGACGTGTTGCTTTTGTCACTGCCTAGCTCATTTGATCTTTTTGTGGTGAATTTCAATATGAACAAGATGGAGCCGACCTTTGAGGAGTTGGTGAACATGCTTGTGACATTTGAGTCCACCATCAAGAAAGAGAAGCCGGTTTTTTATGTGAGTTCTTCATCTAGTACGAAGACCAATCCACGTGGGAAGGGAAAGAAGCGTTCTTTCCAACGTCCCAAGAAGAACGTGCCCTTGAAGAGGCAAAATCCGATTCCCGCTGTGGCAGCCACACCAGTCAAGGCTGACAAGACTGTTGATATTAGTCATCACTGCAAGAAGCCTGGACATTGGAGGCGAAATTTTAGGGAATATCTTACCCAGAACAGTTCTGGAAATTGTGTGTTCTATATTGAAGTAAACATTTCAATTAACTCTACTTCTCGGGTATTGGATACCGGATGTGGATCACATCTCTGTAATGATTTGCAGGTGATGGGAAGAAGTAGGAGGCTTAGAGAAGGTGAGACCTTCTTGAGGATGGGCAATGGAGCAAGAGTTGCTGCCAAGGCCATAGGAGATGTTTATTTACTTTTGAACAATGACTTTAAGTTGATTTTAAGAGATGTTCTGTTTGTACCAGATTTGGTGAAAAACATTATTTCCATTTCTATGCTTGATAAAGATGGATTTTCTTGTTTGTTTAGCAAAGGTGTTTGCAACATTTACAAGAATGAATGTTTAATTTGTACTGGAGAAATTGAAAACGATCTCTACACCTTAAAATTGAAAGATATTCCACTAAACAATGTCCAAGCAATAACAACAACAAACAAGCGAAAACAAGATATTCTTAATTCGGCACAATTGTGGCATGCTCGATTAGGACATATTTCCCTAAGAAGGATGAACAAGCTAGTGGGAGTGGGCATGTTTGATATGTCTGATATTAATGCTCTCAAGACTTGTGAATCCTGTCTAAAAGGAAAGATGATCAAAATTCCCTTTAAGGGCCACGTGGAGCGAGCCAAAGGGTTATTGGATTTGATCCATACCGATGTGTGCGGTCCGCTTAGCATCACCACTAAGCATGGACATGCCTACTTCATCACCTTTACCGATGACTTTTCGAGGTATGGGTATGTGTATTTGATGAAATACAAGTCTGAAACCTTTGAAAGGTTCAAAGAATTCAGAAGTGAAGTAGAGAAACAGTTGGGACAAAGCATCAAGACACTTTGATCGGATCGAGCTGGCAAGTACTTGAGTGCCGACTTCCAAGAGTATCCTAGGGAGAATGGGATTCTCTCGCAGTGGACTTCGCTTGCTACATCACAGTTGAATGGTGTTTCGGAGCGTCGTAACCGGAATTTGATGGACATGGTTTGGTCTATGATTGGGTTCACGGAGTTGCCGCCATTCTTTTGTGGATATGCGCTTGAGACAGCGGCACTGTTTTTGAACAATGTGCATTCAAAGGCAGTTGATAAAACACCATATGAGATATGGATGGGTAAGCCTCCCAAGTATTCTTATCTTAGTATATGGGGGTGCCTTGCTTATGTGAAGTAGGTAGTGGGAGATAAATTGGATAGTCGATCCATTTTATGTTACTTTGTGGGATATCCAAGGAACTCTGTTGGATATTATTTCTATCATCCCCAAGAAAAAAATGCGTTTGTTTCTAGGAATGCAACCTTTTTGGAAAAAAAATTTCTATTGGATAGAAAAGGGGAGATGATAGAACTCGAAGAGGTTCGAGAGACACCCACAATTATAGAACCCACATCCGAAGAGCCAAGAGAGGAGATACAAGCTCCTAGAAGATCCGAGAGAGTCTCGAGACCACCTATGAGGTATGGTATGCTTCTTGAAGAGGGCCATGATGAGCCTAACCATGGATGTGATCCAAGGACCTTCAAGGAAGCGTTATCTGATGCCGATCCATCCAAGTGGCTTGAAGCAATGGAATCTGAGATGAATTCCATGCATTCGAACCAAGTGTGGAATCTCGTGGATCCACCTGAGGGAATTGTTCCCATAGGGTGTAAATGGATTTACAAAAGGAAACTTGGGGCGGATGGGAAGGTATTGACCTTCAAGGCGCGATTGGTAGCAAAAGGGTATACTCAAAGACATGGAGTTTACTTTGAGGAAACCTTTTCTCCAGTTGCAATGTTCAAGTCCATTAGGATATTGCTAGCCATAGCTGGATGGTATAACTATGAGATATGGCAGATGGATGTCAAGACAGCTTTTCTTAATGGGGATATTAAGGAAGAGATTTACATGTCTCAACATGAAGGGTTTACATCTGTCGGAAGTGAGCATATGGTATGCAAACTTCAGAGATCTATTTATGGTCTAAAGCAGGCATCTAGGAGTTGGAACCTTAGATTCGATAGTACAATCAAAGAGTTTGATTTTACTAAGAATCCTGAGGAACCCTGTGTGTATAAAAAGGTCAGTGGGAGTGCTGTGACATTCCTGGTGCTTTATGTTGATAACATTCTACTCATTGGGAATGATGTAGGAATGTTGCAATCAACTAAGATATGGTTAGTGAGTAAGTTCTCGATGCAGGACTTGGGTGAAGCATTTTTTGTATTGGGAATACAGATCAATAGAGATAGATCTAGAAAATTGCTTGGTCTCACCCAGTGTACATACATTGATACCATCGTGAAGAGGTTCTCGATGGATGAGTCCAAGAGAGGACATCTACCAATGTGTCATGGCATGTCCCTATCCAAGTCTATGTCTCCCAAGACTGATGCAGAGATAGAGGCGATGACACGCATTCCGTATGCATCTGCAATTGGTAGCATCATGTATGGGATGATATCTACACGTCCTGACGTGGCTTTCGCACTAAGTGTAGTGAGTAGATATCAATCCATCCCTGGTCTTCCACATTGGAAAGCTGTGAAAGACATCCTCAAGTATTTGAGAAGGACCAATAAATTGTTCTTGGTCTATGGGGGTGGAGAACTGAAATTGGAAGGCTATACCGACTCTAGCTTCCAAAGCGATATCGATGACTCGAAGTCAACCTCTGGATTCATATTCATGCTCAATGGTGCTGCTGTCTCTTGGAAGAGTTCCAAGCAAGACAGTACAGCGGATTCCACCACTGAGGCAGAATACATTGCTGCATCAGCTGCAGCAAATGAGGCTGTTTGGATAAGGAATTTCGTCCAAGAGTTGGGCGTCATTCCTAATGGAGTTGCTCCTGTCCGGGTGTTTTGTGACAACACGGGAGCCATTGCTCAAGCAAAGGAGCCAAGGTCTCATCGAAAGTCCAAACATGTATTGAGAAAGTACCACATCCTCCGAGAGATTGTGGAAAGAGGAGAAGTCTCGATTGACAAAGTCGGCTCCGCAGATAATGTTGTTGATCCACTAACTAAGCCTTTACCTGGACCATTATTCGAGAAGCATCGCGAATCGATGGGTTTGAAGCATATGGGTAGTTGGCTCTAATGCAAGTGAGAGATTTTTAGAGTAGGTGCACGTCGAGCCAAGTGTTGGCCGAGTGTTTACAATGAAACTCTATGTATAAACAGTTTTTATTTTAATAATATTTGAAATTATTGTTTTGGCACTTCTTTATCTGTATACACATGCTAGTTGCATAGATAAAGTCCTTGAATATACAAATAGTAGAAAGAATATGAGATGCTCATATGATGAATATCATGAAACTTATATTTGGAATACTGTATATTCTAAACAGTTCCTAGTCGATTCAGCCGCCGCTAAGAAGGATATAGGCCGCTCGAGTTCGAGACTAGTATCTGCGATGTGAGTACCATGTTTCATTGGTAGGGGACATTGTGATGTTCGAACATTCAGAAAGGTGCTCCTTGTAGAGTGTACTGAACAACCTTCCATAAAGGACTTTCCAAGTGGTTCTCACTTATCGAGTGGAAATGTCCTAGTTTATGGTTGTACACCATTAGTCCTTATGACCCGGGACAACATTGAGACTCTATGTGCTAGCATTACACTTTGACTTGTTTACCGACTCTCATGGTGTCATCAGGTGGCAAGGTTGGGTGTTTTGTCGAAACATATAGGAGTCGATGCAATGTAGTAGGGGATTCACCGCTTACCTTCGGGTATGGATATCCTATGTGAAATCATGTGTATGTAGTATGAAATCTCTAATCAGAGTATAGTGGTAATTATGAAAGGGGTTTCATAGATTACACCATTGATGCAACTACAACATGACACATAGTATCGATTCATTGACAACTCTCGATATACCAATGGTTGTCGAATCGGTCGGGATATATGAGTTGAAGGGACCGTACTGTACGCTAACCATAATTGAATAGTTCTTGCAGACACTATCATTTGATACCTAGGGAATCATGTAAGCGATTCTGCTAGGCGTTTAACATGATTGGTTGGGTACTATCAGACTTGAGTTCTGACGTTCTTGTTATCAAGGAGTTGATAAGTAAGAATGAAGCAATTGGGGTATGCTCATATAAGGACATGTTTAGTCCGAATCACATGGAGATATGAACCCACGGCTAGTTGTATCAATGAATCATTGAGGGCCACACAAGTGCTAGCTTTCTAGATCCCGTTGAGAAGTAAAATAGTTCAATGTGTTGAACGGTTTATAAAGGAGTTTATAAGCGTAAATAAAATAGAATTATGACTTCTATAAGGAGAATTTAATTTTTAATTTGAGCAAATGTTCCTAAATTAAAAGTTGGTCAAACGAGTAATGTATTTGAAAATTGTGATTTTCACAAACATTATTATGGACTAAATTAAATTAATTCAAGTGTTCCCGTTGAGAAGTAAAATAGTTCAATGTGTTGAACGGTTTATAAAGGAGTTTATATGCGTAAATAAAATAGAAGTATGACTTCTATAAGGAGAATGTAACTTTTAATTTGAGAAAATGTTCCTAAATTAAAAGTTGGCCAAACGAGTAATGTATTTGAAAATTGTGATTTTCATAAACATTATTATGGATTAAATTAAATTAATTCAAGTGTTGAATTAATTTAATACTAGTAGACCTAGTAGAGTTCAAATAATTAAATTAATTCAAGTGTTGAATTAATTAAATAACATTGGGCCTTGTATAGCCCAATTAGAAATAATTATTAAACTAGTGGGCTTGAGTAAAATCAAGTAAACTTTAAATGGACTCAAATATGTTTGGGACATTTAAATAAAAGTTCATGGGCCTTGTAATTGTTACAAGCCCAAGTCAAAAGCATGCTTGAGAGGTGAAGAGTTGGGGAATACTTTTCATTAAAAAATTGCATGGCATGCAAATACTATTTTTACTTTTTCAGACACCAAAAAAGGAACTCCTCTCTCCTCTCAACTAGAGTTGCCCGAAATTTTGGGGCAACATTCTCCTAATTTTTCTTTCTTCAATTGTAGAGGAAACCATACACTTCTCTTTGAAAAATCCTTTTATTTTTCTAGTGCAAAATAAGAGGGGAATTAGCTAGTTGGTGGTGGGCCTAATTTTTGAACAAGGAGTGTTCAAAGGGAGGCTTGTAGATTGTCATCCTTGAAGAGCTAAGGTGTTTACACCTTAGTTGGAGCCATAACATCAATCCTTGAAGAGCTAAGGTGTTTACACCTTATAAATGTCAATTAATTATTTGTTCAAAGAAATTAATAAAAAAATAATATGTTATAATTAAGTACAAAATTTATAAAATTCTATAAAAAAAAAGTCCACAAAAGTCTATAAAAATCTTGCAAAAAAATCTACATAAATATACATAAATCTGTTTATAAATCTGTGAGATTCTGTAAAAGTCAATAAAAATCTATCAAATCCATAAAAGTCTATCATTTGAAAAAGTTATTAAAATTCATCAAAACTCTGAATTGAATACACCCACTAAGTTGTCATGAAAGAATAATAAAAACTAAAAATTTAAAAAAATATGAACTTTTCATATATTAAACCGACATTGTGCGAAAATGATAGAATTAATACATGAAATTCATGAAATTAAATAAAGTTCTTTGTGGTGTTCTCCATCCTGTTGAAAGATTATGAGAATAATGGCTTGGTCTATATCTTCGTGAGCTACTACTAACCACCGCCAGAGCTTCCATGGCCAACACCACCACTCGTTGGTTTCTTGTGTTATTGTTGAGACAAAGAGGAAATGGAGGGTTTAGCAGGGGCTTTGATTTTTCGGATTCTTTGGGCTTTTTCCTTTTTTTGACATCACCATTCCCACCCTGAAGTAGTCAAAAACTTCATAAATCAGTTTGCCAAGTGTCTCAATATGTCTTGTTAGCATAATTTCTTGCTTTTCAATTATGCAAATAACATCAGCGTTTGATTTCATATTAGAATTATTGAGCTAAGATTTGGCTTGAATTCATGCTTACCACCCGGAGGACTTCAGAAATTTTTGCGCATTAAAATTCGTCTCGAACAACACTAATTCTAGGGATTAAGCCATCTGTAATGCTCTAAGACCAGAAATTTCATTCTACTGATTGATAGGGACTGATGAATTATGTTGAAGTCGTTCATATTTGAATAACCCTTTTCTTGTCACTTTTCTAATTCTTGAAATTTGGGAGGCAATTGAATTGGTGAAAAAGTAGGATGTTCAAATTGTATCATATGTTGTCTGGAGCTCAAAGACAATCACCTTGATCAACATGAAATTCTTTAAACTGACGGACTTGTTCAATTTGCAATTCTGGTTGTTCTTAATGTTTCTGTTTGAATTGTTCTTCTTCTCCAACTGGCAATTTTTGTGGAGTTGGAAGCGGTGGAGCTTGTAACAAATTGTAAACGATATAATCAAAGGATTGAATTTGAGGAGGAGAAGGAATAGTTTGTGTTGGATCAATTTATTTATATTGGCTTATATGTAAATAATTATGTGTTGTGGGTTGTCTATTAAGTTAAGTCCAAAATAAAGTGATGAATGAATGTTTCGGGTTATTGGGCTTTAATGTATCTAATGGGTTGTGGGCCTTTAATGTGTAGAGACATAATTGTAATTTCTGTTTTTATGATGGGCTAAAACAGAAATATCAAAAGATATTGGTAAACATTATCTATAAATATAGGTCATGGTCCCCAGATCTCGCGTTATCACTTTCACTATTCTCCCCCCATTAAAAAAATAGTTCTTAAGAGAAACTAAAGATTCTCTCAAGGAAAGAGCGCATAGAACTGGAATCAAGACACGTTATAAAGAATTCAGGATTATGGCTTCATGGACGCTTCCGCTTAAGATTTCAGTCAAATTCTTAATGATTTAGCGTGATGGATTCTACGGTTTATGGGTTTTCCCCGACAGTTTGTTGTTCTATTGCTTCGTGCTACGGTATGACTGGTGAGGAAGGATCTCATGCAGACTCTACTATCACAACTTGTTGAAGAGGAATAGCAGTGACATTAATTGATTCAGAGCATAAACTTGAGACAGTTCTGTAGCTTCTGTGTTGTCCATAGATTGCAGCATATCTACTGTTGTTGTTAGAGAAACTTATGGGTGACTTTCCGAGAAGTGTGGTTGTTCTTGAACTTCTTTGAGTTGTTCACCAGATTGCTATTGGACTTTGAAACTTGAGGTGGAACAAGACCAGTCACCGGTTCTTGAAAAAATGAGTTTCTTCTTCTAATTGTTCTAATTATTTGATACGATCCTCCAAATCCATCTTCTCTGATGGGATTTCTTCTTGAGATTCTTCTACATGAAGGGGCAACTTAATTTCTATTATCATGAGTTTCACTCTCATGGACAACCCATATGAATCCATATCCAATTAGCTTATTACTGCAGAATCATCATAAGTTGTTGGATCTTGTGGATTGTAGTTCTTCCTCTTCTTGGTTAATAGCAGTCTCATACCGCTTTCTCTCAGCATCATTGCCAATTTTTTTCCTTTTCATTGATTCTGGAATCACATTAGTTTCGGTCCAATCGAGAATTTGATTCTCTTACTTGGCCATTTGCTCTAACTTCTCGAGTGTTTTATCTTTGAGTAACGCACAAAAAGTTCTATTCTTCACCCACTTGTCAAATCTTTTCATTTGAATTTGAACCCGGTTTTCTACATCTTGCATTGTCAGGTTGATGCAAGTTTGAACTACTGATAGTGGCTTAGCTGGTTCCACGAGAATGCCTTTTCCATTGTCTTTCGGATCAATTTGAGTCAGTCTTGATTAATGAGAATAAATGTTGGATTCAAAGATTTTGAAACCAGGTAGTATGATGAGTTTTGTTTGTAAGGTCTAAAAATAAGACGACGTAATCCAACTGCATGCAAATCTAGGGAAAATGAAAAATAGCTAATACTTTATTTTAATTGCTAAATTTATTATATTGATATGTTTATATGATTTTTAATTAGTTTTCTATTTGAATGCATTAAACTGTATTTTTAAAAGTTATTCGAGATACGATCGAGGAACGGAAACCGATGGCTGAAAATGGAAAATGTTTTTATTAAATAATTGTTTTTAGTTATTTAAAATAAGGAGTTTTGAGGTGATTTTATACGCCGAGACGTATTTTATATCGGTATTCGAGTTTCAACAAAAATACTAACATTTTGACAACTCGACTAATAATTTCATAAAATTTCTTAAATGAAATAAATTTTAAATGCACAATTGAGCTTGTTGGACCTATTAACTCATACTAATGGGCAAAGCTTGCACACATATTATTTAAGCCCAAACCCGATACCATATTTCATAAACTACACGCCTCTCTCACCCCAATTTTCACAAGACTCATTTTCCCCTCAAAATAGCTCACGGCACACACAAATTCAAAGCAAGTCTTCGGTATTTTCAAGGGATTTCGGCCAAAGCTTTCTCGTCGCCGTTCTTCGCATTGTCAACGGATTTCGTGCGTAAATTAAGCAAAGGCACGCCATAATTCTTCCTTTTCTCATCTATCACACCCTAATATGTATTTGATCATGATTTGCATGAAAAAAAAGTACCCTTTATTATTTATTTCATTTTATGCATATACATGAGTTTAAGGGTTGATTTTTGCACCAAAACTTGAGATATGTTTACATGAAGGGGCTGCCATGATGAGGGAATGTATATGGGTTGTTTTTACACAAGTCTAAGGGTCCTAAGATGCACAAGAGAGGCTGCACACGAAGCTAGAACAAGCATGAACCGAACTATTGTGTTTTATGTGCAAGGTGATCGGTTTTAAGGGGAACCATGCATGGCTCGGCTGGGTGCGACCAAGGCTGGGCTGGATCATGGTTGGGTCAGGAGAGGAGTCCTAGCCACGCTAGGACTCGAGATCATTGGATGGGAAGGAGTCCTAGCAGGCTAGGACTCTACCCGAGGGTACTCGTGTTGGTGTTGCAGCGTGCGCAGGGACTTGTAGGCTCAGCCAGGGTGGTGAGGGCTGCGCTATGCTAGGTCCCTAGAGTCCTGAGAGGGTGCACGAGGGGCTGGGTCAAGGTTTGGCTCGGTGGTTAGAGTCCTAGTAGGTTTTGAAGAGTCCTAGTACAAAGGGTGTTCTCGGCCGCGGCTTGCTGCTGGTGTAGGAGGCTTCGGTTGGGCTAGGGTCGTGTAAAGGCCTAAACTCCTTACTTGGTAATTTGCGGAAAATTTAAAATTTTTCTTTTTAAATAATTAAAATTGTCATCTTCATAAATGAACTTATAAATAAAGTTTGATGTTCAATGTGGCAGCGGAAGAATTAACATTTTTGAAATAACAGTAAAAATTTTTTCCAACAATAATTAAAACGTTTGAGCCATCAATTAAAAATAAATGCTGAACTGAGGTCCTCGGGTCCTACTACTGCCAACTCGAGCCTGCTCACTGGTCCCCGCTCTCGGCCCCGGTATCATCAGAACCTACAACAATCAAGTCTAGTGAGTCTAAAGACTCAACATGCATATATCGTAAATAACGAGTAAGTATTATAGTAAAATTTCATGGAATAAAAATGTCGTGTCATGAGGCATATCGTAAAAGGGTCGTGTCATGATTAATTATAATACGTGCATAACTGAACTGAAAATATCATGGTAAAAATGTTTGCTTCTTGGAGCCCTGTACTGAAATAGCCTGTAATAATTTTCCTGGTGAGATTATGGTATACGCAAGTGGCCCCTGCAGTGAAACTGATCGGTAACTGGCGACCGGATAATAAAATGCTCCCATGACCGGTAACTGGCGACCGGATAAAATAGTAAACGTCTGATCAGACTGTAACCACAGTATACTGGGTGAAACAAACTCACTGATCGGTAACTGGCAACCGGATTTAGCAATAATCCCATGATAGTGAAATGGCCACAAGCAATATCGCATAATTTCAAAAATGAACATTTTATATATTTATGCACGTAATATAATTAAATGGCACAATTAAATATCCTGTAATAATTTACTGCTTGGATTGGATCGCTCCCAGGCTCGGTGCAACCTAAATATGTCATGAAAAATATGCAATAGATTTATGGGACCAAACTATGCTATAACATTCTAAAATGTGACAATTACGCCTACCGACTTCGTATTTAATCATGACTCCGAACCAACCCGAACCAACACTGAACCGTCATGTAGTCATGATTAAAATACGCCTAAAATGATAAAATAATGCTCCTAAAATGGTGAGGGCCGAAATCTAGGTGAATGGAGGCCAAAACAATAAACGCTCTTTCGAGAGTCAATTTGGCACATCGCATCGTAAATTCTCGTATGACCTCAAAAATGAACCGAATTTCAAACGGTCAAAAACATGACCTTCCTAACTCAATGAGGAACTGTCCAGTCCAAGGCCATAGGCTAAAAGCCGACCGAGAACTCGAACGAGCCACTGAACCGTCACAGCAAGTTGCTGTCCGAAAATACAGCAGCTGTGCTTGGTTTGCTTGCGTCGTTTGTGAGGCTAATGGCCATTGGGGCTTGAACCTCCGACCAACACCTCTTACCAACGTCCCAAGGAATGATTTTAACCATGGCTAGGGGCCCTAGGCCAGCCACAATCCTCACCATTCCAGCAACCAACCAAAAACTCCTACCGAGGACACTCATGCGTGCGTGTGTGGTGTTGTGCTTCGCTTGCTGTCTCGTCTCGTTCCAGTGGTCATTTGATTGACCATGGCACGACCTATACATCTTGGGGCATGGTGTGAACCGTGGCTAAGGGCTTTAGGCCAACCAAGATCCACACCATTCCACCATACTCGAACCAACACATGCTGTCAAAATCAAAGGGGCCGAGAAGGGGAGGGGCTGTTCTTGCGTTTGATTTAAAAACCGATTAACCATGGACCAAGCCACCAAAAGGGAGACTTAGTCACGTCTTATACATGCTAGGGAAGTGATCTGACCATGGCTATAGGCCCTTAGGGCAGCCAAGATCAGATCCTTTCCCCTTGACAGCAAAACCGAATTTTTGAAGCACAAAATGGCACCGATGGAAAGCTGCTGTCATTTTCGGATTTCATCATGCATGGGGTTTGTTTGAATGGACCAACGTGGTCCTAATGCCTCCTAATACATGTCTAGATGTCGCCTTGGGAGCCTGGAGTCGAGCCAACCACCTGAATATACAAAAACAAGCAAAACCGTGAAGGCACAAGAGGGACCGAAAATCTGCATGTTTAATTTTTCTGAAAATTGTTGGTATATTTCGGTTTTAGCATGAAAGTGATGATCATGAAATGTAAAAATAATGATAATAGGACTTGATTGAAGAGTCAAGGAAGAATATATGCATGCCTGGTTTCGTTTGAAAGAAAAACGAAAAGAAGAGACGATCCGGCGCGGAGGAGGTGGAGCGCTTTGCTACTTAGCTTGATTCTGAATTTTTCTCTCTTGTTTTCCCTTAGCACCTCACGTTTTTTGCCTCTAAAATGACTCTGAATTTCGAGCTTAGGGAGAGGGGAAGATGGTTAGGGGAGTGAGGGAAGTGGGTGCAAAATATAAGGGGCAACTAAAGACCAAGTCTCCCTCATTTTGAATTTTGAATTGTTGTTTGTATCAAATGAGTTGATGGATGGCTCTAGAAGGTGGGGGCCAAAATCTTAAGCTTTCTAGACTAGGATAATGCTCAATAATTAATTAATTAAGGTGGACTAATCATAAAAGAAGGATTAGCATGTTAACACAAAAAAGAATGGGTCAAAAGGGTGATGAGTTGGCATGGTAATGCTTAATCTATTAAGGGGCCGAAAATACAATAAAATGAAGGGGAGAAATTGTTTAGTTACTAAATATTAATACCTTAAGAGCCTTATCTATCCCTTAATTAATTTATTGAATTAATCCCTTAATTAAGTAACTCAAATGAGCTTATTTTCCTACTCACCTCAAGTAATTAAATTAAATCCTCAAACTTTCTTTTTAACTTAAATGAACTTACTTGCTAGCTAAAATAAATTCCGGAAATGTTTTCTAAATCTTAAATTTTATCTCTAAACTCCAACTCCAGTCCGGCCTCACTGAAATAACTGAAAGAATAAAATTAAAACTATTGAAATGAAATAATTAACTTTAAAGAAAGGCACTTTAAATACTCATGCAACCAAAATCATTTTAATTTAAATACTAGAATTATGCATGGTTTATATGTAGTCTAAGTTACGGGTTCTACAGGTCGAGTCCTAGGGGTTCTAAGGGTTCATTAGGGTCCAGGGGAGGCTTGGTCAGGAGTTTGCTCGGGGTGGCTCGAGCATAGCTCGAAGGAATTTCTTGATGGCTCGAGGGTTTGTGGTTAAAGGTTCGAACTTGGGTTTAAATGGTTATGGTTTGAATCGTGATTCAACGGGGGTCGAATCATGGTTCACGAGGGAAAATTAAATATAAAAATTTTATAGTTTAAATTTAAGAATTTTATATTAAAGTTTAAATTTAATTCAGGATTAAAACGCATTAATAATATATAATTAAAAAATAAACGAAAAGCCATGAATTTAAGCTGAATAAAAATATGAGAAAATTTATCTAAGGTTAAATAATTATTTAGGATGGTCTAGAGTCAACGGAAATAAGAAAAAGTCAAAATAATGAAATTTTACGTCTATGGGTAAAACGGTAATTTTACACCTAGAAAATAATAAACGTCATGGCAATATCCTGAATGCTGTTTTATATGTTAATATGATTATTATAAATATTTATGGATTTTTATGATAAAACATTAACGTTAAAAGATAAGTTGCATGATTGGTCTAAAAGAAAAATGATATTTATACGCATGGATTTTTTTAAAGTAATGGAAATATGAAATGTTGAAGAAAGTGAAGTAATTGTTACTAATACGAATACGATGATATGTGAATACATAGGTCAAGGCTCAGTTGACGGGTAAGAGTGTCGCTTATGTCCCCGACGCCCAGTAGTGTGGTTACATGTAGATGGATCCATCGACCCCTAATACGAATACAAAAGTCAATTAACGATCTGAATTCAACGAAAAGGAATAAAAATACGTTTATGACGAATATGAATATGTTTATGATGATATGAAAATATTTAAGTTTATGCATGATTATGAATTGTTATTTTAAGTAAAAGTACTTTAACTATAGCATGTGATCTATATACGTATTATTTGGTGTGTTGAGTCTTTAGACTCACTACGTGTGATCGATGCAGGTGAGTATGATGTTGATGGTAATGGAGGTCTTGATAGTTGATCTTGTTAGATTGAAGGTGCACATAATCCGAGGATCAACGCTAGTTTTTCTGCACTTATGATTTAAGAGTTTATGTTAAGAATTTTTACGACCTTTATTATGCTTTTGAGTGGTTTTTGAGAGGTTGTTAGTTTTAGCAATATTGCTAAGTTATGATTTGCAAATGTATGACGATTTTATGTTTTAAACTAGTTCCTTTGGATTTTCAAGTTTAGTTGGTTGTTTTATTTTAAAAATAGTATCAAAAATATTTTAAGTATATGTATATGTATTCGGCCGAGACTAGGAAATGATTAGAATATAAAAAAAAATTCTAGTACTTTTTAAGAAAAGGAGTAGTGGACGTTTCAGTTTGTATCCGAGCAATGTTTTTATAAAGAGTTGTGCCACCATCAGTGCTGGGAAGCTCAATCGTCAAGCCTCAAATTTGTAAGTTTATATGCTTTATATGATTTTTATGATGATACCAGCATGATTACATGAATTATATGTTTACGTCACATGCTCAATAGCTTTATGAGAATACATGTTTAATATGCTTAAAATTGCTCAAAATGGATTAGAATATATGATTAGAAAACTTAGATTTAAATGCATGTTGGTTACGTTAGAATTTGGAAAATGTTCAGATATAATGCCTTCTAGACACGCACCTATTGCCGATGGGCAAGCCGAGAATGTTGAAGACCGTCATGTTAATGCACCCTCGCCTCCTAATGGGGATGCTGCTACACGTGCACTGGAGGGCATGGCTCGTTTCTTCGAGCGACAGTTTCAGCAGGCTTCTAGGCCACAGCACGACATTTATGATCAGTTCCGGAGGCTAGGTCCGAAGGAATTTTCTGGCACCACCGATCCATTCGCTGCAGAGGCTTGGATTCACGGACTTGAGGTGCACTTTCGCTATTTCGATGCAGGTGAGTATGATGTTGATGGTAATGGAGGTCTTGATAGTTGATCTTGTTAGATTGAAGGTGCACATAATCCGAGGATCAGCGCTAGTTTTTCTGCACTTATGATTTAAGAGTTTATGTTAAGAATTTTTACGACCTTTATTATGCTTTTGAGTGGTTTTTGAGAGGTTGTTAGTTTTAGCCAATATTGCTAAGTTATGATTTGCAAATGTATGACGATTTTATGTTTTAAACTAGTTCCTTTGGATTTTCAAGTTTAGTTGGTTGTTTTATTTTAAAAATAGTATCAAAAATATTTTAAGTATATGTATATGTATTCGGCCGAGACTAGGAAATGATTAGAATATAAAAAAAAATTCTAGTACTTTTTAAGAAAAGGAGTAGTGGACGTTTCAGTTTGTATCCGAGCAATGTTTTTATAAAGAGTTGTGCCACCATCAGTGCTGGGAAGCTCAATCGTCAAGCCTCAAATTTGTAAGTTTATATGCTTTATATGATTTTTATGATGATACCAGCATGATTACATGAATTATATGTTTACGTCACATGCTCAATAGCTTTATGAGAATACATGTTTAATATGCTTAAAATTGCTCAAAATGGATTAGAATATATGATTAGAAAACTTAGATTTAAATGCATGTTGGTTACGTTAGAATTTGGAAAATGTTCAGATATAATGCCTTCTAGACACGCACCTATTGCCGATGGGCAAGCCGAGAATGTTGAAGACCGTCATGTTAATGCACCCTCGCCTCCTAATGGGGATGCTGCTACACGTGCACTGGAGGGCATGGCTCGTTTCTTCGAGCGACAGTTTCAGCAGGCTTCTAGGCCACAGCACGACATTTATGATCAGTTCCGGAGGCTAGGTCCGAAGGAATTTTCTGGCACCACCGATCCATTCGCTGCAGAGGCTTGGATTCACGGACTTGAGGTGCACTTTCGCTATTTGGATATGGGAGATGTTGATCGCGTGAGGTGTGCCACTTATATGTTTAGGGATGATGCTTATTTATGGTGGAAGGAGCTGAGCATGGTATTAATCTCGCTACTCTTACTTGGGCTCGATTCAAGGAAATATTTTAGGAGAATTACTTCACTGCTGACGTCCAAAGGCGATTGAAGAGGGAATTTATGACTCTCCATTAGGGAGATACCTATGTGGTCCAGTTTGTTAGGAAGTTTGATAGGGGTTGTCACTTTGTACCCCTTATTGCTAGGGATGTTGCTGAGAAGATGAGGCACTTTCTAGATGGTCTACGACCTGCTATACGTCGTGACGTGATGATGATGCGTCCCTTGGATTATGTTGTTGCCACTTCCTATGCATTTCAAGCAAAGCAAGCTTTGAAAGAGATTGATCTTGACATGCAGCGTAAAATACAATAACACCAGCAGAGCTCTCAGCCGAATAAGAAGTCTTATATGGGACCTCCTAGGCCTCAAGGGCAGCAAAAGCCCCAAGGTCAAACAAAGAATCCAGGACCATCAAAACCACCATAATCTGGAGCATCGAAACCTGCAGAGAGGCAACCATGCAAGGAGTGCAATCGCTTACATTATGGCAATTGCATGTGGGGATCTTTTAGATGCTTCATATGCAAGGAGGAAGGGTATAAAGCTGCTGATTGCCCCAAGAAGAATGCACCCACTGTCGGAAGAGCTTATGTTATGCATGTCGGGGAGGCTTTAGAGGAGGCAGACACGACCCTTATCACCGGTAACCTAGTTATTTAATATTTTTATATTGCTTTTATTGCATGAAATATTAAATTGGTTATGAGATTTGAATTTGGAATCAAGATAACCTAGTAGAAATTAGGCTGCATGCTCTACCTTAGTTGGAATTAAGGAATGATGATGGAAACCATAGAAATTGGACTTTATTTTTTAGCCTTAATTTATGTAAAGGATGTAATAATTCCAAATGAAATTTTTAGGGCTTAAATTGAGGAAGATTAGAAACCAAGGGTTTGATTAGTAAGTTTCGAAGTTTGGAGGGTCTATTGTGAACTTTTTGAAAAGTTTAAGGACCTAAATAAAATTTTCGAAAGGTTCAGGGACCGAAATGCAATTTTCAATAATGTTAGGACCAAAAGTGTAATTTTCGAAATTTAAGGGACCAAAATCATAAATTCCAAAAATTTAAAGGGTCAATTTGTAATATTCAAAAATTTATGTGGAATAAAATGCAAATATCGAAGAATTGAAGGGTCAAAATGCAATTAATCAGAAATTCAGGGGGAAAATTCTAAATTTTCCTAGAAACAATAGGGTCAAATCAATCATCTTCTTGAAATGTTTGGGAAATTAATGGTACAAATTCCTTAAGCTTCAACACGAATAATCTATAACGTTTTCGACACAGGGAGGATATTCATTCTAGGGGTAGCTACATATGCATTGCTGGATTCGGGAGATACAAACTCTTTCATATCCGAGACTTTCTTCAAGCGACTGAATATTATTTCTGAGGATATGGGATTGGGTTTCAAATTTTCTATTTCTTCCGGTGACCAAATGATCACGTCTAGTATTGTAAAGAATCCGAGCTTCGTTAATTTAAAGATGTGGTTCGGGCAGATCTTATTGTACTCCCTATGCCTGAATTTGACATCATACTCGGTATAGATTGGTTATCAGCGAATGGAGCTTCGATAGATTTTCGTCGGAGATCAGTGTCTATTCGACTGCCTAGTGGGAAATCTTTTTTCTTTGAGGCGGCGAGGAAAGAGCAAATGTCACACATTCATTATCTCTTGTCTGTGTGCGAAGAAGCTTATTAGACGAGGATGCCAAGCTTTTCTAGCATGTATCACTACCGCACATGCTCCTATCAGTAAGAGGTTAGAGGATGTTGATATTGTCAAAGACTTTCCTACTGTCTTTCCTAAGGACGTTTCTGGCATTCCACCTGACCGTGAGGTGAAATTTTCTATCGAGTTGATACCGGGCACTGTACCTATTTCTAAAGCACCTTATCGTCTAGGACCCGCTGGAATGAAAAAATTAAAAGATCAAATCCAAAAATTTCTAGAGAAGGGTTTTATTCGCCCTATTTACTCTCCGTGGGGCGCACCGGTATTATTTTTTAAGAAGAAGGATGGTAGTATGTGACTCTGTATTGATTATCGAGAGCTGAATAGAGTCACTATCAAGAATAAATATCCTCTACCAAGAATTGAAGACTTATTTGATCAGTTGCAAGGAGCATCGATATTTTTGAAGATTGATGTTCATAAGGCAGCGTTTCGGACTAGATATGGACAATATAAGTTCATGGTAATGCCATTGGGTTGACCAATGCGCCTTAGGATCTCATGAATCACGTATTTCAACCGTATCTGGATCAATTTGTCATAATCTTCAACGAAGATATTTTGATCTATTCGAAGAGTAAAGAGGAGTATAGTCGGCATTTGAGGACATCACTGCAAGTACTGCAAGATAGGAAGTTGTTTGAAAAATTCAGCAAGTGTGAGTTTTGGCTTGATAGAGTGGCGTTCTTAGGCCAGATATTTTTCTAGAGATGGAGTTGACGTTGATCCAAGTAAAGTTGAGGCAGTGAAAGAATGGCCAATACCGAAGAATGTAACAGAGATTCATAGTTTCTTGGGACTAGCTGGATATTATCGAAAGTTTATTCAGGAATTCTCATTTATTGCGGTATCCATGACCGCCTTGACAAAAAAAATGCAAAGTTTTTATGGGATCCGAGTGCCAAGACAGTTTTGACAAGTTAAAGCAAGCCTTGATTTCAGCACCAGTGTTATCTATGCCATCGGGAAAGGAGAGTATGTTCTTTATACGACGCTTCTAAACTTGGTTTGGGCGCAGTTCTGATGCAAAATGACCGAGTTATAGCCTATGCGTCGAAACAGTTGAAATTTCACGACAAGAACTACCCCACTCATGATTTTGAGCATGCAGCGGTAATATTTTCATTGAAGATTTGGATTACTAGTATAGGGAGAAGTGCAAGATTTTCACCGACCACAAAAGTTTGAAATACTTCTTCATCCAAAAAGAGTTGAATATGAGACAGCGAAGATGGCTTGAATTAGTGAAAGACTACGACTGTGACATTAGCTACCATCCGGGAAAAGCTAATGTGGTGGCAGACGCATTGAGTCGAAAAAAAGCAGTTATTACTTAATTATAACTTCAAAGACCGCTGCAGTCCGAGATACAATGGTTTGAGGTTACAATATATGCTAGGGGCGAGGCCCCTAATCTTGCCACCTTGTCAGTACAGTCGACTTTGAGAGATAGAATCCGCGAGGGACAGTCTTCTGATGAGCAATTGCAAAAGTGGAGAGTGAAAGATGAAGCCAAGGGCCGGAAATTGTATTCTGAGATGGATGGTATAGTTCGATATCGAGATCGTCTATGGGTTCCTAGTGATGACTCTTTGAAGGAGCTCATTATGAAAGAAGCTCATGACTCGCCATATTCCATACATCCTGGAAGCACAAAGATGTACAAATATCTGCAGTTGTTATATTGGTGGCCGGGCATGAAGAAAGACATTCTGCGATTTGTGACCGAGTGTTTGACATGTCAACAAGTAAACGCAGATCATCAGAGGCCAGCGGGTAAGCTTAAGCTACTTCTTATTCCCGAGTGAAAATGGGAAAATATTACTATGGACTTGTTGTGAGATTACCGAGGACTATCAAGGGATTTAATTCCATATGGATTATAGTGGATCATCTTATGAAATCAGCGCATTTTCTACCTATTAAGACGACATTCACCATGATACAGTATGATGACCTGTATATTTGAGAGATAGTTCGTCTACATGGGATTCTCGTATCTATTGTTTCTGACAGGGATCCGAGATCTACATCGTCATTCTAGAAGAGTCTGCATGCAGCGATGGGGACCAAATTATTATTCAGCCCAGCATTCCATCCTCAAACCGATGTTGTGTCAGAGAGAGTTATTCAAATTTTAGAGGATCTACTTCGAGCTTTTGTTATTGATTTTCAAGGAAGTTGGTGTGGGGACCCGGACGCTAATTCATTTCTTAATCATCTTTGGGAATAATTGAATCAATTAAGGTAAACATGGTCTAAATTTTTTTTTCAAATACAAGTGCGGAAACATAATTGAATCAATCTAATGTGCATATCAAAGGTAAAAGTACATGTCTTGTACTAAATACATTTATTTCAAACTAGGGTTCAACTACTATATATCAAGTGCTGAATCCTAGTCTACTTCTGGGCCGGATCTCCACGCTAACTGTAATCCCTCATCCTCTTCTTGACCCTGATCATGTCTCACCTGTTGTCATGCACACATACAAACACAACAACAGCCGGATAACTCCGGTGAGAAATACATTCCCAGTATAAACAATGTGTACATGCAATCATATAACAGATATAAAAGCATGAAAGAGATATCAATAACATGTATCAAATCTGAAAGACATGAATAAATATAAATCTGTAATTCAACTAGTGACTCATCATCTCAGACTCAACTCATCTCTAATCTAGGGATCCCAGTTCTTGGATATTACAATATACCGAATCTCCGCAATAGAAGTCGATCTACTCCTACGCAACATCGATATAATTCAAACATCCAATGTCTTGGCATATCCGCCAAAGACTTGGCATATCCGCCAATAACTAGGCATCTCCGCCCACGACTCAATACACGCTTTGCTATAACTCAATAGACTAAGCATATCAATCTCATAAATTGCAAATATCAATGCAATAATAAAGTATGTGGTTTTTGGGAAACTCAAGTCCAATCTGACTCGAGTCGATCTCCCGGTTAACATTGATTTATATCTTTCCTTTGTCGGTTTCTGGTTCTGTCGAAGTCTTGAATTCAAAGCATGTCAATACTCAATCTGGCAATGACAATATCGAGGAGTATAATATCAATACACCACTCAAATCAATACTGGATATAATCAGAACTCAATCAAATTCTGTTTCAACGGCATAACGGCACAATCTCAATATACCCAGCAGTACAATATCAATCAGATACAAATCCCAATATCTCATAATCGATAACAACACAATTCTGATATCAAATCTGTATAATCACACTCAAATCAATTCTGAAAATCATAACAATTTCATACGATATCCGTTCTTCAATCTGATTTCAATTATACGATGTCTAATATCTCAAGAACACCATATATCAGTCATATCAAGATTTCTTCCATACATGAATTTCAAATCATGCTAAAACTTAATAAAACTTACGTTCTTGTGTAGCTCTTGACGAGAGGAGTACAAAACTGTGTTCGGATTGAAATGCTGATAGCCGGATCTTGAATAATCAAATTTCTAAGAAATGAAAGGCATAAGGATTTCCGTAGCTTTCTTGCTTTCTCTTTCTGTTCCTTTCTCAATGAATTGAAGGAAATGGCTATATATATATCAAGTTGCATGTTAAAGAAACGTGGCTTGTTTTCCTTGAATTTCAGTCGGCGCTCGAGCGGTCACAAACAACTGCTCAGGCGCGGAACGTTCTGTCTGAGTACTTTTCTTATTGCACACTGGCGCTCGGACGGTCATTTTCTTCCGCTCGGGCGCCAGACCTTCTGTCCGAGCACACTCCTTGCAGAACACTGGCGCTCGGGCGGTCATTTTCTACCGCTCGGGCGCCACACTTTCTGTCCAAAGTTTACACAATTCATATGTTTTACCCAATCTGGTCTCTGAGTGGTCCATCTATATTCACATCAATTCATACTCAATAATCTCAGATTAAGAGAATAAAATCTTGGGCATTACATTTCTCCTCCCTAAGATACGATTTTGTTCCCGAAATCACAGGAAATCAAATCATATCAGAAAGAAATGTATAACAGAGGCAAATCAGAAACTCACATCAATGAAATAGCTCTGGGAATCTCTGCCTCATATCTGATTCAGTTTCCCAAGTAGCTTTTTCGATGCCATGACGACTCCACTGAACTTTCACAAACGGAATAGTCTTCGTTTGGAGCTGTTTTTCTTTACGATCAAGAATCTGAATTGGCTTCTCGAAGTAACTCAATGTCTCGTCCAGTTCGGCCTCGTCTGGCTGAATAATATGTGAAGCATCAGAAATATACTTCCGCAATAACGATACATGAAAGACATCATGTATTCCAGTTAGAGAAGGCGGTAGGGCGAGTCGATAGGCACAATTTCCTATCTTCTCGAGAATCTCATATGGCACAATATAACGTGGAGACAAATTTCCTTTCTTACCAAATCTGACAACGCCTCTGAAAGGAGAAATCTTCAAGAATACTCGGTCTTCTACCTCAAATACCAACGGTCTACATCGAACATTGGCATATTTGGCCTGTTTGTCTTGAGCTGCCTTCATTCTCTTCTGAATCAGCTTCACTTTTTCCGTCATATCTCTGATCATATCAGGTCCAATCTCAGGTACCTCAGAGATATCATCTCAATACAGAGGGGATCTACATTTCTTGCCGTACAACGCTTCAAACGGCGCCATCTCAATACTTGTTTGATAGCTGTTCTTGTACGAAAACTCACAAGGTGGCAAAGAATCTTGCCAACTAGTGCTAAAATCAAGCACTACAGCTCTAAGCATATCCTTCAGTGTCTGGATAGTCCGCTCTGACTGTCCGTCGGTCTGTGGATGATATGCAGTACTCAGATGTAACTTCGTACCTAGAGCCTGCTGCAAACTCTGCCAAAAGTGCAAAGTAAACCGAGGATCAGGATCGGATACAATCGACTTCGGCACTCCGTGCAATTTGACCACTTCTCTGACATAAATCTCTGCCATCTGGTCATGTCTGTACGTCATCTTTTATGGAATAAAACATGCTGATTTGGTCAATCTGTCAATCACGACCCAAATTGCATCACAAATTCAGGAGGATCTCGGTAGCTTCGTTACAAAATCCATGGAAATGTGATCCCATTTCCATTCAGGAATAGATAAGCTCTGTAACAGTCCTCCTGGTTTCTTTCTTTCGGCTTTCACCTGTTGGAAATTCAGACATTTGGATACAAATTCAGCAATATCAGCTTTCATCTGTTTCCACCAAAACTGTCTTTTCAAATCATTTTATATCTTTCTGCTACCAGGATGAATACTGAATCGACTAATGTGCGCTTCTGACAATATCTGTTGTTTCAAATCTGAAACATTCGGCACAACAAGACGATTATTCACATACAGTACACCATCACATACCTGATACTCTGACCGATGCCTTGCTCTGACCATCGAAATCGAGTTCTGAACATTCTGATCAACTTTCTAAGCTGCTTTAATTCTCAAAATCAGCTCTGGTTCGACTTGAACAGCGTATAATCTCAATGGCTTACAATATGTTTCAAATGCTAATCCAGACAAACAACAGTCTTCAATCAAATTTGGAACACCAATCGTTGATAAGGATAAAGAACATACCTTTCGACTCAGTGCATCAGCTGCTGCATTAGATTTCCCCGGATAGTATTTGATTTCACAATCAAAATCTTTCAATAAATCAAGCCATCTTTGCTGCCTCATATTCAATTCTGACTGTGAAAACAGATATTTTAAGATTTTATGATCAGAATAAATCTCAAACTTCTCACCATATAGGTAATGTCGCCATATCTTCAATGCAAATACAATCGCTGCCAATTCAAGATTATGAATTGGGTAGCGAGATTCATGTGGCTTCAACTGCCTCGAGGCATAAGCGATAACATGTCATCGCTGCATCAGAACACAATCCAATCCTCTGTGAGAAGCATCACAATAAACGGCAAAGTCACCAGTACCTGATGGAATAGTCAATATCGGAGCACTGGTCAATCTTTTCTTCAACTCAAGGAAACTGGACTCACACTCTTCAGACCAAACAAATGGAGCATTTTTCTGAGTCAGCTGCGTAATAGGCTTAGCAATACTCAAAAAATCTTTAATGAATCGACGGTAATAGCTTGCTAAACCCATAAAACTGCGTATTTCTGGCACTCATGTAGGTCTCGGCCAACTGATCACACCCTCAACCTTGCTAGGATCAACAGCAATCCCATCTCCAGATATAATGTGACCCAGAAATACAACCTGTCTCAGCCAAAATTCACATTTCGACAATTTGGCGTACAATTTCTCAGCCCTCAGAATTCTCAATACAGTTCTCAAATGCTCAGCATGATCAATCATATTCTTCGAATATATCAAAATATCATCAATAAAAATAATCACAAAATCATCGAGATCTCAGATTGATCTTGGAATAGACAGAAGGACCCTGCAACTGATCAAATAAATCATCAATACGAGGCAAAGGGTATTTGTTCTTTACCGTAGCCTTTTTCAGTTGCCGGTAGTCAATGCAGAGTCTCATTGAACCGTCTTTCTTTCTAACAAACAACACTGAAGCACCCCAAGGATAAATACTCGGTCTGATGTAACCCTTGGCCAGTAAATCTTCCAACTGATCTTTCAACTCTTTCAACTCAATCGGTGCCATTCTGTACAGAGCTCTAGAAATCGGAACTGTAGCTGGTACCGATTCGATGCTGAAATCTATCTCTCGAATCGGAGGCAAACCCGGAATCTCATCTGGGAAGACATCAGCAAACTCACAGACCACTGGCAAATCAGCCAATGATGGGCTCGATTTCACTAAATCAACTGAATAGACAAGGAATCCCTCTGCTCCTTTCTGTAATAATCGAGTCATAGATAACGCAGATATCAAAGAAATTCTAGATCTAGAACCCTTACCATAAAATTTCCATTCTTCAGCCATCTCAAGTCTGAATCTCACAATCTTATGGAAACAATCAATGGTAGCTCTGTACTTGGTCAGCATATCGATACCGATAATACAATAAAAATCAGACAACCCAAGTACAATACAATCCAACTCAATCTCATGCCCGTAATACTGTAGCATACAATGTTTAACAAAATTCACTGAAATCAAACCTGTCCCCAAAGGAGAAAAGACAGATACTACAGCAGATAAAGACTCAACAGGCAAATCATGCATCAAAGCAAATTGCTCAGAAATAAATGTATGGGACGCACCCGTATCAATCAATACGTAAGCAAGATAACCACATAAAGAACAGTTACCTGCAACAACATCATCAGGTGCTTCCTGGGCCTGTTCCTCTGTCAAAACAAATACTCTGGCCTGTTGTCTAGGAGGCTGGCTAACTGTCTGGCTTCCTCCTGGCCTCTGCTGTGACGGAGTAGTAGTCGGTGGTGGCTGGAAAGAATGAACTGCTGATGATCGTCTATTAGTCTGAGCCACTGATTCTGCTCCCTGGGAACCTCTCTGTGGACAGACTCTGGCAAAGTGTCCATGCTGTCTGCAGATACGGCAACTACCAATCACTCCTTGGCATCGCTCGGTCGGATGTCTCCCTCCGCAAGTTTTGCAATAAGTCCCGGTATAACTCTAGCTCTGTGGGAACCACTGGAGCTAGAAGAACTGCTGCCAGACTTCTTAAACTGTTTTCATCAGGCTTTCAGATAATCTTTCTTTCCACCACTGCGCTGCCACTCTCAAATCTGGGAGAGGGTTGTTGTGGTCTTGGTGCTGGAGGAACATAAGAAGCTCATTTCTGTCTCATCAGACCAGCTTCTACTCCTTTGGCTCTGTTCAGGGCATCAGCAAAGTTATTCGGTCGCCCGGTGTTCACCAATGTAAAGATCTCAGGATTCAACCCATTGATGAACTGATCAGCAACAGCTTCATTGTCGCGTGATTTCTTAATTGCTTGCAAGTGCACAACGTCAAGTTGTAATAAAATGTATTTTCGAGTACAAGTGTCGATCCCACGAGGAGTACGTATTTAAATGTATATTAATGCTTGCAATTAAAATAGTCTCAATTTTAATTAGAAAAATCAATTGACAGATTTGTTTGCACCAATAACTAAATTGAAAATAAATTTAATTATATTATAACACCAAACTTTTTATAACAAATAACTATGAAATAAAAGATCTAGAGGTCCGATTTCACGCAACTATCCACCATGTGTTATTTTGTGTAGCTATATTATAAATGTCCTTATTATACATTAGCCAAGAATTCTAAATTATCTACTCCCTCTCCCGAGTGCTAAGTAGATACTAATTATCTAACAAAGGATTGTAACGTCCCCGTCAACGATCTATAATTAAATAACACAATAAGCAACAACTTCTTTTAATGGCTTCAATAGCAATATATGTCCTCCCGAACTATATAAATACCATCGATGTATTTTTCCCTTTCTTGTTTATAAATTCCCTTTTCCAAGTGATAAATTATAAACATAAGAATCATTCAAGATATGGCCAATAAAATGAAACCATTAAGATTGGAAAAATACAAATGAACAATAAGGAAAACTTATATAGCATAATTCATAAATCCCAACACATGGTGTCTATTTTTGTTCCATCATTCCTCTAGAAATAAGAATTAGTTCATAATAAAAATAACACAACAACACATGAATCTTAAACAAGACATATCAAATAAAAATAAAGAAAGAAGAACTTAGAACAAGAGATTTGGAGTGCAATGAAATTTCTGTCCAGAAATGTGCAATAGATTTCCAAGGATGATGAACTTGAGCTTCAATCCTTTCTTTGTAGCCTCCTCTCCTTTCCTTTGCTCCCCAATACCCTAGATGGTGAATAATAGAAGCCTTTCATAGTCCAGACAAACTTCCCCACGCAGCACACCATTTTCCTCTTCTTTTATTCGAATTCCACAAAGTTACAGATTTTTCGGACTCTGTTTTGCGAAGGACCGCGGGTGCGGTGTTGTTTCGGAGAAACTTTCAGTCTCGAAATTCAGTGACCGCGGGTGCGGTGTTAGAAGGACCGCGGGTGCGGTCATGCTTCGGCAGAATTTTTTATTTCTATCTTCAGGGACCGCGGGTGCGGTCCGTATGATACCGCGGGTGCGGTCATACTTCGGCCATTTTATCTTTTGCACTACTCCAATTCAGCAATTTGCTACTCAAAATTCTATTCTAAGCTTCCAAACTACAACAACAAAAACAACAACAAATCACATAAAACCTGCTCAAGAATAACAAAATTTCAAGTTAAAAACAAGTAATAAAAGTACAATAAATTGCACTTATCATTCATCATTCTCGGCAACGTGTGGAGCAAATCGCAATAAGATAGAGAACTTGGCCACATATTCTACAATGTTCAACTGACCCTGTCTCAAATTTGCAAACTCTGCACCCTTGTCTTTCCTGTACAACACTGGGAAAAATCTTTGATAGAACTCAGTTTTAAAGACATTCCAAGTGATATTAGTACCTCGATGCTCCAATGCTCTCTTTGTCGTGATCCACCAGTTCTTTGCAACGTCATGCAACTGGTGTCCAATCAATCGGACTCGGCGCTCATCTGTGTAATCCAAGGAATCAAATAGCATCTCAATATCATCTAAACAACACTCACAGTCAACAGAAGTCTCTGTTCCTTTCAGGGTTGGCGGTTTGAATGACTGAAATCTCTTCAGTAGCGTTTCCATCGGTGTTGCTGTCACATCCATCGGATTAGCTGAAGTACTACCCTGTTCCGTGATTCTTCGAGGAGGCATATCTGATTATCAAAAGGGTTAGCAATCACATTTGACAAATCTGTCTCAGTCCCCTTCTGATCATCTTACCTCTGATCAAGAATCGGTTCTGATTCATTCTCCACAATACATGTTTCCAATCAAATCAGATAATCAGGTAAACATGCATTTCAAAGCAGTAAAACATGCTAGCAGTCAAAAGCAAGAAAAGAAAACTCATTCTACCCCGCTCACTAGCTTCTATCTCAGTCTAAGGAACCTACGGTTCTAGAACCTACTGCTCTGATACCACCTGCTGTAGGGACCCGGACGCTAATTCATTTCTTAATCATCTTTGGGAATAATTGAATCAATTAAGATAAACAGGGTCTAAATTTTTTTTTCAAATACAAGAGTGGAAACATAATGGAATCAATCTAATGTGCATATCAAAGGTAAAAGTACATGTCTTGTACTAAATACATTTCTTTCAAACTAGGGTTCAACTACTATATATCAAGTGCTGAATCCTAGTCTACTTCTGGGCCGGATCTCCACGCTAACTGTAATCCCTCATCCTCTTCTTGACCCTGATCATGTCCCACCTGTTGTCATGCACACATACAAACACAACAACAGCCGGATAACTCCGGTGAGAAATACATTCCCAGTATAAACAATGTGTACATGCAATCATATAACAGATATAAAAGCATGAAACAAATATCAATAACATGTATCAAATCTGAAAGACATGAATCGATATAAATCTGTAATTCAACTAGTGACTCATCATCTCAGACTCAACTCATCTCTAATCTAGGGATCCCGGTTCCTGGATATTACAATATACCGAACCTCCGCAATAGAAATCGATCTGCTCCTACGTAACATCGATATAATTCAAACATCCAATGTCTTGGCATATCCGCCAATAACTAGGTATCTCCGCCCATGACTCAATACACGCTTTGCTATAACTCAATAGACTAAGCATATCAATCTCATAAATTGCAAATATCAATGCAATAATAAAGTATGTGATTTTTGGGAAACTCAAGTCCAATCTGACTCGAGTCGATCTCCCGGTTAACATTGATTTATTCCTTTCCTTTGTCGGTTTCTGGTTCTGTCGAAGTCTTGAATTCGAAGCCTGTCAATACTCAATCTGGCAATGACAATATCGAGGAGTATAATATCAATACACCACTCAAATCAATACTGGATATAATCAGAACTCAATCAAATTCTGTTTCAACGGCATAACGGCACAATCTCAATATACCCAGCAGTACAATATCAATCAGATACAAATCCCAATATCTCATAATCGATAACAACACAATTCTGATATCAAATCTGTATAATCACACTCAAATCAATTCTGAAAATCATAACAATTTCATACGATATCCGTTCTTCAATCTGATTTCAATTATACGATGTCTAATATCTCAAGAACACCATATATCAGTCATATCAAGATTTCTTCCAGACATGAATTTCAAATCATGCTAAAACTTAATAAAACTTACGTTCTTGTGTAGCTCTTGACGAGAGGAGTACAAAACTGTGTTCGGATTGAAATTCTGATAGTCGGATCTTGAATAATCAAATTTCTAAGAAATGAAAGGCGTAAGGATTTCCGTAGCTTTCTTGCTTTCTCTTTCTGTTCCTTTCTCAATGAATTGAAGGAAATGGCTATATATATATATATATCAAGTTGCATGTTAAAGAAACGTGGCTCATTTTCCTTGAATTTTATTCGGTGCTTGAGCGGTCACAAACAACCGCTCGGGCGCGGAACGTTCTATCCGAGTACTTTTCTTATTGCACACTGGCGCTCGGGCGGTCATTTTCTTCCACTCGGGCGCCAGACCTTCTGTCCGAGCACCCTTGCAGACCACTGGCGCTCGGGCGGTCATTTTCTACCGGTCGGGCGCCACACTTTCTGTCCAAAGTTTACACAATTCATATGTTTTACCCAATCTGGTCTCGGAGTGGTCCATCTATAATCACATCAATTCATACTCAATAATCTCAGATTAACAGAATAAAATCTCGGGCATTACAGTTGGGAACTGAAATTACCTCTAGTGGACTTCACCTACAATAATAGCTATCAATCATATATAGGGATGGCTCTTTTTGAGGCACTTTACGGAAGGAAATCTAGATCACCTATTCATTGGGAAAAGATTGGCGAAAGAAGGGAATTGTCTTGACGTGATAGAGCAGACAACCGAGCTAGTATTCAAAATTCGAGAGAGAATGAAGACTGCACAAAGCAAATATAAAAGTTATGCCAACAAGAGACGTGGAGAGCTAGAGTTGGCATTGGGAGACCACGTATTTGTAAAAATAGCACCTATGAAGGGTGTTATGCAATTTGGCAAGAAAGGCAAACTTAGTCCAAGATTCATAGGCACGTTTGATTTTGGAGATGATTGGAACACTAGCCTATAGAGTGGCATTGCCACCAATACTATCTGGAGTTCACAATGTGTTTCATATCTCGATGTTGCGAAAGTACATGTCGAACCATTCACATGTACTAAATCATGAACCTCTGCAATTAACTCCAAATATGAATTATGAGAAAAGAATTGTCCAAATCTTGGGTATGCAAGAAAGAAGACTCCGAAAAAAAGTCATTTCAATGGTCAAGGTCAAGTGGTTGAATCACTCGGAGGAAGAAGCTACTTGGGAAACCGAGAGGGACTTGAGGAGTCGCTATCTAGAGCTATTCGGTAAGTTCTAATTTCGAGGACAAAATTTTATTTAAGGGGGGAGGAATTGTAATGTCCAAAAATAAGACGACGTATCCAACTGCATGCAAATCTAGGGAAAATAAAAATAGCTAATTAATTGATTTTAATTTCTAAATTGATTATGTTGATATGTTTATATGATTTTTAAGTAGTTTTCTATTTGAATGCATTAAACTGTATTTTTAAAGGTTATTCGAGATGCTATCAAGAAACGGAGACCGATGACTGAAAAATGGAAATGTTTTTATTAAATATTTTTTTTAATTATTTAAAATAAGGTTGATGCTTTTTATTATTTTTGTAAATAATGAGTTTTGAGATGATTTTATAGGTCGAGACGTATTTTTTATCGGTATTCGATTTTCAACACAAATATGAACGTTTTGACAACTCGGCTAATAATTTCACAAACTTTCCTAAGTGAAATAAATTTTAAATGCACAATTAGGCTTGTTGGGCCTATTAAGTCATACTAATGGGCCCAATCTTGCATACATATTATTTAAGCAAATATTTAAGCCCAAACCCCATACCATATTTCATAAACTACACGCCTCCCTCACCCCAATTTTCACAAGACTCCATTTTCCCTCAAAATAACTCATGGCACACACAAATTCAAAGCAAGCCTTTGGTATTTTCAAGGGATTTTGGCCAAGGTTTTCTCGTCGCGGTTCTTCGCATTCTCAACGGATTTTCGTGCGTAAATTACGCAAAGGCACGCCATAGTTCTTCGTTTTTCTCATCTATCACACCCTATTATGTATTTGATCATGATTTGCATGAAAAAGAAGTACCCATTATTTTTTATTTCGTTTTTATGCATATACATGATTTTAATGGTTGACTTTTGCACCAAAACTTGAGATATGTTTACATGAAGGGGCTGTCATGATCAGAGAATGTATATGGGTTGTTTTTACACAAGTCTAAGGGTCCTAAGATGCACAAGACAGGCTGCACACGAAGCTAGAACAATCATGAACAAAACTATTGTGTTTTATGTGCAAGGTGATTGGTTTTAAGGCTAACCATGCATGGCTCGGCTTGAGTGTGACCAGGACTGGGCTGGGTCATGGTTGTGCCAGGATAGGGCTAGGACTCGAGAAAAGTGGCTGGGAAGGAGCCCTAGCAAGCTAGGACTCCACCCGAGGGTACTCGCACTGGTGTTGCAGCGTGCGCAGGGACTTGTGGCTCGGCCAGGGTGGTTAGGGCTGGGCTAGGCTAGGTCTCTAGGGTTCTGAGAGGGTGCACAATGGGCTTGGGCAAGGGCTGGCTCGGTGGTTTGAGTCCTAGTAGGTTTCGAAGAGTCCTAGTACAAAGGGTGTTCTCGGCCGCGGCTTGCTGCTGGTGTAGGAGGCTTCGGTCGGGCCAGGTTCGAGTCCTAGGGATTCTAAGGGTTCAGTAGGGTCCAGGGGAGGCTTTGTCAGGAGTTGGCTCGGGGTGGCTCAAGCATGGCTCGAAGGAATTGCTTGATGGCTCGAGGGTTTGTGATTAAGGGTTCGAACTTAGGGTTTAAATGGTGATGGTTTGAATCGTGGTTCAACGGGAGTCGAATCATGGTTCACGAGGGTAAATTAAATATAAAAAGTCTATGTTTTAAATTTGGGAATTTTATATTAAAGTTTGAATTTAATTCAGGATTAAAACACATTAATACTTCATAATTAATGAATAAATGAAAATCCAAGAATTTATGCTGAATAAAAATATGAGAAAATTTATCTAAGCTTAAATAATTATTTAGGATGGTCTAGAGTCAACAGAAATAAGAAAAAGTCAAAATCATGAAATTTTTCTTATAGGGGTAAAACGATAATTTTATACCTAGAAAATAGTAAACGTAATGGCAGTGTCCTGAATGTTGTTTTATATGTTAATATGATTATTTTAAATGTTTATGGATTTTTATGATGAAATGTTTAACGTTAAAAGATATGTTGCATGCTTGGTTTAAAAGAAAAATGATATTTATACGCATTGATTTTTTTAGTGGTGGAAATATGAAATGTTGAATGAAGTAAAGTAATTGTGACTAATACGAATACGATGATATGTGAATACATAAGGCCAAGGCTCAGTTGAAGGGTGAGAGTGTCGCTGATGTCCCCGCCGCCCAGTACTGTGGTTACATGTAGATGGATCTATCGACCCCTAATACGAATATGAAAGTCACAATTAACGATATGAATTCAACAAAAAGGGATACATATATGTTTATGATGAATATGAATATGTTTATGATGATATGAAAATGTTTAAGTTTATGCATTGTTATGAATTTTTATTTTAAGTAAAAATATTTTCACTGTTACATGTGATCTATATAAGTATTATTTGCTATTAAGAATATGATGTGTTGAGTCTATAGACTCACTAGGTGTGATCTATGCAGGTGAATATGATGTTGACAGTAATGAAGGTCTTGATGGTTGATATTGCTGGACTGAAGGTGCATATAACCCGAGGACCTGCGCTAGTTTTTCCGCACTTATGATTTAAGAGTTTATGTTAAGAATTTTTACGACTTTTATTATGATTTTGAGTGGTTTTTGAGATGTTATTAGTTAGCAATATTGCTAAGTTAGGATATGCAAACGTATGACGATTTTATGTTTTAAACTAGTTCCTTTGGATTTTCAAGTTTAGTTAGTTGTTTTATTTTAAAAATGGTATCAAAAAATTGTAAGTATATATATATATATATATATATGTGTGTGTGTGTGTGTGTGTGTGTGTGTGTGTCGGCCGAGACTAGGAAATCATTAGGATTAAAAAAAAAAATTTATTTCTAGTATTTTTAAGAAAACGAGTAGTGGACATTTCATTGTTTTTGTGTAATTTATTGTGTCGTTTAGAGTTATATTCATGCATGTTTAGTTTAGATCGTGTCTATATTTAGTTGTATTTATTTATTATATGTTGCATAATAATTATTTTCATGTGTTTGGGTTGAAATGTAGGAAATGTGATCAAGAAAGATGAATTTAGAGGCCAAAGTCGAGGAAGGTGCGCTAGGACGAATGAATATGTCTGCCCCCGCATGCATATGAAGAAATAAGACTCCAACTTCGAGCTAGGCGCGCTGGGACGGGTGAATATGACCGCCCTAGCGTGCACAAGAAGAAAACCAGAGATGATTTGCGAGCATAGCGCAATGGGTTGGGAGATGGGGAAATCTAGCCACCCTAGCGATCCAAAATATCGTGATGAAGAAAATTTGCACGGAGGTTGCGGTGGGGCAAGCAATTCCAGCCACCTTAGCATGATCTACATGGTAAAAAATATTTGAATGATTTCATTCCAACTTGCTTGAGGCTACCTACTTAGAAAAGACCTAGAACAAATTTTTGGGGCAGACTTTGACAATTTTGATAGGTGGAATCAGCTAGAGAGAGCCACCACACGCAAGGAGAAGAACCAGAGTAGAGGAAACTTGAAGAATTCAAGATTTGCGCGCCGTGTGTCCTCTGTTCTTCATCTACTCTAGTATTTTTAGATTGAAAACTTTATTTTAATTATTGTTTAAATATTTTATTATGATGTTTAGATGCTAAATTTTTTACTTGTAGGGATTTAAATGGATCCTACTCCGAAACATTGTTTTATATAATTAAACGTCGACTTTTGCATGATGCTTGATTGCGTTATTGTTTTCCACTTGATTATTAAAGCCTAGGTAACTTTGAAAATATTTTATATTGTGAACGGAGTCAAAAGAATAGTTTACAAAGGAACGAATAACAAAATCTGTTGATTTTTAATTTGCATAGACATATGAAATTGAATAGTCCAAAAGGTCGAAAGCAAAGGGATTTCACTAATCCTATATGCAACTCACCTTTTATAAATAGTTAAAGAAATTTAATTATTTAATCGTGTCGAGCTGGTTTATCATATTTTGAGAGAAAATGCTAATAATTTAAGGGATCCTGTCAAAAGTCGAAATAGAAGTCGAAGTCGACTATATAAATTAGTAAAGGGTAGATGAACTGAGATTTCAAAAAAAATTTATGTCTAATTGATTTTAAAAATTTGTTTGAAATTTTCTATCTTTGCTTATTTCTTGCATTACACTTTGCTTTGAATTTATAAGATAAGTCAAAATTCAAATTTTTGTCTACGCTTTACAAAATATTAATTTCGAAAGAAATAATTTTGCAATACAGTCTCTGTGAGACGATATCCGTATTTCGTACAATATATTATTACTTTGCTTGTGCGCTTACGATTTATTCGTAAAATTTTATTTGGAGATTTATAGTGCAAGAAAATCTCGATCAAGTTTTTGACGCCGTTGTCGGGAACTATTATTTGACGATTTTATTCTCAGTTATTATATTTAGTGTTATTTAAGTTAATGATAGACACCCTTTATTTTATTTCAGATAACCTCTCACAGTGCATGTGATGATGATCATTTGATTTTTAACTTGAGCAGTTTGATCCGGAAATTGAAAGAACATTTCTCCGAAGACGTGTATAACAATGAAACGATGACAGAATGGAAGGATCTCGACAACATAAAGAGTAGCACATATATATACCACGACGCATACCCATGCTGAAGTATGTCTAACCTTCTCTTGATGGGATGTCTCAAACTGATGAATCGAAGATTGTCAAATTGATTGATACCAGAACTATAGAACATAACTGAATGTAAAACTGGTATAGCATAACTGAAAACTAGAACAGCTATAAGAACGTTCAAACTGAAAGGACATAGGTTAGAACTGATTTAGACCAGCTGAACTGATCAGTCGACCGGTTTGTCTCCTGATCAGTTGGCCACATCATCAGTCACAGTTTTGAATCTTAGTAGACAAATTGGCACTCCATACCAAAGTATAATATACGAAGCATAACAGTTTGATACATCGTACCTTTGTCAGAAAAAGTTGTCTACATGGACTAAAATACGATTCAACGGATATTAATCATTAAATGCATTCAATGTGACCGTTGGAATAAAGACTATATATAGCTGAGAAGTTCAGCTGTGAAGTGGTTAACATTCTTACGAGAAATGATTATGAACGACCAATCAATTATCAATCAGTTGCGATTCATTTTCAAACTCATACTCAGTTTGAAAACCACAAACCCAAGCTCACACCACACTAAGTTATCCGTAGCAGTCGCGCTAGTTATTTGAGCTATTCAATTTTCAACCAATAAATTTTGTAAAAAAAGTTAAGAGTTTCAGTTTTGGCAGTCTTTAAGTCCAAACTGAAGTATGTTATTACATTTTATTTTAATTAATCGAAGTATTTTAGTGAATACATCCTTGAGATAGAAGAGTTCGTATGAGCATTTAAAATCTCTGAACATCCATAAAAATCATTATATTTGATTTTCTTTTTCATTCAGTTAATACAATACCCTAGCCAAAATATTCAAATACATCATTTAGTTTATTTCTGCACTATATATCTTAGTTAATTGATCGATATTGACATAAAAGATTTTAGGATCAGTTCTTCAAAAAACTGATTCACGTTTGAAAATAGTCTAAAAATTCGAAGTGTTTATTCAACTCATCTTCTAAACATTTTACCCGTATTAATCGATCCTAACAAAAACTTCACATAATTAAAGTATGGAACCAAGATATACCTCTTAGTCATTTCATGGGAAACTACACTTTCCTCATTGTGCATAATCTCAACTTCATCCTGATCAACCTATGGTATTCTCCCACCCTTGAAACTCGTTTGTCTCCTTATCATGACTCCTCCAGAATCTTGCAAAGAAGAAATAAAATTTCTCGAGATTGAACTGGCAATATCATCACAATGAGAACAAACCTCTTTGTACAAAGGTACTTGAAGGGGTTTATGCAAAAATAAGTATCTCTCAATCTCACTATTTTGAATCGTCAATTTATTTTTCTTTTTTATTTATTTGTCATCTTTTCTTTTTTCATCTTTTTTCCTCTTTATGGTCACCTCACTATTTTTTAATTCTTTCTTTTATCCATTTCATATTCTTTTAACTATCACTCATTGATGGAATCGGTTTTGGGCACCTACGAGGGTGCTTCAAACACAATATTCTCAATGAGCTGCAATAGCTCGTGTTCTAAGAATGTAAACACCGATGAATTATATCGAGTTTGGTTATGAACCAAGGGAAAAATACTCGAAATAATCATTCGTTAAGAAATCTAATCAGTTTAAAGTTTTTAACTTGTGTAAATTGATTAACTGATATAAAGAGGATCAGTTCTTGCGTATATCGGTTCAGTTATGGTGAGAACTGAACTGATAATAGCTCGAACTGATCAAATCAGTTTGAAAACAATAGTTAAGCAGTTAAATACACAAGATATATTTATGGATGTTCGGAGACTTCAACTGCTCTTATGTCACCCCTTCTACCACCTCAGGTAAGATCCACTAAAAGACTTTGATTTATACAATGCCTTGTACAAACCCACTCAGCTTAGGACTTACGCTACTGCCTAACTGAAATCCTAGCCAAGACTGAAGACAGCACGTTCCAGCCAACACTTGTTTAACGTCAATGTGTCAAATACTACATACACAAGTTTAACGTTTTTGTGCAAGACTCACTTAGCTATTCAATAAGCTTAACTCTCTGTATATGTCAGTGATTGTGTGCGTGTGTGTATGTAAGAACTGATATGATTACAACATAAAAGTGATCTCACACACTGAGAGGAAAATGCACCTAAAATGAGCTGATAACACTTTGAAGTGTTCTCTCAAATATGGGCCGATTGCTTCTTGTAAGCAGATATACGTTGAGCGTGCCCTTCTCTCTTTTGATTTTCACACACTTCTATATTTTCCACACTTGTTTGTTGATGGTTTTAATCTTGTATTGTGAGGGATCGTGCTCCTGATTAATTTTTAATTATCAAACAATCAGGATTTATTAGCGTAAACAGCGAAAACGAGTAAAAAATTTCCATTTTGGGCCTACAGGAATTTCGGCATGACCTCCCCGTAAATAGGACATACCAAAAATTCCAAAACAACACAACAAAACATTTATACTAAAAAATAGAGTCTCATGAAACAAAAAGAATATCAATCGCACGCGGAGCCAGCCAGGCTGGATCACACCAAATAAGATCCAACACTCAATAATACAACCATACAAATACACGAGGCATCTCCTCGGAAAATGACTCAATATATATAGTATAAATATCTGAGGACTCCCAACTCAAACCAACTCACTGGGCTCCACTGTCAGACGCCCCTCCAGCTGCATCAGAACCACCTGTATAACCTGCTATGGAATCACAAAACAAACCACAGCAGCCCTGAGGGACAGGGGTCAAACCCCAGTACGAAGATCAAATAAATTGCATCATAAAAAAATGAAATGTAATGAAATCAATGCAATAAAATGCATATAGGGTACCAATAATCTCAGGTATCAAACTGGATCCAAAGAAACGATAGCAACAACTGTGGCCACAAGTGCCAGTTGTGTTATGTGTCAAATATGCCCTCGGCCCTGCACATCTGCGTCAGGGTGTCAGTCAGCAGAACTGCTCGGCCCTTCCGCTAGTCATCAGAGGTGTGACGCTTAAATGCCCTCGGCTCTGATGTCTAAATAACTCATCCAAGAGTAAACAGAAATCTCGGAAACAACGAAGTCATGGCTCCATATGAATGCGTGCTCAACAATGCATATAAATCCACAGATTATTCCAATATATTTAAAAACAAACATTTATTTTAAAAAAATTGATGAATAATCTTAAAATACACCTAAACAGCACAAAGAGCACATAAACACATAATTATCATAAAATCACATCAATTAAATTACACGTCGTTATAGACGCCGTCAGGAATCGATCAATCCGTACATTAACCTTCAAATTAAATTACCACAATAACTTATGAACTCGTTGGTGCTTCCTGGCTACTAAAACATGTGGAAAATAATTTATCACCATCAAATAAATATTCAATTTTTTGCCAAATATAAGTTATTAATTCCAGCTTGGACCTAAGCAAGGTTTTAAGGTCATAACTCAACCAAAACTTAACCAAAACACACTTATCATACGTGGTGGAAACATAACTCAAAATCCAATATTTTATAAGAAGACATCAGAAATAAATTCTACCATCTCAATACTGAAAAACGACCAAAACCATGAGAAATAAGTTCTGTGACAGATTCAGGTTCGATACTTATAAGTATAAAGTTCATATATAACTCATCATTGACTCAAATCGATATCCGTCAGTTGGAAATGAAAGACAACTTAAATATCTAACTTTCCCTAGAAAAACCATTTCCATAATCTCAATAGATAAATCCCAAAATTATCAAGAAGACGCTACTACATACGCACTTTGCGGCAGAAATCTGTAACTGAGCATTTTCGGAAAAATGAACATAACTATTTCAATACTTAATGGAATTTAATGATTCTTATATTATTACAAATATAACACATCTTTACAACTTTTCTTTGAATAATAAGTCCAGAATCCAAATGAATATAGGTCATAAACTCGAATTACAATACCTATTCTACGCTGCTCCAACACAGAATTCCATTTTGACACATTTTGGTAGAAAAATCATATCAAATCTGTTTCTAATTTGAATTCCATTTTTTCAGTAGCTACAGAAATCTAACACATAGATCTATAAGTTCTATTTGAACCACAAGTCAAGAATCTTAGTGCACAACACACACAAACCCGAAAATCAGAAGCCAAATCTGTAATTCGAAACAGAAACCAACATCTTCTTCCATAAACAAAATTGAAAACCAAGGCTTAGGAATTACCTTTAAAAACTTCCTATGAACTGAGATGAAGCTAGAATCGACCTTTACACACTCTAAAGAACCAAGAAAAATGGTTAGCAAGAAGCTGGAAAAGGAAGCAACAGCTCGACAGAAACATGGTAGCAGTTTGAACAAGATTTTCTACAATGATTTTGGACAATGAGAGCTGAGGAACTACTAGACTTACTTGGGAGAACTCTAGCGACCTGCTAACTGGCAGCAAGGGACGGCGGGAAGCTTCTCGTTATGGAGAAGATAATGGATGCAAGGAGAAGAGGCGAGAAGGTTGAGGAGGAAATGAATTGGGCTTGGGGAAAATGGGCTTCTTTCTCACATAGCACATATATATATATATACATGTATCCAATTATTTAGCTCAATTGCTAGAATGTGACCTGGTTCAAGTATTACAACTCCCGAGCTATAAAACTCCGATATGTATTTTAATATCTTCTAAAATTCTTATATTTTCTAATACCTATTCTTAACACACAATTAAAATTATTTGACTTATTTGTTTTAATTTAGCACTTTAAAATAATTATTTCTAATTCTTGCCAAATATTGAATAACTAAATTCGGGTTCTCACATGTATTTATAGAGGCTTCATGTACGTACACCAAGACTCATCAAATATGTTCGTTACAGTTTGAATTCATTCTTGGCTTTTGATCGTACAATTGCTTTTTCGTTGTGCACAGCTGGATTCCACTTAGATAAGCTTGTCGTGCTCTGCAAACCGGTCGGCTATTAACTGATGTTTTGAACTGGCTAATTGAAATGGTCTTGAACTGGTGTGGTGAAATCAATTGGCTCGTCAGCTGAACTGATTTCACTGATTCAGTTGAACTGGTCAGCTTGGCTCTTCATCAGTTGAGCTATTAATCAGCTTGCTGGGCATCTGAAGGTCTTATGTTGAACTACCTATCAGCTGGACAATCAATTGAACTGGTATTTGATATATCAGCTGAACTGATTCAGTTTGGGCAATAAGTTGGCGCTTTCAGTTTGCGTCTCGATAGCTTCAGTTTTGGCTCAATAACCAATCAGTTTGAATCCTGATCAGTTCTGGTTTATGCGCACTTAGGTAAAAGCATTAGAAACAAAATAACAAGTTTTGTTAACATCAAAATAACGATTGCGAACATGAAATGTTCCAACACTCATCGTTTGAATTTCCAATTGATCCTATTGGAACATTTCATTTTCGCAATCTTACTTGATTTTGATGATCACAAAACTTGGATAAATAATCGATTCAACTAACATATTTCTCTCCCTGTTTAAACAAAAAATTTTCTCCTCCTCAATATTAAAAAATAATCACTCCATTAAAATTATGTTCTCCCCCTACATTTTTGAAATTTTGAAATTTATAAAGAAGAGGGATAACTAACCAATTTTGTCCATGGCTCATTTTTTCTCGCAGCACATATGCTCTGCCTTCAATGAATAAACTGTTTTTTCTCGAGCACAAATAATCTGCAAATTTTATATCTCTGTAATCCTCTACGAGTCTAGTTTGTAACGCAAAAAGCAGTTTGTCATTTGGACACTCGAGCAAGGAGATATGTCATTTTTCCCACGGTCCCTGCAAGCTGCACGAAAATCCAGTTTTGCATATATATATTTAAAAAATCTGAAATTTTTGAATTTTAAAACATCAAAATCAGTTTTTATGTTTTTTCAAAAATAACCCGCTCTAATACCAATTGATGGATCAGTTCAGGCACCTATGAGGGTGCTTCAAAAACAATATTCTCAATGAGATGCAATAGCTCTTGTTCTAATAATGTATACACCGATGAATTAGATCGAGTTTGGTGCGAAAAACACTCGAAGTAATCCTTCTTTAAGAAAAATTGATAGATTTTAAAAGGAATTTTATCTTGTGTAAACTGATCGACTGAAATACGGGAAATCAGTTGTGGCGTCTATCAGTTCAGCTATGGACTTAACTGAATTGATATCAGCTGAACTGATCAAATCAGTTTAAAACACAGTTAATACACAAGATATGTTTATGGATGATTGGAAACTTCAATTGCTCCTATGTCACCCATTCTACCACCTCGGTTAGGATTAACTAGAAGACTTTAATTTATACAACACCTTATACAAACTCACCCAGCTTAGGACTTACCGACTGCCTAACTGAACTCCTAGTCTAAACTGAAGGCATCACCTTCCAGCCAACAATTGTCTAATGTCTGTGTGTCAAAGACTACATACACAAGTTTTAAGTCTTTGTGCAATACAGAATTTGAGTGGAGGTGTGTGTGAGAATTGATCTCTGAAAATAACCTGAAATGTGTTCTCACACACTAAGGAAAATAGGCTTCTACACTAAGCTGATATATCTCGAAGTGTTCCCTTGATTGTGTTGATTGCTTCTTGTATGCAATAAGCGTGCCTTTTATTTTCTCTCTTTTTTTTTACCTCTCGTTGTATGTCGTTGTTGATGGTCTTGGTCTATATTTATAGCAGTAATGCGACCGTACATCAAGACACATATTTTTAGGATCGGTTGGGGGGTAAATCGTTGATCTACAATAGCTCGGTTCTTGAAGTATTGAACACCAATGAATTAAATCGAGTTTGGTTTCAAACCAAGCGGAAGACACTCGACATAGTCCTTTTTAGAAATCGATTAAACATTTTGTAAAGCATTTAAAATATATGCAAGTTGAATGAGTAAAAAATAGACACGAATTTGTTTATGGATGTTCGGAGACTTCAAATGCTCCTAGGTCACTTTCTTCCACCTTGGGAAGAATTAACTAAAAGACTTTGATTTATACAACTCTTTGTACAAACCCACTCTGGAAGGACAGCACCCAACTAGAACTCCTAGCACTCAAAATTGCAGGCAGCACCTCACAATCAATATATTATTTAATGTCTCATATGCAAAGACTACAAACACATTGTTTTACTTATTTGTGTGAAAACTCACTCAACTAATATTTGAAGTTCGACTCTTTTGTAAATGAGTAAGTGATTGTGTGAGAGAAATTAATCATTTACAATGTACATCTCAAATGTATCCTCACACAAGGGCTTGTGTTCTCAACTAGCTGATTTCTACATGCTAATTGCCCATGCTTTGAATCATATTCAAAAGCTCTTGTTTGATCTTCAAGATGTATTTATAAGCCCCAACAATGATATATACGTTAGACACAAGAATATGACTGTTTTGAAATTTTTTGTACTGTTTTCGAAATTTCAACGGTCAAATTCGCATTGCTAAACATTTTCCCGAGTGGTCAACTATGGTCAAATGTTCTAGTTCAGTTCAGCTGGCCTAGTTCAGTTTCAGCTCGTTCAGTTCAACTGGTGATGCGACTTTGATTGTTGTACTCCCAAAATCAGGTTGTCCACAAGTAATATAATTCGGTGAGTCCGAATATCGTATCCACAGGGAAACTGTGGGGACCCAGACGCTAATCATCTTATTAATCGTCATTGGGACTAATTTAATTAATTATAATAAACAGGGTCTAAATTTTTTTTTAAAATGCGGAACGTAATGGCATACCTCTTAACATACACGTCAGTATTAAAGTACAAATCTTGCACTATATACAATCAGTCTCAACTAAGGTTTAACAACTATATAACAAGTGTTTAAACCCTAACTCTAGTCCAAGTCTGTAGTCTCCACTCTAACTCGATCTTTCTTCACCTCTGTGACCCTGAACCTGTCCCACCTGTTGCCATGCACACATACAGACAAGACAAAAGCCGGATAACTCCGGTGAGATATAAATATCCCAGTATAAACAATGTATCAATGCAATCATATAAAACATATATAAAAGCATAAACAATCATTAAAACATGTATCCAATCTGACTACATAAACCAATACGAATCTGTATTTAAGTCAATGACTTATTATCTTATCTCAACTTATTTCTAACCTAGGGATCCCGATCTAATTTAGACTTTGGTATGCTGTATCGAATGTCTACAATAGACGTCGATCTACATCTAAGCTCATCGATACACCGTAAGTCTAGAGTCTACGCGGTTCTGACAAAGACTCGGCGGTTCTGCCCTAGCTAGGCTGATCTGCCCTAGACTCAAACTCTGGCTCTGCTATAATTCAATAGACTAAACATATCAATCTGATAGTCTGCAATTATCAATGCAATAAAATAAAGTATGTGATTTTGGGAAACTCAAGTCAAACCTAACTCGAGTTGTGCAATCCCGAATCAACATTTATTTATACCTTTCTTGCTGTCGCTCTGATACAATCGAAGTCTCGACTCAAAGCCTGTCAATGTTCAATCTGGCAATGACAATATCAATATACTGTATCAATATTCTATTCAAATCAAAACATCCCCGTCTTATCAAATTCTGACGGTACAACAGTACAATCTTGCGATACCGGTGATACCACACCAGTATATACTAATTCCAATAACTTATAATCAACCACCGTACGAATCTGACATCACATCTCAGTCACTTTAACTTTGAAATTCATAACAATTTGATGATCAATCTGTTTCTTAATCTGACTTCGATTCTATGATGTCTACTATGTCAAGAACACTATATATGAATCGTATCTGATTCTGGACATAGCGTAATTTCAAATCTTAACAAAACGTAACAAAACTTACGTCCTGTTGTAGCTGTCGTTGCTATGAACTCGGTGTCGTACTCGGATTCAAATTTGGACGGACGGATTGATCGCAAATCGAATTGAACGTAATTTCCCCGGGAGCTCTCGTTCCTCCTTCTTCTGAAACATTTTGAGGAATTACGTTTCTTTATATATATATATATATATATCCAATTCCCATGCCAAGGAAACGTGGCAATTTTTCAATTTGCATGTCTCGCGCATATGCGCGACATTACTGGCGCATATGCACGAGACCTACTGGTCTCGGCCTTGGCAGCTCACGCATATGCACGACATTACTGGCGCATATGCGCGATGTCTTCTGGACCTCACTTGCATAGGCTCGCGCATATGCGCGACATCTTCCGCGCATATGCGCGAGGTCTTCTGCCTGTTTGGCGCATGTGCGCGCATCCGGTCGCGCATGTGCGCCAATGCTACTGTCTTCGCACATCAATTTTCACACGCGATCTCATTTCGTGTCTCGGTTAGCCCTTTCATAATCGTCTCGATTAAAAATTAATAATTGTAATTTAACACGGTATAAAATCTTGGGCATTACATTCTCCCCCCCTAAGATACGATTTCGTCCTCGAAATCACAGGCATTCAATTATATCAGTAGGGAGTATATACAAAAACGGTCTAAAGAGTTTACATTATCGAAACAACTCATGGAATTCTTGTCTCATATCTGATTCAGTTTCCCAGGTTGCTTCTTCAGTGCCATGACGAGTCCATTGAACTTTCACAAGTGGAATGGTCTTCGTTCTGAGCTGTTTTTCTTTACGATCAATAATCTGAATCGGTTTTTCAATATAGCTCAACGTCTCATCTATTTCGGCCTCGTCTGGCTGAATAGCAAATGAAGCATCAGGAAGGTATTTCCTTAATAACGATACATGAAAGACATCATGTATCCCAGATAATGAAGGCGGTAACGCAAGCCGATATGCACGATCTCCTATCTTTTCGAGAATCTCATAAGGCCCAATATATCGTGGAGACAGTTTCCCTTTCTTGCCAAATCTGACAACTCCTCTGAAAGGTGAAATCTTTAAAAATACTCGGTCTCCTGTCTCAAATACCAACGGTCTACGTCGAACATTGGCATATTTGGCCTGTCTGTCTTGTGCTGCCTTCATTTTCTTTCGAATTAGCTTCACTTTTTCTGTCATATCTCTGATCATGTCAAGTCCAATCTCAGGCACTTCAGAGATATCATCCCAATAGAGAGGGGATCGACACTTCTTTCCGTACAACGCTTCGAATGGTGCCATCTCAATACTCATCCGATAGCTGTTGTTGTACGAAAACTCACAAAGTGGCAATGCATCTTGCCAATTAGTGCTAAAATCAAGCACCACTGCTCTCAGCATATCTTCCAGTGTCTGGATAGTTCGTTCTGACTGTCCGTCAGTCTGTGGATGATATGCGGTACTCAGATGTAACTTCGTACCGAGAGCCTGCTGCAAGCTCTGCCAGAAGTGCGAAGTAAATCGAGGATCACGGTCTGATACAATTGACTTCGGCACTCCGTGCAATCTGACCACTTCTCTGACATAGATCTCTGCCATCTGGTCAAATGTGTACGTCATCTTGTACGGAATAAAACATGCGGATTTGGTCAATCTGTCAATCACGACCCAAATTGCATCACAACCTCGGGAGGAACGCGGTAGCTGCGTCACAAAATCCATGGAAATGTGATCTCATTTCCATTCAGGAATGGACAAACTCTGTAATAAACCTCCTGGTTTCTTTCTTTCTGCTTTCACCTGCTGGCAATTCAGACATTTGGAAACAAATTCGGCAATGTCAGTCTTCATTTGTTTCCACCAGAACTGTCTTTTCAAATCATTATACATCTTTCTGCCACCAGGATGAATACTGAATCGACTGTTGTACGCTTCTGACAATATCTGTCGTCTCAAATCTGAAACATTCGGCACAACCAAACGATTATTTACATACAAGACGTTATCACGTACCTGATATTCCGATCGATGTCCTGTTCTGATCATCGATACTGATCTCTGTACATTCTAATCAACTTTTTGAGCCGCTTTAATCCTCATAATCAGCTCTGGTTCTACTTGCACCGTATAAAGTCTCAACGGTCTATAATCTGTTTCAAATGCTAATCCAGACAAACAGCAGTCTTCTATCAAATTTGAAACACCAATCGTCGATAAGGATAAAGAACATACCTTTCGACTTAGTGCATCAGCTGCTGCATTAGACTTTCCTGGATAGTATTTGATTTCACAATCAAAGTCTTTAAGCAAATCAAGCCATCTTCGTTGCCTCATATTCAATTCAGATTGTGAAAACAGATATTTCAAACTCTTATGATCAGAATATATCTCAAATTTCTCACCATAAAGATAGTGTCGCCCTATCTTTAATGCGAAGACAATGGCTGCCAATTCAAGATCATGAATTGGATAACGGGTCTCATGTGGTTTAAGCTGTCTTGAGGCATAAGCAATAACATGCCCTCGCTGCATCAGAACACATCCCAACCCTCTGTGAGAAGCGTCGCAATAAATCACAAAACCACCAGTACCGGATGGGATAGTCAACACCGGAGCACTGGTTATTCTCTTCTTCAACTCCAGAAAACTGGTCTCGCATTCTTCAGACCAAACAAATGGAGCATTCTTCTGAGTCAGCTGAGTAATTGGTTTAGCAATACTTGAGAAATCTTTAATGAAACGACGGTAATATCCCGCTAAACCCATGAAACTGCGAATTTCGGGCACTGACGTCGGTCTTGGCCAAGAAATCACGGCTTCAACCTTGCTGGGATCCACTGATATCCCATCTCCGGATATAATATGCCCCAGAAATACTACTTGTCTCAACCAAAACTCGCATTTCGACAGTTTAGCATATAATTTCTCAGCCCTTAAAATTCGCAACACAGTTCTTAAATGCTCAGCATGCTCACTCATATTCTTTGAATAAATCAAAATATCATCAATGAATATAATCACAAATTCATCGAGATATTTCTGGAATACATGGTTCATCAATCCCATAAACACCGCCGGAGCATTCGTCAAACCAAATGGCAGGACAATAAACTCATATTGTCCATACCTGGTTCTGAATGCTGTTTTCGAGATATCAGAATCTCTGACTCTCAGCTGATGATATCCAGATCTTAAATCAATTTTGGAATATACTGAAGAACCCTGCAACTGGTCAAACAAATCATCAATACGAGGCAAAGGATATTTATTCTTTATCGTTGCCTTGTTCAGTTGCCGATAGTCGATGCAGAGTCTCATGGAACTGTCTTTCTTTCTTACAAACAATACTGGAGCACCCCAAGGAGAAACACTCGGTCTGATGTACCCCTTGGCCAGTAAATCTTCCAGCTGATCTTTTAATTCTTTCAATTCAATTGGTGCCATTCTGTACGGGGCTCTAGAAATTGGCACTGTACCTGGCATCAATTCAATGCTGAAGCCTATCTCTCTAACTGGAGGTAATCCCGGGATCTCATCTGGAAAGACGTCAGCAAACTCACGTACTACTGGCAGATCTGCCAATGATGGACTCGACTTCAGTACATCTACTGAATAGACAAGGAATCCCTCTGCTCCTTTCTGTAATAATCGAGTCATAGATAATACGGATATTAAAGGAATTCTCGATCTAGAACCCTTACCGTAAAATTTTCACTCTTTAGTCGTATCTGGTCTGAATCTCACTATTTTGTGGAAACAATCAACTGTAGCTCTGTACTTGGTCAGCATATCAATACCGATAATACAATCAAAATCAGACAACCCCAGTACAATACACTCTAACTCAATCTCATGCCCGTCATACTGTAGTATACAATGTTTTACAGAATTTACGGATATCAAACCTGTCCCTAAAGGAGAAGAGACAGACACTACAGTAGCTAAAGATTCTACAGACAATGCATGACTTAATGCAAATCGTTCAGAAATAAAAGTATGTGAAGCACCGGTATCAATCAATACATAAGTAGGGTAACCACATAAAGAACAGTTACCTGCCACAACGTCATCTGGTGCTTCCTTAGCTTGCTCCTCGGTCAAAGCGAATACTCTGGCCTGCTGTCTAGGAGGCCGGCTAACAATCTGGCTACCTCCTGGCCTCTGCTGTGACTGAGCTGGCGCTGGCTGGAAGGTGTGAACAGCAGCTGATCGTCTCTCAGTCTGTGCTGCTGATCCCGATGACTCAGCTCCCTGAGATCTTTGGGACCCTCTCTGTGGACACACTTTAGCAAAGTGTCCCGGCTGTTTACAGATGTTGCAACTACCAGTCACTCCCTGGCATTGCTCAGTTGCATGTCTTCCTCCGCAAGTCTTACAATAAACTCCAGTATAACTCTGGCTCTGTCTGGAACCACCGGAGCTGGAAGAACTGCTGCCAGATTTCTTGAATTGCTTTCCCCTGGCTTTCAAAAATTCTTTCTTCCCTCCACTGCTGCTGCCACCCTTGAATCTGGGAGGTGGTTGCTGTGGTCTCGGTGCTGGAGGCACAAATGAAGCCCCTTTTTGTCTCATCAGACCGGCTTCTGCTCCCTTAGCTCTGTTCAGGGCGTCAGTAAAGTTTTTCGATCGCCCTGTGTTCACCAATGTAAAAATATCGGGGTTCAAGCCATTGATGAACTGGTCAGCAGTAGCTTCCTCGCTGTCAGCCACATGTGGAGCAAATTTCAACAAGGTGGAGAACTTGGACACGTATGCTTCTATGTTCATCGGTCCCTGCCTTAGATTAGCAAACTCCGCCCCCTTGTCTTTTCTGTACGACACTGGAAAGAATCGTTGATAAAATTCAGTTCTAAAGATATTCCAGGTAATAGTCGTACCTCTATGCTCCATGGCTCTCTTTCTAGTAATCCACCAGTCCTTAGAAACATCGTGTAACTGGTGTCCAATTAATCGAACTCGCCTCTCATCTGTATACTCCAATGAGTCAAAAAGCATTTCAATATCATCAATCCAACTCTCGCACTCCACCAGCGTTCTCTGTTCCTTTCAAAGTTGGCGGGTGAAATGACTGAAATAGTTTCAGTAACGTTTCCATTGGAGTCGGTGTTACATCCATCGGAGGATTTGATGTACTTCCCTGTTCTGGTACTCGTCTCGGAGGCATATCTGGTTATCAACAAAATTAGTAACTCAAATACAACAACCAACTTCAGTCCTCCTCTGATCATCTTACTGCTGATCTAGAATCGGTGCTGATCCATTCTCAATAAAACATATAACTATATCAAATCAGATAAGCAAGTAACATGTATTAAAGCAGTAAGACATGCTAGCATTCAAAAGCAGGAAAGAAATCCTCAATCTACCCCGCTCACTAGCCTCTTATATCTCAATCTAAAGGATCTATCGCTCTGATACCACCTGTTGTGGGGACCCGGACGCTAATCATCTTATTAATCGTCATTGGGACTAATTTAATTAATTATAATAAACAGGGTCTAAATTTTTTTTTTTAAATGCGGAACGTAATGGCATACCTCTTAACATACACGTCAGTATTAAAGTACAAAACTTGACTATATACAATCAGTCTCAACTAAGGTTTAACAACTATATAACAAGTGTTTAAACCCTAACTCTAGTCCAAGTCCGTAGTCTCCACTCTAACTCGATCTTTCTTCACCTCTGTGACCCTGAACCTGTCCCACCTGTTGCCATGCACACATACAGACAAGACAAAAGCCGGATAACTCCGGTGAGATATAAATATCCCAGTATAAACAATGTATCAATGCAATCATATAAAACATATATAAAAGCATAAACAATCATTAAAACATGTATCCAATCTGACTACATAAACCAATACGAATCTGTATTTAAGTCAATGACTTATTATCTTATCTCAACTTATTTCTAACCTAGGGATCCCGATCTAATTTAGACTTTGGTATGCTGTATCGAATGTCTACAATAGACGTCGATCTACATCTAAGCTCATCGATACACCGTAAGTCTAGAGTCTACGCGGTTCTGACAAAGACTCGGCGGTTCTGCCCTAGCTAGGCTGATCTGCCCTAGACTCAAACTCTGGCTCTGCTATAATTCAATAGACTAAACATATCAATCTGATAGTCTGCAATTATCAATGCAATAAAATAAAGTATGTGATTTTGGGAAACTCAAGTCAAACCTAACTCGAGTTGTGCAATCCCGAATCAACATTTATTTATACCTTTCTTGCTGTCGCTCTGATACAATCGAAGTCTCGACTCAAAGCCTGTCAATGTTCAATCTGGCAATGACAATATCAATATACTGTATCAATATTCTATTCAAATCAAAACATCCCCGTCTTATCAAATTCTGACGGTACAACAGTACAATCTTGCGATACCGGTGATACCACACCAGTATATACTAATTCCAATAACTTATAATCAACCACCGTACGAATCTGACATCACATCTCAGTCACTTTAACTTTGAAATTCATAACAATTTGATGATCAATCTGTTTCTTAATCTGACTTCGATTCTATGATGTCTACTATGTCAAGAACACTATATATGAATCGTATCTGATTCTGGACATAGCATAATTTCAAATCTTAACAAAACGTAACAAAACTTACGTCCTGTTGTAGATGTCGTTGCTATGAACTCGGTGTCGTACTCGGATTCAAATTTGGACGGACGGATTGATCGCAAATCGAATTGAACGTAATTTCCCCGGGAGCTCTCGTTCCTCCTTCTTCTGAAACATTTTGAGGAATTACGTTTCTTTATATATATATATATATATCCAATTCCCATGCCAAGGAAACGTGGCAATTTTTCAATTTGCATGTCTCGCGCATATGCGCGACATTACTGGCGCATATGCACGAGACCTACTGGTCTCGGCCTTGGCAGCTCACGCATATGCACGACATTACTGGCGCATATGCGCGATGTCTTCTGGACCTCACTTGCATAGGCTTGCGCATATGCGCGATATCTTCCGCGCATATGCGCGAGGTCTTCTGCCTGTTTGGCGCATGTGCGCGCATCCGGTCGCGCATGTGCGCCAATGCTACTGTCATCGCACATCAATTTTCACACGCGATCTCATTTCGTGTCTCGGTTAGCCCTTTCATAATCGTCTCGATTAAAAATTAATAATTGTAATTTAACACGGTATAAAATCTTGGGCATTACATTCTCCCCCCCTAAGATACGATTTCGTCCTCGAAATCACAGGCATTCAATTATATCAGTAGGGAGTATATACAAAAACGGTCTAAAGAGTTTACATTATCGAAAAACCTCAGGGAATTCTTGTCTCATATCTGATTCAGTTTCCCAGGTTGCTTCTTCAGTGCCATGACGAGTCCATTGAGCTTTCACAAGTGGAATGGTCTTCGTTCTGAGCTGTTTTTCTTTACGATCAATAATCTGAATCGGTTTTTCAATATAGCTCAACGTCTCATCTATTTCGGCCTCGTCTGGCTGAATAGCATGTGAAGCATCAGGAAGGTATTTCCTTAATAACGATACATGAAAGACATCATGTATCCCAGATAATGAAGGCGGTAACGCAAGCCGATATGCACGATCTCCTATCTTTTCGAGAATCTCATAAGGCCCAATATATCGTGGAGACAGTTTCCCTTTCTTGCCAAATCTGACAACTCCTCTGAAAGGTGAAATCTTTAAAAATACTTGGTCTCATGTCTCAAATACCAACGGTCTACGTCGAACATTGGCATATTTGGCCTGTCTGTCTTGTGCTGCCTTCATTTTCTTTCGAATTAGCTTCACTTTTTCTGTCATATCTCTGATCATGTCAAGTCCAATCTCAGGCACTTCAGAGATATCATCCCAATAGAGAGGGGATCGACACTTCTTTCCGTACAACGCTTCGAATGGTGCCATCTCAATACTCATCTGATAGCTGTTGTTGTACGAAAACTCACAAAGTGGCAATGCATCTTGCCAATTAGTGCTAAAATCAAGCACCACTGCTCTCAGCATATCTTCCAGTGTCTGGATAGTTCGCTCTGACTGTCTGTCAGTCTGTGGATGATATGCGGTACTCAGATGTAACTTCGTACCGAGAGCCTGCTGCAAGCTCTGCCAGAAGTGCGAAGTAAATCGAGGATCACGGTCTGATACAATTGACTTCGGCACTCCGTGCAATCTGACCACTTCTCTGACATAGATCTCTGCCATCTGGTCAAATGTGTACGTCATCTTGTACGGAATAAAACATGCGGATTTGGTCAATCTGTCAATCACGACCCAAATTGCATCACAACCTCGGGAGGAACGCGGTAGCTGCGTCACAAAATCCATGGAAATGTGATCTCATTTCCATTCAGGAATGGACAAACTCTGTAATAAACCTCCTGGTTTCTTTCTTTCTGCTTTCACCTGCTGGCAATTCAGACATTTGGAAACAAATTCGGCAATGTCAGTCTTCATTTGTTTCCACCAGAACTGTCTTTTCAAATCATTATACATCTTTCTGCCACCAGGATGAATACTGAATCGACTGTTGTACGCTTCTGACAATATCTGTCGTCTCAAATCTGAAACATTCGGCACAACCAAACGATTATTTACATACAAGACGTTATCACGTACCTGATATTCCGATCGATGTCCTGTTCTGATCATCGATACTGATCTCTGTACATTCTAATCAACTTTCTGAGCCGCTTTAATCCTCATAATCAGCTCTGGTTCTACTTGCACCGTATAAAGTCTCAACGGTCTATAATCTGTTTCAAATGCTAATCCAGACAAACAGCAGTCTTCTATCAAATTTGAAACACCAATCGTCGATAAGGATAAAGAACATACCTTTCGACTTAGTGCATCAGCTGCTGCATTAGACTTTCCTGGATAGTATTTGATTTCACAATCAAAGTCTTTAAGCAAATCAAGCCATCTTCGTTGCCTCATATTCAATTCAGATTGTGAAAACAGATATTTCAAACTCTTATGATCAGAATATATCTCAAATTTCTCACCATAAAGATAGTGTCGCCCTATCTTTAATGCGAAGACAATGGCTGCCAATTCAAGATCATGAATTGGATAACGGGTCTCATGTGGTTTAAGCTGTCTTGAGGCATAAGCAATAACATGCCCTCGCTGCATCAGAACACATCCCAACCCTCTGTGAGAAGCGTCGCAATAAATCACAAAACCACCAGTACCGGATGGGATAGTCAACACCGGAGCACTGGTTATTCTCTTCTTCAACTCCAGAAAACTGGTCTCGCATTCTTCAGACCAAACAAATGGAGCATTCTTCTGAGTCAGCTGAGTAATTGGTTTAGCAATACTTGAGAAATCTTTAATGAAACGACGGTAATATCCCGCTAAACCCATGAAACTGCGAATTTCGGGCACTGACGTCGGTCTTGGCCAAGAAATCACGGCTTCAACCTTGCTGGGATCCACTGATATCCCATCTCCGGATATAATATGCCCCAGAAATACTACCTGTCTCAACCAAAACTCGCATTTCGACAGTTTAGCATATAATTTCTCAGCCCTTAAAATTCGCAACACAGTTCTTAAATGCTCAGCATGCTCACTCATATTCTTTGAATAAATCAAAATATCATCAATGAATATAATCACAAATTCATCGAGATATTTCTGGAATACACGGTTCATCAATCCCATAAACACCGCCGGAGCATTCGTCAAACCAAATGGCATGACAATAAACTCATATTGTCCATACCTGGTTCTGAATGTTGTTTTCGAGATATCAGAATCTCTGACTCTCAGCTGATGATATCCAGATCTTAAATCAATTTTGGAATATACTGAAGAACCCTGCAACTGGTCAAACAAATCATCAATACGAGGCAAAGGATATTTATTCTTTATCGTTGCCTTGTTCAGTTGCCGATAGTCGATGCAGAGTCTCATGGAACTGTCTTTCTTTCTTACAAACAATACTGGAGCACCCCAAGGAGAAACACTCGGTCTGATGTACCCCTTGGCCAGTAAATCTTCCAGCTGATCTTTTAATTCTTTCAATTCAATTGGTGCCATTCTGTACGGGGCTCTAGAAATTGGCACTGTACCTGGCATCAATTCAATGCTGAAGCCTATCTCTCTAACTGGAGGTAATCCCGGGATCTCATCTGGAAAGACGTCAGCAAACTCACGTACTACTGGCAGATCTGCCAATGATGGACTCGACTTCAGTACATCTACTGAATAGACAAGGAATCCCTCTGCTCCTTTCTGTAATAATCGAGTCATAGATAATACGGATATTAAAGGAATTCTCGATCTAGAACCCTTACCGTAAAATTTCCACTCTTTAGTCGTATCTGGTCTGAATCTCACTATTTTGTGGAAACAATCAACTGTAGCTCTGTACTTGGTCAGCATATCAATACCGATAATACAATCAAAATCAGACAACCCCAGTACAATACACTCTAACTCAATCTCATGCCCGTCATACTGTAGTATACAATGTTTTACAGAATTTACGGATATCAAACATGTCCCTAAAGGAGAAGAGACAGACACTACAGTAGCTAAAGATTCTACAGGCAATGCATGACTTAATGCAAATCGTTCAGAAATAAAAGCATGTGAAGCACCGGTATCAATCAATACATAAGTAGGGTAACCACATAAAGAACAGTTACCTGCCACAACGTCATCTGGTGCTTCCTTAGCTTGCTCCTCGGTCAAAGCGAATACTCTGGCCTGCTGTCTAGGAGGCCGGCTAACAATCTGGCTACCTCTTGGCCTCTGCTGTGACTGAGCTGGCGCTGGCTGGAAGGTGTGAACAGCAGCTGATCGTCTCTCAGTCTGTGCTGCTGATCCCGATGACTCAGCTCCCTGAGATCTTTGGGACCCTCTCTGTGGACACACTTTAGCAAAGTGTCCCGGCTGTTTACAGATGTTGCAACTACCAGTCACTCCCTGGCATTGCTCAGTTGCATGTCTTCCTCCGCAAGTCTTACAATAAACTCCAGTATAACTCTGGCTCTGTCTGGAACCACCGAAGCTGGAAGAACTGCTGCCAGATTTCTTGAATTGCTTTCCCCTGGCTTTCAAAAATTCTTTCTTCCCTCCACTGCTGCTGCCACCCTCGAATCTGGGAGGTGGTTGCTGTGGTCTCGGTGCTGGAGGCACAAATGAAGCCCCTTTTTGTCTCATCAGACCGGCTTCTGCTCCCTTAGCTCTGTTCAGGGCGTCAGTAAAGTTTTTCGATCGCCCTGTGTTCACCAATGTAAAAATATCGGGGTTCAAGCCATTGATGAACTGGTCAGCAGTAGCTTCCTCGCTGTCAGCCACATGTGGAGCAAATTTCAACAAGGTGGAGAACTTGGACACGTATGCTTCTATGTTCATCGGTCCCTGCCTTAGATTAGCAAACTCCGCCCCCTTGTCTTTTCTGTACGACACTGGAAAGAATCGTTGATAAAATTCAGTTCTAAAGACATTCCAGGTAATAGTCGTACCTCTATGCTCCATGGCTCTCTTTCTAGTAATCCACCAGTCCTTAGCAACATCGTGTAACTGGTGTCCAATTAATCGAACTCGCCTCTCATCTGTATACTCCAATGAGTCAAAAAGCATTTCAATATCATCAATCCAACTCTCGCACTCCACCAGCGTTCTCTGTTCCTTTCAAAGTTGGCGGGTGAAATGACTGAAATAGTTTCAGTAACGTTTCCATTGGAGTCGGTGTTACATCCATCGGAGGATTTGATGTACTTCCCTGTTCTGGTACTCGTCTCGGAGGCATATCTGGTTATCAACAAAATTAGTAACTCAAATACAACAACCAACTTCAGTCCTCCTCTGATCATCTTACTGCTGATCTAGAATCGGTGCTGATCCATTCTCAATAAAACATATAACTATATCAAATCAGATAAGCAAGTAACATGTATTAAAGCAGTAAGACATGCTAGCATTCAAAAGCAGGAAAGAAATCCTCAATCTACCCCGCTCACTAGCCTCTTATATCTCAATCTAAAGGATCTATCGCTCTGATACCACCTGTTGTGGGGACCCGGACGCTAATCATCTTATTAATCGTCATTGGGACTAATTTAATTAATTATAATAAACAGGGTCTAAATTTTTTTTTTAAATGCGGAACGTAATGGCATACCTCTTAACATACACGTCAGTATTAAAGTACAAAACTTGACTATATACAATCAGTCTCAACTAAGGTTTAACAACTATATAACAAGTGTTTAAACCCTAACTCTAGTCCAAGTCCGTAGTCTCCACTCTAACTCGATCTTTCTTCACCTCTGTGACCCTGAACCTGTCCCACCTGTTGCCATGCACACATACAGACAAGACAAAAGCCGGATAACTCCGGTGAGATATAAATATCCCAGTATAAACAATGTATCAATGCAATCATATAAAACATATATAAAAGCATAAACAATCATTAAAACATGTATCCAATCTGACTACATAAACCAATACGAATCTGTATTTAAGTCAATGACTTATTATCTTATCTCAACTTATTTCTAACCTAGGGATCCCGATCTAATTTAGACTTTGGTATGCTGTATCGAATGTCTACAATAGACGTCGATCTACATCTAAGCTCATCGATACACCGTAAGTCTAGAGTCTACGCGGTTTTGACAAAGACTCGGCGGTTCTGCCCTAGCTAGGCTGATCTGCCCTAGACTCAAACTCTGGCTCTGCTATAATTCAATAGACTAAACATATCAATCTGATAGTCTGCAATTATCAATGCAATAAAATAAAGTATGTGATTTTGGGAAACTCAAGTCAAACCTAACTCGAGTTGTGCAATCCCGAATCAACATTTATTTATACATTTCTTGCTGTCGCTCTGATACAATCGAAGTCTCGACTCAAAGCCTGTCAATGTTCAATCTGGCAATGACAATATCAATATACTGTATCAATATTCTATTCAAATCAAAACATCCCCGTCTTATCAAATTCTGACGGTACAACAGTACAATCTTGCGATACCGGTGATACCACACCAGTATATACTAATTCCAATAACTTAGAATCAACCACCGTACGAATCTGACATCACATCTCAGTCACTTTAACTTTGAAATTCATAACAATTTGATGATCAATCTGTTTCTTAATCTGACTTCGATTCTATGATGTTTACTATGTCAAGAACACTATATATGAATCGTATCTGATTCTGGACATAGCATAATTTCAAATCTTAACAAAACGTAACAAAACTTACATCCTGTTGTAGCTGTCGTTGCTATGAACTCGGTGTCATACTCGGATTCAAATTTGGACGGACGGATTGATCGCAAATCGAATTGAACGTAATTTCCCCGGGAGCTCTCGTTCCTCCTTCTTCTGAAAATTTTTGAGGAATTACGTTTCTTTATATATATATATATATATATATATATATATATATATATATATATATCCAATTCCCATGCCAAGGAAACGTGGCAATTTTTCAATTTGCATGTCTCGCGCATATGCGCGACATTACTGGCGCATATGCGCGAGACCTACTGGTCTCGGCCTTGGCAGCTCACGCATATGCGCGACATTACTGGCGCATATGCTCGATGTCTTCTGGACCTCACTTGCATAGGCTCGCGCATATGCGCGACATCTTCCGCGCATATGCGCGAGGTCTTCTGCCTGTTTGGCGCATGTGCGCGCATCCGTTCGCGCATGTGCGCCAATGCTACTGTCCTCGCACATCAATTTTCACACGCGATCTCATTTCGTGTCTCGGTTAGCCCTTTCATAATCGTCTCGATTAAAAATTAATAATCGTAATTTAACACGGTATAAAATCTTGGGCATTACAGAAACTAAGGTAATTACTTTTGAATCTTTAATTGGTAATTTTTAATTGTTCAAATTTTAATTTAAGTAGTTGAGATTAAAGGATCCGCTCTTGGTATTTTAATAAAGTTAACATTAATGAATATTATTGAAATCCACTTAATAAAATAGTTCAAATATATTAAATAATCATATTTATATTATGTTATATATTATTATCTTATAAGTATATATACCAAAACTTATAAATGTTGTCAAGTATTTATTGTGCTATATATATATTTGTAAACACTAAATCAAGGTTCCCACTTTAAATGGTTGTTAAAACCAAACTAACATTTTAATGTACCAAGAAATTAATATTATGATATATTCATATATAATAAATCAAGTCATTCACTTTAAATGGTTGGTAAAACCAAATTAATATTTAAATGGTACTAAGAAATTAATATTATGATATATTCATATATAATAAATCAAGGCATCCACTTTAAATGGTTGGTAAAACCAAACAAACATTTAAATGATACCAAAAAATTAATATTATGATATATTCATATATAATAAATCAAGGAATCCACTTTAAATGGTTGGTAATATCAAACTAACATTTAAATGGTTCCAAGAATTTAGTGTAACATATAGCAACAAACTCCCACTTAAAAGTAGATTATAACAATGATTAAAGAAATGAATATAACATAAACAATAAATAATGATTAAATAATATAAAATATAGATTCTTACCTTTTAATAACCTTATTATCATGCCAAGAGTTTCGTCTTTTCATCTCAACTTTGGGAAGTTAGCTACTCATTATTCAAAGTGTAAAATTTTAAATATGAAATTAACATGCTAATTATATTTAAATGAAGAAATAAAAGAAAAACAAAGAGAGAAATATTATGAACTCAAAGGTTTGTTCATAAAATGAGGGATATCTCAATTCATACAATGCACCCCTGTTTATAGGCAAATTTGGGGAGACAACGACAAATAAAATATTATTTTTTTACACATAAATCTTCATTGGTGTTCCAAAAAATTATATTTTAATACACATCACTTTTGAAAATCTTCCCATCCGAATTTTCTTTTCCAAATAAAACAAAACATGTAGATAATTGGTTGTTTGAATTGTGGTTTTTTTTTAACCATTTGACCAAGTAATTTGAGAGATATGGTCAAAATGCTAGAGCATGGTAAAACTGCCACTTCATTGGTAACTTTATTTGTTGCTTAATTTGATCCCACTTGTGAGAAGATTTTTATCTCATGCTTGCCACCAATATTGTAGTTATTAACATCAACTTTCTACAGGTCCAAGAATCATCTTAATCTCATTTACAACGCCAAGGTTATTCTTATTTTATCAGACATGTAAAAATAGTAAAAAATTATAATTACACAACTTATATTTTATACAATTCATTATAAAACATATAATATTTAAACATTTGATAAAACAAAAACTATAAATTTATATTATAAAACATTTAATTAATATACAATTTTTTATCTTTATCGCACTCCCCAACCAGCTTATTGCTAGTCCCTAGCAATTTAAGCGTTAATCGCAACACAAAATATATTGATTAATTTAAATAGAAATGTAATCGGAACTATCCAAGTGTTTAAATAAATTTGAAAACTGTCAAAATTATATCAAGATCATTATAATTATGATTTATGAAATAATCTGAACTGATCAATTCAAAGCTTATTTTCAGGTAGTTAAATGTACATGGCCTTCAGAAATTCCTAGTTAGAGTCTCAGCTTCATATCCTCACAGATTAATAAATGCTTCAATTTATGGGAACGATTTCTCTCATGGAGTTGGAATACAGATAAATGCTCAGAAAAATGGTTTACATAATGAAGACAGACAAACGAGCCAAACTAATCAAAATATAGGAAATCCATTGATTCAAAATCTAGTTGTTCTTATTATATATTTTTTTCTTGTTCTTTTTTTTTTAATATCATGGAATCAGACTAAATTTATGCTTCTTGACCACATATTTATTTAATTTATACAACAAATTTCTCTCTTTTTTTTGTTTCTTCCTTTTTTTTTAATTTTCATGAGAGATAAATGGGTCGTAGCATATAACTTAAAAATTACATAGATCTTCAACATCTTTTTATCTTTTTTTATTTTTTTTCTCTTTTTTCAGGAAATATAATTTTTTTTCAAAATAAGAACTCAAGATCTAAAAAATAGATAGCCTCTCTGATGATCAATAAAGGATCGCAAGCTGTTTTATCAATCCTCTCCACTCACTCACAAAATATGTGTGAGTTTAAAAATTTTAGGCACTATTATCAGGTATATCTTGGGCCATATAGTTTAATAACTGATTTTATCAGAATGGTTAATCATTCAAAAAGATTTCATAAATCATATTTTTATAGTGATCAGATATTAAAATTAACTTTTTTCAAATAAAAATTTAAACATCCTTAGATAGATTAATACATTTTCAAATTTAAACATTTCAAACATGTAATGTAATGATTTTTTTGCAAAAATTACTAAGATACAAACAATAAACATGGTTTTATTTTAAAATAATATTTTTATTTAAAAGTTTTTTTTATAAGTTGTTCTCCCCCCAATCAGAATATGACATTGTCTCTAATGTCAAAATAACTATTAATAAAGAGTACATAATGAAAAATATATCACCTGGAATTTTATTGAAGATAACAAACTGAAACAAACGCAAACCAATCCACGACTTTTGAATCAATGATCCAACTTTCTTTTCTTACTGCTTAATTGCGACCATTGATCATTGTTATCATCGGATTAGGGTTATAAACAAAAGCTTCCAAATCATCAATTAATTAGTCAGCAGTCGAAGCAGAGATGAGTATCCTTCGTGAATTTTTTGAAATGAAATTCTGTTCCACAGCTTTATCAAGAAATGTCAACAAACTGTCATAATAATTTCTGATATTCAACAAGCCCACAGGTTTATTATGGATATTAAGTTGTGTCCAAGAAACAATGTGAAAATTTCTTCTAATGTACCAAAACCACATGATAGTGCAATAAAAGCATCAGAATTTTCAATCATTTTGGTGATTCTTTCATACATAGAAGAAACTTTTAATTCCTCCTCAATCGTAACACCTGTAATATTTCATTCAGCTAAAGCTGTAGGAATAATACCCAAAACCTGACTACCTTCAAGATGAGCAGATGTGGAAATAGATCACATTAACCCAATATTACCTTCCTCATATACCAATTGAATTTTTCTCTCAGCCAATATCTTTCCAATATTATTTGCTACTTCTACAAACACTTCATTTTATCCAGGACTCGATCCACAAAATACACAAATATTTTTCAATGTTTTTCCAGAGGATCCAACCATGTTTTTACTTTCATTTTGATCTGCTAAAATAGAGAGAAATATAAGAGATTTTATATGGGTAATATGTTATCATGACAAAACTATGGGTCACAGCTGTAAGAAGAATAAATAGTAAAAACAATAATGACACAGATGCATATAAACAGTAGTGTGATTATGGCTCACAATTTTCCTCTGGTTTTACGTCCAGAAACGGCTTCAACGCCTTCTATGAGTTGAGGATATGCTTCCCATCCAATTTTCTTATAAATTGGCAAACAGGGTCTTTTTTTAGTCTGATTCCCAAGACTGTGACGCTCATCTTGGAATTGTTTCCATAAACGGAGAAGTTCAATATGCACGTGTCCGCTAGAATGCGTCTCAAGAGTCAATAAGATGTTATCTAAAGACTCCTTACTCAGCTCATTCTTAATGAAACTAATTTTATCTTCTCTGTTATTGAAAACACTTCCCAAATATATGCATCGTTTGTCACAAGTCCATCTTGCACACTTATGACAAACCCCTAACCTTTTGGCCCTTCGTTTTTTCGCATAAGTGCTTTTTCCTAATCCAGGCAAATACCGAATGAGCAATGATTGTGGAACTTCTCCTCCTAATCGGACCTTAGCTTCTATTACAAGACGAATATCTTCTGGAATTCTTTTTTGCATTAGCAATCTCAATCTTTCACACTTACCTGCATAAATTTTTCTTAGAACATTTTCAGAAACAGAGGGAAATATTTACAAATTTTTGAGAGAATTTCATCCATTTTGAAAAGAAAGAAATTTTTTTGTTTGTGTTGTATTTAATTTTGTTTGTTTTTATTTGAGGTTTCCTTAATTTTATTTTCACTATTAAATGACGGATAACGGTACTCCGTGACTCTCATAGTCGGTTAAATCAGTTTCCTTGTTTTATCATGAAATGATTTGATTTTTGCTTTATAAATCCTTGAATTCTCATACGCGTCATTTCTGAGTTCATCAAGTTCATTAATTTGCAATTTACGCAATTTATTGCAATCATTCATGCTTGAATTAAAAATTTTGATCGTCCAATAAGCTTTATGTTCCAATTTCACAGGCAAATGACAATGTTTTCTGTAAAACAACCTATAGGGAGACATATTCAATGATGTTTTAAAAGCTGTTCGATATGCCCAAAGTGCATCATTAAGTCGCGGAAACCAATCTTTTATATTTGGGTTAACAGTTTTTTCTAAAATTTGCTTTATCTCCATATTAGCTAATTCAACTTGTTCATTTGTTTGAGGATGATAAGGAGTAGTTACTTTGTGAGTAATACCATATTTTTTCATTAATGAAGCAAATGACTTATTAACAAAGTGAGTTCCCTCATCACTTATTATAGCTCGAGGAATTCCAAATCTACTAAAAATATTTTCTTTCAAAAATTTGGTGACGATTTTATGATCATTTGTTCGACATGGAATTGCCTCTATCCATTTGAAAACATAATCAACTGTAACTAAAATATACAAGTATCCAAACGAGGGTGGAAAAGGTCTCATAAAATCAATTCTCCAACAGTCAAAGATTTCAATTTCAATGATAGGATTCAAAGACATCATATTTTTTTTGAAATCGCACCCAATTTTTGACAATTTTCACAGATCTTGCAGATTTCGTGGGTGTCTTTAAACAAAGTGGGCCAATAAAATCCACACTGCAAGATTTTTGCAGCCGTTTTTTTTGAAGAAAAATGTCCTCCGCATGCTTCTGAATGACAATTTAATGACACTACTTACCTCATTGTCGGGTATGCAACGTCAAAAAATTTGATCTGGATCATCCCAATAAAATTTTTTTACCTCATTCAAAAATTTTCTTTTATCTTGGGAACTCCATTGCGGTGGCATTTTTCTTGTCACAAGAAAATTTATTATGTTAGTAAACCAAGGTGTAGTAGTAACTGAAAATAGATGTTCATCAGAAAAATTATCGTTAATTGGTGTCATTTCATAAGATGATCCTGTTACTAGTCTCGATAAATGATCGGCTACGACATTCTCGGTTCCTTTTTATCTTTGATCACAATGTCAAATTCTTGGAGCAACAAAATCCATCGTATCAGTCGTGGCTTTGCATCCTGTTTGGTCAACAAATATCTAATAGCAGAATGATCAATAAACACAATAGTTGTTGATCCAATCAAATAAGAACGAAATTTATCTAATGCAAATATTACAGCAAGTAGTTCTTTTTCAGTTGTGGAGTAATTCATTTGAGCATTGTTTAAAGTTCTACATGCATAATATATCACATAAGGCTTACCGTTTCTTCTTTGACCCAATACTGCACCGACTGCATAATCACTCGCGTCGCACATGATTTCAAATGGTAAAGACTAATCAGGAGGTTGCATGATAGGAGCTGATGTTAAATGTCGAATGATTTTATCAAAAGCATTTTGACATTCTTGAGTCCACTCAAATGCAGTGTCTTTTGTTAAGAGGTTACAAATGGGTTTAGAGATTGAATTAAAGTCCTTCATAAACCTCCTATAAAATCCTGCATGTCCCAAAAATGAGCGAATTTCTTTAATAGTTTTTGGAGGGGGTAAATTGGCAATGACATCAACTTTGGCTTTATCAACTTCAATTCCATGAGATGACACAACATGTCCCAAAACAATCCCAGAAGTAATCATGTAATGACATTTTTTCCAATTTAAAATAAGACTTTTTTTCTCGTATCTTTTTAAAACTTTTTCCTAATTTTCAAGACAATTATCAAATGTATTCCCAAAATCAGTTAAATCATCAATGAAAATCTCCAAACAATTTTCAACCATGTCGCTAAAAATGCTTAGCATACATTTTTGAAATGTTGTAGGGGCATTACATAATCCAAATGGCATCCTTCTGAATGCAAATGTTCCAAAAGTACATGTGAATGTAGTTTTATCTTGATCTTCGAGTGCAATGTGAATTTGATAATAGCCTGAATATCCATCAAGAAAACAGTAGTAGGGATGACCTGCTACTCTTTCTAAAATTTGATCCAAAAATAGTAATGAAAAATGATCTTTTCTAGTGACGTCATTTAATTTTCTATAATCAATACACATCCGTCAACTAGATGGGACTCGACTTGTTAATAATTCACCTTTTTCATTTTTTATCACTGTGATGCCAGATTTTTTTGGAACTACTTGTGTTGGGCTTACCCACTTGCTATCAGAAATAGGGTAGATAATCCCAACATCAAGTAGTTTGAGAACTTTAGTTTTCACAACATCTTTCATGTGTGGATTTAATCTCTTTTGTGGTTGTTGAGATGTTTTAGCATTTTCTTCTAAATGAATTTTGTGAGTGCAAATTAGTGGATTAATGCCCTTGAGATCTTTTAGTGTCCAACCAATTGCATTTTTATGTCTTTTAAGCATATCAACCAATTTACCTTCTTGATCACTTGCTAGTTTGGAAGAAATTACCACCTGATATGTTTCATCTTCTCCAAGAAATGCATACTTCAATTCTTTTGGTAAGGGTTTTAACTCCAATATGGATGGTTCGTTTTTGTTCTCATATTTTGCCTCAAATTATTTCTCTGATCCTAGTAACGAGTGATACCTGATAAAATCATCAAGATCAATTTCAATATTTTCTTTAACAGTATCAATTGAACAAATATCTAATTGGTCACGAGTACTCCCTTCTTGAATGTTTTCTTCCCCAAGGGTTTCAAGAAGATTTTCATCTTCACTTTCATCTCCTTTGTCATGTGGTTGCTTACAAAGGTTAAAAACATTAAGCTCCAAGGTCATGTTACCAAATGACAACTTCATTATTCCATTCCTGCAATTTATAAGAGCATTAATAGTTGATAAAAATGGACGGCCCAAAATTACAGGAATTGTATTACAAGCTTCGATAGGTTGTGTATCTAAAACAATGAAATTGACAGGATATACAAAGTTATCAACTTGGACCAACACGTCTTCTACCATACCTCTTGGCACTTTAACAGATCTATCGGAAAGCAAAAGTGTTATCGAAGTAGGTTTTAACTCGCCTAGATTGAGTTCTTGATAAACTGAATATGGAAGTAAATTCACACTAGCTCCAAGATCAAGCAAGGCTTTTTTGATCTTTCGTTCTCCAATAATACATTAAATAATAGGACAACTAGGGTCTTTGCATTTCAAAGTATTATTATTTTGAATGATTGCACTTACTTGTTCGGCTAAAAATGCTTTCTTTTTCACATTCAATTTTATTTTTACAGTGCTCAAGTCTTTCAAAAATTTGGCATATGATGGTACCTGCTTTATTGCATATAATAAAGGAATATTAACTTTTACTTGTTTAAAAAAATCATATATATCAGAATTCAAATTTGATTTTTTTGTATTTTTCAATGCATGAGGGAATGGTGGTGACATTTTCTGTTGATCCTCATCTTCGCAAAGTTATGGGTTCCACTTCCTTACCCTTTGGAGTTGATTTATCATCATCTTCACAAGGTTCAAGAATGGATTTTTCCACAACCTTACCACTTCGAAGGGTAATAACAGATTTTACCTGATCCATCGATTGAGTTCCAGAAGTTCCAGTTTGTGAATGATGATCCTTGGGATTAGGCAGAGGTTGTGAAGGAAATTTACCTTTTTCATGAACATTAAGTGCAGATGCAAATTTAGCAAGAGTATCTTTCAAATCTATCATGGTTTGAGCAGTTTGAATATTGATAGACTCTTGCTTCGCAATGAAAGAATTCAATATATCTTCGAAGTTCCTTTTAGGTGGAGGGACATAAGGTGCATAATTTTGAAAATTTTGGAAATGTGGTTGTGAAAATTGTGCAGCATTATCATTCCTCCAACTAAAATTTGGATGATTTCGCCAACCTGAATTGTAATTTTGAGAAAATGGTTCAAATTTTGGCCTTTTGAAATTGTTCAAAACATTGGCTTGTTCATGGAGATATTCTTTAAAAGAGGGCGAAGTGGGACAATCTTTTTTAGAATGATCACTTGTATCACAGATGTGACACGCAATTTCATGAACAGATTTTAATTGACCATTCTTTTTCAATTCAAGTACCTCAACTTTTCTTGCCAAAGAGGTAAATCTAGCTTGAAGATCATGTTCATCTTTGAGGGTGTATATACCTCCATCAGATGTGGGAGATTGAATTTTGTTTGATGGTTCGATTGTACCTATAATGTCCCAATTTTGAGCATTTTCAGCTAATGAATCGAGATACTCAATTGCCTCGTTTGGATCTTTATCTTCAAATGTTCCATTACACATAAATTCAACCATTTGCCTATCTTTAGGTGTTAAGCCTTCATAAAATTGAGAAACAACTCTCCAAATTTCAAAACCGTAATGTGGACAAAGATTAAGCAATTCTTTGTATCTATCCTAACACTGATAAAAAGTTTCTCCTTGTTTTTGAGTGAAAGTAATTATTTGCCTTTTGAAAGAATTTGTTCTATGAGATAGAAAAAACTTTTTCAAAATTTGTTGTTGTAATTCATCCCAAGTTCGAATGGATCCCGATCTAAGATTTTGTAGCCAAGTTTTAGCTTTATCTTTTAAAGAAAAGGGAAAAAGCTTAAGTCGAATGGTGTTCATGCTACAATTTAGATCATTATGTGTTGCACACTTCTTCAAACTCTCGTAAATGCATGTATGGATTTTCAGAATCTAAGCCATGAAAGTTGGGTAAAAGTTGGATAATACTAGGCTTAAAATTGAAATGAGATGCATCAGGGAGAAAAACTAGACATGAAGGTGCACTAGTACGTGTAGGATTCATGTGATCTCTAAGTGTTCTTCATCTATCATGATCATGTTGAGATTGAATTTCATCTTCATTTTCTTGGATGGGTTCTTCCGACATGTTTTGTAAAAATAAATGGTTATTTCGAATGAGTCGACCACTAAGTGTACGTAACCAAATGCCCATGCAAATGTAAAAGAAAAAAAACACACAAAAGCAATAAAAATTCAAATAAAAAAAAATAAACTATAAACAAAATTAAATAAACTTGAAATTAAATTATACTTCCTCGGCAACGGCGCCAAAAACTTGATGCGATTTTGATTGTTGCACTCCCAAGAGAAGGTTGTCCACAAGTATTATAATTCGGTGAGTCCGAATATCGTATCCACGGAGAAGTTAAGGTAATTACAAGTCCACTACATTGTCTTTTTGTTTTTATTTTTGTTTTTATTTTTTTCGTTTAATTGTTTGAATCTTTAATTGGTAATTTTTAATTGTTCAAATTTTAATTTAAGTAGTTGAGATTAAAGAATCCACTCTTGGTATTTTAATAAAATTAACCTTAATGAACATTATTGAAATCCACTTAATAAAATGGTTCCAATATATTAAATAATCATATTTATATTATGTTATATATTATTATCTTATAAGTATATATACCAAAACTTATAAATGTTGTCAAGTATTTATTGTGCTATATATATATATTAACACTAAATCAAGGTCCCCACTTTAAATGGTTGGAAAAACCTAACTAACATTTAAATGGTACCAAGAAATTAATATTATGATATATTCATATATAATAAATCAAGGCATCCACTTTAAATGATTGGTAAAACCAAACTAACATTTAAATGGTACCAAGAAATTAATGTAACATATAGCAACAATAAATCAAAACTCCCACTTAAAAGTAGGGTATAATAATGCTTAAAGAAATAAATATAACATAAACAATAAATAATGATTAAATAATATAAAATATAGATTCTTACCTTTTAATAACCTTATTATCATGCCAAGAGTTTCACCTTTTCATCTCAACTTTGGGAAGTTAGCTACTCATTATTCAAAGTGTAAAATTTTGAATATGAAATTAACATGCTAATTATATTTAAATGAAGAAATAAAAGAAAAACAAAGAAAGAAATATTATGAACTCAAATGTTTGTTAATAAAATGAGGGATATCTCAATTCATTACAAAGCATCCCTATTTATAGCCAAATTTGGGGAGACAACCACAAATAAAATATTATTTTTTTACACATAAATCTTCATTGGTGTTCCAATAAATTATATTTTAATACACATTACTTTTGATCCCACTTGTGAGAAGATTTTTATTTCATGCTTGCCACCAATATTGTAGATATTTACATCAACTTTCTACAGGTCCAAGAATCATCTTAATCTCATTTGCAACGCAAATGTTATTCTTGTTTTATCGAACCTGTAAAAATAGTAAAAACTTATAATTACACAACTTATATTTTATACAATTTATTATAAAACATATAATATTTAAACATTTAATAAAACAAAAACTATAAATTTATATTATAAACATTTAATTAATATACAATTTTTTATTTTTATCGACTGGTCTGGTTCAGTTCAACTTGTTAAGTTTCAGTTGGTCGGCAGATGGTTCAGTTCAGTTGGTCGGCAGATGGTTCAGTTCAGTTTCAGCTGGTTCAGTTCAGTTCAGTTTGTCAGCTGCTGGTTCAATTCAATTTCAGCAGGTGTGCTGAAACCAGCCTAGCTGATTTCAGTTAGTGTAGAACAAGTATCTTCATGACCATTTATCAGCATCTTAAGCTTCGATTCAAACTTTGACTTTTGAAAATGATTTGTAGATTATCGTCTTATCTTTCCAAAGCATACTAAATCATTTCATTCCAATAATCAAGCTGAGAGATATGACCAAAATACTGCAACTTCTCATACCCAACTGATTGTTGTTTTCGTGCAATCGGTTCGGTAATTCAGCAATCAGTTAGACCTTGATAACATCCAAATTTTCTCAACTGACGTGAAGTATGTCTTGTTCCAAATTGAGTTTTCTTATCATTCATGTATGCGGATTATCATTTGAATCATCCAGCTGAGAAATATCATCAAAACACCGAAACTCGCCAGAAATTCAGTTTGTGTAGAATTCAGTTTCAGTTTTCTTCTTGTTTTAATAACTTCACGCTTGAGTAAATATGTTAGAAACACAATAAAAAGATTTTTTAACATCAAAATCAAGATTGCGAATATGAAATGTTCCAACAATCTCTCCCTTTTTGATGATCACAAAACTTGGATAAATAATCGATTCAACTAACATATTTCTCCCCCTTTTTGTGTGAATCAAAAAATCATATTTTCAAAACATTTTAAGCACAATTATCCCCCTCAATATTAAAAAATAATATCTCCATTAAAATTATAATGAGTTATATCTCTACATTTTTTAATTTTTGAAATTTATAAAAGAAGATAGATAACTAACCAATTTTCTCAATGGCTCATTTTCTGCCGCAGCACATATGCTCTGACTTCAATGAATAAACTACTTTTTATCAAGCATAAAAAAGCTTCAAATTTTATACTGCTGTAATCTTCTACGAGTCTAGTTTGCAACGCAAAAAGCGGTTTGTCATTTGGACACTCGAGCAAGGAGATTTGTCATTTTTCCCACGGTCGCTGCAAGCGGTACGAAAATTCAAATTTGCATATATATGTTTAAAAAATCTGAAATTTTCGAATTTTAAAACATCTAAATCAGTTTCAATGTTCTTTCAAGAACAACCCCCTCTGATACCACTTGATGGATCGATTCGAGCACATACGAGGGTGCTTCAAACACAATATTCTCAATGAGATACAATAATTTTTGTTCTAAGAATGTATACACCTATGAATTAGATCGAGTTTGGTTTAAAACCAAGCAGAAAACACTCGAAGTAATCTTTCGTTAAGAAAAACTGATAGATTTTAAAAAGACTTTTAGCTTGTGTAAACTGATCGACTAAAATATGGGGAATCAGTTGTGGCTTCTATCAGTTCAGCTATGGCCTATGGACTTAACTGAACAGATCAAATCAGTTTAAAACACAGTTACACAGTTAATACACAAGATATGTTTATGGATGTTCGGAGACTTCAATTGCTTCAACGTCACCCCTTCTACCACCTTGGATAGAATCCACTAGAAGACTTTGATTTATACAACATCTTGTACAAACCCACCCAGCTTAGGACTTACCTACTGCCTAACTGAACTCCTAGTTTAGACTGAAGGCATCACCTACCAGCCAACACTTGTTTAACGTTTGTTTGTCAAAGACTACATACAAAAGTTTTACGTCTTTGTGGAAGACGAAATTTGAGTGGAGGTGTGTATATGTGTGTGAGAATTGATATCTGAAAACAATCCGAAAGGTGTTCTCACACACTGATGGAAATAGGCTTCTACACTAAGCTGATATATCTCGAAGTGTTCCCTTGATTGGGCTGATTGCTTCTTGTATGCAATAAGCATGCCCTTTCTTTTCCCTCTTGATTTTCACCTCTTTTTATATGTCTTTGTTGATGGTCTTGGTCTATATTTATAGCAGTAATGCGAGTGTACATCAAGACACATCACATGTAATCGTTGCAGCTTGAATGCGTTCCTTGAAATTTATGTCTCGACTTTTCAGACAGTCATTCTGGAACATTTTGTCTTTGACCTTTGCTGCAACATCCATTATTGTACTATTGATAGTACGGATGCTTTAGTACCTTTGTGCACGACTGTATCCCATTGAATAAGCTTGTCGAGTTCTGCAACTGATTGGTTATAACTGATGTTCTGAACTGGTTCGTTGAACTGATCTTCAATTGAGCTGGTGAAATCATTTGACTCGTAAGTTGAACTGATTTCACTCTTTCAGTTGAACTAGTCACCTGGGTTCTTCATCAGTTGAGCTCTTCATTAGCTGGCCGGGCTTCTGAAGGTCTTCTGCCGAACCATTTTTTAGCTGGACAATCAATTGAACTGGTTCAGTTCGATTAATCAGTTGGCACTTTCAGTTTGCATTCTTCGATAGCTTCAGTTTTTGCTTGATAACTGATCAGTTCGAATCCTGATCAGTTTCAGTTTCTGTGCACTTAGGTAAAATCATTAGAAACAAAATAACGAGTTTTGTTAACATCAAAATCAAGTAAGATTGCAAACACGAATTCCAACAATCTCCCCTTTTTTATGATCACAAAACTTGAGCAATTAAAACGATTTTAAAAATTTAAAATTTTAAAATTAAAATTTTAAACTTTAACTAATTCTCCTTCCCCTTTATGAGAATCAAAAACATTTAAAAAAACGGTTAAATAAAAATTCTCATTTTGATGGATAAGAAGCTCCTCCTCAATAACTGATTTTAAAACCGGGTTAAAAAAGAATTTAAAACATTTTTCAATTCGAGAGAAATAAAGTTCCCCCTCACTAACTGAATTGATAAACCAAGTTTAAAAAATAAAAAATAAAATTTAGTTCGAGGGATGTACAGCTCTCCCTCACTAACTGAATTGAAAACTCCATTTATTTAAAAATAATTATCTACGCCAAAATTTATTATCTTTGATCATTCAAGCAGTTTAAACAAGAAATTTGAAAGAATTAGTTCAATCACATAGAAACATAATTGGATAAACATGATGTTTATTTAATCAAATAGATCTCCCTTTTATTATACATTTAAGTACACCATCAGTTATAAGGGAGAATTGCCACTACAATAGCATATTTGAAACAACATCAAATATCAATCAGTTTATGCATGACAGAATTGAATATACTAACAACTGGTTGTCTTGAACTCTTGAAGTGCTGCAACGATCTTGAGTCTTCGTGCCAGATAAACAGCTAGCTGCCTTGGACATGATCTTTGTGGTGCCAAACTGGTTGGTCTGACTCAAACTGGACTCAGCCGGTATTGAACCGCATTGGTCATCTACTTGATCTGATATGGCAGTTAAGCGGCGATATCCTGCTGATGATTAAGCTCAACTTTAATCATCAAACATCTCAACATAGCTGGGCTTCGTCTGTTGATCAGCTTCAACTGAAAGGTTGGCAGCTGAAACCTTGTCTTCCGATCAGTTTTGCTGAATAGCCAACAGGTAGGACTCATACCCCTACGGGCTGATTAAAGCTCCAAACCTCTGAGTCGAGTGAAGTGGCCACAATGTTAATTGCAGAGCCAATCCTCTCAGCTATATCAGTCGACTGTTTAACTGTGTTTTAAACATCTCTTGTGTATTAACTATTTAATTGTGTTTTAAACTGATTTGATCAGTTCAGTTAAGTCCATATATAGCTGAATTGATAGAAGTTACAACTGATTCCCCGTATTTCAGTCGATCGGTTTACAAAAGCTAAAAGTCCTTTTAAAATCTATCAATTTTTCTTAACGAAATATTACTTCGAGTGTTTTCTGATTTATTTCAAACCGAACTCGATCTAATTCATCGGTGTATACATTCTTAGAATAAAAGTTATTGCAGCTCATTGAGATTATTGTGTTTGAAGCACCCTCGTAGGTGCCCGAACCGAACCATCAGATCCCAAAGAAAATCTTTTGGAGTCAACTGAACAAGCGAAATATATTGTTCATCAACACATGTATACAAAAAAAGTTTCACTTTGTCTACTCTCCTCCTCCATAGCATACATAGTAGAAACTTCTTCACCAACTAATGATTCACTTGCCACCGTATATCGTTTAAAAATATTCGAAACATCAACCGGTGGAGTACCATCATCATCAACTTCAACCTCGATTTAATATTGAAACTCAATAACAATTTTGGATTCAAAATCCACTTGAAAATCCATTACCGTCACCGCCTCACTTGGACATTGGCTAATATCATGTCTAACCTCTAGGCACCAACAACATATAATATCAAAAGTACGAGTATTTAAAATTTCAGATGTACCTTGATATTAATGCTTGGTGACCTCCAACTTTGAATCAATCATGACCTAGCCATGATTTTCTCCTCTGTGTTGGACCGTCGTGTGGATGCTAAAGAAACCTCATACAAGTCACGTTCATCTCCACTATCAACTCTCCTATCTTAGTTATCAGGAAAAAATCATTTCCTCATCACATTTTTCATCTCATCCCACGTGATTATAGGGTTATCTCCATATCTCCTCCTACCCAACACTAATTTATCCCACAAAGTAGTAGCATAATCGGTAAACTCGCTACAAGCTCGTCTTTCTTTCATAGATTCCGAATAATCCCATATTTCAAATATACACTTCATCATCTCCTCCCAATCAAGATACTTCTTTGTATCGGCTCTCCAACGGAAAGATGGAATGGTCATCTTAACACCATTCACTCTATTCTCTTCGACTCTCCTCGCTCTTCTATCCCCATCAACTTGCCTATACTTCTCACATAAAGGCTTAAACTCCTTCTCCCAAGTGTTTCCCAACTCTCCAACACATTCTTGAAATTGAAGATCATCGGACATGTCGTACTTACAAGAAAGGTTAGCAGAAAAATAACAAGATATAAATAAACCTTACCCAAATCTCACTAGTCACTCCAAAAGAAAAATCACTCAAACTCTATTTTTTTGTCTTCGCTACAAATACTCACAAGTCACTCCAAAGAAGAAACACTCGCACTCAAGTATTTCTTTCAAATTTGTGATTTCTCTCAAAGGATATACTTTAGGCTTTGTAGCTTGTGTGCATCATACTCACAAATGCAAATTTCACGGCACTTGCAAATTGACTCACTTAGACTGCAAAAGAACAATCAAATCTGAATATCCAGACATGACTCATACACACACAAAAATTAGAATTTTTAATGCTCATATTCAAGCACTAAAACTCAAACACTGTATCTTTTTTTCCTTTTTGTTTTTTGTTATTGATCGATCTCACTTTTTTTTATTGATCGATCTTCTTTTTAAACAAAAAATTATCTCCCATTTTTTAATCGAAAGCAAACTCTTTTTTTTTTTTAACAAATTTCACGACAAGACACGAATAAATAGAATTTTTGCAACTTAACGAAAATCACAAACAATAGACGAAGAAGACATGATAAATAAAACAAGATAACTTACTTGATTCAAAACTTTGCTCTTGATTATCAAATGATAAACTGATAGCGAATGATGTGAATCTGGTTATGTATGAAAGGCAAACACAAACTAGACCAAATCACGCCCTCAATTCAGTTAACAACAAGAATTTTTTTGACCCCCGATCTTTAACTTTTAAACCAGCAACGTGATATTCACCCATAAACGATGTGTTTTAGTAACAAATAACATAAATAAGAACAATTGATCTCAAGGTAACCTTCAAAAAATTCGTTTTTGACAATTCTCATGAAGAACAATCGACAAACGCCACAAAGTATGAAATTTTGATAAATTAGATTTTAGGAACAAGCATAAAGGTGTAAACAAAGTCAAAGCTTTTTGAAGATAAGTATTTTCAAATATATGATAAAACTCAATGATGTTCAAAATTCTTAATCATAAGGTTTATACAACTTTGTTTAAATTAAAAAAGAAAACAATTCATGTAAAACTCGCAAGCTAGGGTTTCTATATTAAAATCTGCAATGCGGCGCACCAAGATGCTTATTTTGGAGCGTTGGGGCGCCCAGGTTGCGCACATGGTGCGCTGGGACGCCTCTGTTTGGGCGCTGGGGTGAACGTGGGTGTCCAGGGTCATTTTGCACTCGAATGCTTGGTTGCTCGACACAATGCCATTAAATGCTTCTTTGAATCTCGTTGCTTGAACACAATTGATTCTTCATCTTCAATCACATTTAAGCTTATACGATCCAGACAACAACGCTTATTGAAACTCTTTCCAAAAGTTAGCTCGTAATATCCGGTCATGATATTCATATTAGAATTTGTCGAGTCTTTGCATGCAATTCACATGGTTCGTTAAATTATGTCGCTTATTTTTATCTTTTGAACAGAAGCAGGTCACCTAGAAAATAAATAAATAAAAATAAACTCGTAATAATGAAGCCTGATTGTTCGCTCCAGCCATATACCTATTTTTTATTTTAAAAAATAAGTTGGAAAAAAAATTAAGTTTAAAATCGTTTTTGAAAATTTAATGAAATATGTTGACATTTTAGGTTTAACAAAAGTAACTTTACGAATAATGTAATATAGATCAAAATGGGCGGATAGGTCATCCTATAAATAACACAAATCCCATATATCATGGCATTTGGTCTAACCATGATTCTAAAATCAACGATATGGACTCAGAATCGAATTGCATAGACACGGTCCGGGTTTGGGTTTCGTTTCCGGTCTTGTTTTTAACGACTTTCATCTTTTGTTTAGTTATAGTTAAAGACCGGTTTGAATCAAAATTTATTTTTTAAAATATTAAGAGTCAAGAAAAATAATTGTACAACGTTTGGAAGATAATTAAACTTTGATTATTTGATAAATTATATTATAAAATATTATGAAGATTTATTTTTTTACTAAATAAAAGAAAAAAAAGTTAAATTTAACTGACATAAAGTTACGTTAGTTAGTTATATAAACTAAACTGTCTATACATATAAAAAATTAAAATTTAAAATTACTTTAAAATTTCAATTACAATTTTAGATAAATTCGATTACAATTGGGATTTCTAATTTTTAGGAATTGGAACTAAACAAAGAGAATTATGTTCCAGTTCCAATTTCGACTCCAATCCCGAGAATAGTTTGCAGTCACAACTAGCGGTGACCATTATATCAAGAGTAGGTCTCTTGTGAGACGGTCTCACGAATTTTTATCTATGAGACGGGTCAACTCTACCGATATTCACAATAAAAAGTAACTCTTAGCATAAAAAATAAAAAAAATTTATTATTGACTCAAATAAGATATCCGTCTCATAAAATACGACCCCTGAGATCATCTCACATAAGTTTTTGCGTTATCAGTTAAACCAAATTAAATTGAAATTTTTTTCAATTAATTCGGAGATTCGATTTAAATTTAAATAATTGGAATCAATTCTGCTCGATTTGGGTTCGTAAAACAACATTCGGTTAACCAATAATTGAATTTTGAAATTTTTTATTAGGCTTTACTTATAATATGTATTTAATATTTTTATATTTAATACTATACATAACTTTTGTAATTTTTAATTCCTTTAGGAAAAATTTATATATGTATTTAATGTTTTTATATTTAATATTGTACGTAACTTTTGTAATTTTAATTCTTTAGACAAAATGTATTTTATTATAATAAAAATATCATATTTCAATTATTAATTTCATATAAATTATATATTTTCTATTTTAAAAAAAAATCGATTAATTGATTATTGAACGAAATAACTGATTTTTGTTGAGTGCAATAATTGTTCCTGCTTTATAGAGCGATCGAATCGTGGTGCTTGAGCTGCTGTGCGGTTTAAAATATTTGAGTTGCACCATTACTACTAGTTATAGCTTTTGGTAAAACGGCAAACGCTCAGTCCTACAATTGGTATCAGAACCAAGATCACGAGTTCGATTCTCATTCATTGCAAGGAGTATAATTATTGGGAGATAGATTGTTGGGTGCAATAATTGTCCCTGCTTGGTAAAGCGATCGAACCTTGGGGCTTGAGCTGTTGTGCGGTTTAAAAGATTTGAGTTGCGCCATTACTACTAGCTATAGTTTTTGGTAAAGCTACAAACGCTCGATCGTACAATTTTAATTATGTTTAGTTAATTAGTTTTTATTTTGAAATTCAGTTAAGTTCAATTAGCCTAAAAATGTTCGATTAAATCAATTTCAGTTCGGTCGGTAACCAAAGTAATTGAATGCTCATCCCTAGCCGCAACATAGTACACAAAAACCCACCACCTCTTAACCTAAAAAATTCAACTGATTGACCAACCAGGTTGATCGAATTAGGGAATTAGGCTAATTTTAAATATGAAAATTATATCTTTTAAGTAAATCAAATGAGATTTAAGGAATTTTTCAAGGATAGAGAACCACTAAACTATTTGTTCTATGAAATCCAATCACCGTGACCAGGATATACCATAGATTACTAGTTCGAGTAACAACAAAAATAATAAGTTGTACTGGCTAAAAGTCAGAACTTTGGAATTGCATAGTTAACCATTATATATTCAACTTGTGACGAATCAAGAAACACCAACACTGTCATCAAAACAAAGGAACGCCTGACTTTAAATCTGCAGTTATTTTTAAGAGGGGATTGGAAAAGCAAAAAATATCACCCCTTCGCCTCACCTAAAACGGCTCTAATCAGCAGATACAGACAATTCAAAGAGCCTAGTTCACGACAGTCTGCTTCACTCACCTGAAAGTCTCTAGCTAATAGTTTCACTGGTAGGTACTTGAAAAAGTGGCCTTCCAACACCGAGAAAAGCAGAGATGTGATATAAGAATGAAATTTCAACAATCCAATTGGAAAGTAGATGTAGATCCCCAGATGGTGTGATATCAAATCTTTAGATCATCTGACATTGCTGACGGTATACAATGTGTTGCAAGGATGTCCAAAGTCGCCGCTTTCGCGGTTTTTGTTTGGAGGACAACAATCTGCTCAAAATATTATTGCGTTAAAATATACTGCAACAGGATATATAAATTGACATAGTACACCAACACTACAAAAGAACAAAGAGATCCACCTGCTGGTATTCCAAATCAAATTTCAAGAATTCATCATTGCTGCTTTCTACCATTCTGGCTAAGCTTTTCAGATTCTTCACAGGTTGACCATCAAAAGCAAGAACCTAACAAGACATGAAACATAATGAATAATAATCAAGGAATAGGCTAGAAGACAAATTACTTGCAGCGATTGAACTCCTAGCATGAGTTAACTGTCGTCAAACCACAAACCTGAGTATTGACAATATCTTCATACCCAATGTTGATGTCAGCGACAAGCACCTTAAATAATTTTGCAATAACAAAGAAACAAGAGTGAGAAACACTCTTCTTAGATCAAATACAAATGGTTTCTGTATTATAGTGATGTGACGCACCTGAGAAACCACAACAATTTGTTCATCTGGAGATTGAGGCATTTCATGTAAGAGTTTGTCCAGTAACTTGACTGGAGCTTCATACTCATAATCCTTTCCGTACTGGAAATTCCGAAGAAAATACGTGAGAAAAAATCTAAATGACTGACTATATTTATTTGTTTCATATATTAAATTATCATATAAAATTGTAATCAGCATTAATGAAAAAATAGAGTAGACATTGGAATCTTGAGCATCATGGGGATATGCAAACTTCACAGCCAAAGAGAGAAACAAATAAAGTTTTAGCATTAAGCAAGTAGACAAGATTTATTTTTTGCATAGAACACAAGATCTCAAAATTTAGGAGTCAATAGAAATGGATCTCAAGAGGAATTATATAGAAACTAAACATGGAAGCTGTCAAACACCAAGCTGAAAATCAACAAGAATACCTCTTCAAAACGAAAGAGGGACAAATTTAAGCATTAAGATAGAACACATTGAAGAAAAATAAATCAAGGGAGAGGAAGGTGGTGAAGGAAAGGGAATTCTTCATTTGATGGCTAGAACCTTGACAAACAATGCAAAGTCAGACAAGTTCCAGAGCCAAAAAATCCATGCCAATTATGAACTATTTTGATGCTTGAGTGATCATTAGCTGCTAGACAAAAAGCCTGCCAACACAGATAAGACACTAGGGCTTGCAATCAAAATCTGTACCACTACAAAGCAGCTCACCCTTGCTTCTGAAGCACATGCCCATTATCATAAGAAATCAACCCGAAGGGGAAAAGAAAAGGTAAACATTACTTTGAAAAGAGCAGTTTTGAAAGACGTCAAATTAAAAAGTAAAAGGATAGTAGTCCATGATTAATATCTGGTACAGATGCTATCCCAATGGAGTTCAAATTTACATAGCTCAAATATCATGTTTCCCACGTTCGAGTAAGTTAAAATTATGGGAAACGACAAAATTTTATAGGTGTACAGCACAATCCATATTGCATTAAACACACTTCTAGTTGCTGTGAACTTAAGATGTCAGAAGCTCAAAATGACATTTACATTGCATAAATAGAATCAGGAAAACCTGAAGGCTGTAACAAACTTGGAATACTCACCTCAGAACGAAAATATGGAACAGAAACAGTAGTAAAAACAAATCCAGCAATGATGTAATAAGAGGGAGGTCTTCCCTTGTTGTGAGCTGGAATCAACCTTCTATGAGCACCAAGCTTAACATTGAACTTGAAAATTTCAGAATTACGAAGAACTTTAATCGAGGCACTATCTTCGGTGTATTTCTGGGACACAAGGTAGCTGAAACCAATACGCTCTCCATGCCTAAATGGAACTGCAAGAGACCAAAAGTAATATAAGGAGCATCATCAATTGAAGAAATGTCACAACAATCACAAAAAATACGAGACAAGCTTGGGGTTTTTGTAAATCAAGTACAGAATGAAGTACCCAATAGAGAAACATATATGTGGCAAGGGAATATAAGTAACAGTTTAGCTAATCTCCATTGGCATACTGATTTTACTCCCTGCATTGATGTCCCGGGTGGGGAAGAGGACATGATTCAGACAAATTGCATGTTTGCCCAAGCATGTTCAAGTAGTTAAGTCAAAGGGACACAGTAACAGAAAGCATCCATTGCATGTGAAATTTACCTGATACTTTGAGAAAACAAGAATAGCATAACAGGAGTCATATTTCGACAGACGCTGATATGCAAAAAGTCACATTCAAGACCAACCACAAGACACAGTGATGAGACATTGAAGCCATGACATCTTATAGCAACTATTTGCATATATGGTTAACCATGCTGTCATAGAAGCTCATCAAACAAACTCACAGACCAGCCACCTCACTCTCAGTCGGAAATGATTTTGGGAAATGCAACATATTTATACTACACGAGATATGCATACTGCAGAGGTCTAGTTACTGTCAGTTATTCACAGTGACATTAAATAGAATTTTATTAACTTTCCTCCTTGATGGAGCTCAATTCTCCATTCAATATCAAGCATGAAAATTTCAACATTAAGTTATTTGAGAAATAATTGATCACCAAAGATAACTTCATAAAAGAAGCACATGATTAAGCACAAAGATGAAATGATACCATTTTTACATGTCATTATGTAAGGGCCACTAGAAATTGTTCTCTGGATCTTACCGGTTCCATCATTCGCAATGTCAACTCCATCAAAGCTGAGAATGATATCTGATGGCTTCAAAACCTTGAATTCTGGAGCGGTGGGATCAATTCTTCTTATACGAACACCCTTCTGATCAGATTTCATCCCCATGGACAACCGCAAGTCCGGATTTTCCATCTTTTGCCACTCAACCCCAAGAATAGGGAAACCTAACACATAGCACTCAAATAATTCAGGTAATATATTCTCAAGAAAAATTGAAGCGCGGGATATATCTGCTAATCATTTCACATCGACGTCATCTATGCATGTAAGATGATGAACTCAATCTTAATTCTTAAGTCAATGATAACCACGGAGAGCTTATCCAAGTATCCAAGTCGGACAAATTAAATAATTACCCTAATACCAATGCTAGTTGTAAGACTGGGGGAACAGAAAAGTTAGTTGTGAGAGAGCACATTATTTTAGATATGTAGGAATCAGAATCCTGTAATGCATATTCAAGTCGCAATTATGTCAACTTGTCTTGTTGGATCTCACACAAGCACCTTGACATTCTACAATTTCTCTCTAATGTGTAAACCATTTCTTCTAGGTATAGAATATAATTCCTATACAATTCAATATAAATCAACCTGTTCACTTAACAACCCATGAAAACCTGCAAGTCAAACGCAAAAACAGGAGAGATTGAAATGAAATAAGTGAGGTAATCTCTATCTCAGTGAATGATACGGGCGGAAAAGATAGTGTGGGCTTGAAGAAACAAGGCCCATGATCCGATACGTGTACTCTAGGAGAAAGTTAGGAAAGCCATGTGGGGGGGAGTAGCAGAAGAAAAGTGAGAGAAGAGTAATTTTCATCATATCAGTACAAAACTCCAAATTATATTTCTGTAATTGCTTCTTAAATTCTATCGGCTCGGGTGTATTCTATCAAATTGGTCTGATCTGCTGGATAGCCTGAGCAAGAGTCATGGCATCTACGAAATCAGAAGTAAGGTTTGAGGCACTGGAAATCCAGTGCTGGGTTTGAAGGAAGTGTTTCTCGGGATGCAAGGAAATGTGGGAGCAGATATATCCGAACTGAGAGGAGGGGTCAAATATTTGCAAGGAAACATAGCCAATCCCAACAAAGCAGTGGGTGAAATATCGGAAATCTAAGTGTTCCTGGCCAAGCTTACAAAAAAGTCCATTCACGAGGAGTTGCCCCATTCTAAAGGAAATGAAGAAGGAGGCGACTCACAAATGGGTTGAAAGCAAGATAGCCAACATGATCTGGGAGGAATTTGCGGAAGAACTGATAAAATGCTATGGCGGAAGAAAAGCGGCTAACCCTTTCGAAATGTTGGCATTATTGAGACAGGGCGATCGGCTGACTGAAGATTATATCACGCAAATTGAGATAATTATGGCTCAGATCGATGATATGCCATAAAATCAAGCATTGGGCTACTTTCTCAGTGGATTACGCACTGAGATACGCAGACTAATTGGGATTCATGAGTCCAAAACAGTTATCAGAGCCATGGCCCTGGCCCGCAGCATTGAATAATCAATTAAGGGTTAGCCCATTGACCCATATTCTGCCTATACCGCCTTGGTATGTTTGCATGGATATGGGTACGGGTATCGTATTGAATAAGATATGATACGGCGACACATCAAATTTTAAAAATATAAGACACGATACGACTAAGATATGACAATCATTAAAATATATATAGAATCATTAAGCGGCGGCGGCAACGACAGCAGAAAGGGAGGCGAGACACAGAGTGTGTGAAGAGACAATGAGAATTGAGAGTCGATCTCTCTGTTGAGTAGAATGAAGACGATTAGAATTTATTTAGAGATATAAAAGCCCAAAGCCAATGCCCAATTCCAATTTTTTTAAAATTATTTTCCAACTAATCCTCAGAAATTTCAAATTTTTTCAAATAACCCCTGAAACTTTTAAATATTTGCAATTTTGCCCAAAACGTATCCGAAAAACGTATCCAAGCCATATCAATGGCGTGTCCAGGCCGTGTCCAAAACGTATCCAACTTGTCAACCCTAAAGTCAACGACACTAATTTTGTTGTATCCGACATGCGTATCCGACATGTCGTATCCGCATGTCGTATCCGTATCCATTTGTATTCGTGTTCGATACTTCAAAAAAAAATTCACGGTGTCCGTGCTACAGCCGCCTTGGGCCCAAAAACAGACAAGAAGACGGGCCAAAGTGCGGGCTGGGTCCGTCGAAATGAAGCTACAAGTGGAATACAAAGACGCAAGGTAGTGACAGTTGGTTTCCTGACAACCACCGGAAATTCAGTATCGATGAATGAGAAGCAGGGGTCCAACGCCTGGGCAAATCAAGGAAGGGATGGGAGAATTGTTTCGCATCAAGAGTATTTTAGAAGAAGAGAGAATAGGCTGTGTTTTAAATGAGGAGAGTCATGTACACCACAACACAGGTGCACTTTTAAGATCATGCGAGTCACTGTGATGACGGACGATGAAGGGGGAGAGGAAGATATAGAGATGGCTTATGGGGGAGAGGATAAGGGCGAGCAAGTAGGGGGATAGGAAGTGGAATATGGAACATTGAAGTTGCCGTTATTTTCAGTGAGACGGGTCAACCAATCTCAAACTATGAAGCTGAAAGGATGGATAGGGTGTACAAGTATCGTTGCAATGACAATGGCGCTAGCAACAATTTGGTTTCAAAAAAATTGATCGATGAATTGGGTTTAGACATGAAGGAGAGTGAGCGATTTGGGGTATATTTGGGTAATGGTTGTCGAGTCCCATGTCAAGGGGTGTGCAGAGGGTTAACGGTTGATCTTGGGGTATGTAAGGTAAATATCGATTGGGTATTTGTTTAAGCTAGGGGGTGTGGATTTGATCCTGGAGTGGAATGATTGAGCTTGCTGGGAGAAGTCCGGGTAGATTGGGGGCGGATGGTGATGAAGTCCTTACAAGGGTCAAGAGAATTGGAGATTCAAGGGGACCCATCCATCAATATGTCCATTGTATCTCTTCGGTCTCTAATCAAAACTGTGGATGTGGTATTATGTGGTGCAGTTTGGGCTATGGTTGATGGAAACCTCCCAAAAGTAAACAGTATAACATTCAGATAAAAGAGGGTTGTGGACCGGTGGTAGAGAGGCCCTATAGTTACGCTCATTGTACAAAAATTGAGATGGAGCGGCTGGTAAAAATAAAGGCTATCTGCAGGGGTGATTCAGCCTAGCACCAGCCCGTATTCTAGCCATGTGATCCTTGTTAAAAAGAAAGATGGTAGCTGGAGGTTCTTTGTGGACTATCGGGCCCTAAATGACATAATTCTGGCTGATAAATATCCTATTCTAGTGGTGGATGAGTTGTTGGATGAGTTGTATGGGGCAAGGCATTTTTCCAAGCTGGATTTGCGATCCGGATATCACCAGATTCATGTACGAAACGAGGATGTCTCTAAAACAGCTTTTAGGACACACTCGGGGCATTACGAGTTCCTTGTGATGTCATTTGGGCTAAAAAAACGTACCGATGACCTTTAAGGTGATGATGAATGAGGTACTTCGCCCATACTTAAGACAATTTGTGTTAGTGTTTTTGATGATATATTAATCTACAGTGTTACGTGGGAAGATCATTTGAGGCATCTTGGCATCATATTGACAGTTTTGAGCCAATCTCAGTTAGTGTTGAATCGAAAGAAATGTCAATTTGGGCTAAAAGAAGTGGAATATTTGGGACGTACAATCTCCGGGTAAGGAGTGTCAATGGATGATAAAAAAAACCGAGAGTGCAGAAATTGCCTACGCCTCTGAATGTTGAGGGCATTCAAGGGTTTATGGGATTAACCAAAATATTACACAAAATTCACAAAGGAATATGGGATGATAGTCAAACCTTTAACTGAACTTTTGATGAAGAAAAATTTCAAATGGAATTTGGAAGCGCAGAGGTTTGAGCAGCTCAAAACAGCTATTAGCACAGCCGCGCAATTAGCACAGCCCGCTTTTGCGGTTACCTGATTTCAAAAAAAAAAACTTGCGAGGGTGTGATGCTTCAGGAAAGGGGATAGGATTGTCTCAAGAGGGGAGGCCCATTGCATATTATAGTAAGGCTTTGGCAGCTCGGGGCCTTAGCTTAATCTACTTCTGAGGAGTTGATGTCTCTGATAATGGCAATCCAACATTGGAGGCCGTGTCTATTAGGAAAGAAATTCACAATTATGAATGACTACAAGTCTTTAAAGAGCCTATTACAGCAGAAGATTAGTTGAAAGGTCTAGGAAATTCGAACTTCGTAACCTGACTACATGCAATCTAGGGTTTTGCTAAAATATGTGCTTAATAATTTTTAATGCATTAAATGCATGATCATGGCATGGATAGGTATTTTATTTAATGGTTGTTAAGATTTCATGTATTAGGACTTTTAGTAGTATTTCTCGCTCGAAAGAGAAAGTGTAAGTCACCATTCTATTGGGATGAGGCAGGGGAAAGAGGCGTGTTGGGGCCAGATATTGTCAGTCAGACTGCAGAAATAGTGGTCAAAATCCTAGAAAGGATGAAGACCGCTCAGAGCCGACAGAAGAGTTATACAGATCAGCGGCGCATGGATCTAGAGTTTGTGGTGGGTGATCAAGTATTCGTGAATGTCGCACCGATGAAGGGTGTGATGAGATTCAGGAAAAATGGCAAACTCAGTCCTAGATTAATAGGACCATTCGAGATCTTAGAGAGAGTTGGGACACTAGCTTACAGAGTCGCATTACCGCCGAACCTGGCAGGAGTTCATAATGTGTTCCACGTCTCGATGTTGCGAAAGTACATGTCGAATCCTTCGCATGTGCTGGACCATGAGCCTCATCGAGTCATATTTTAAACCGGTATGCAATTTTTAGCAACACGGAAGGCTTTTTGATGATTCAGGGAAGATTTTTAAAAACATACTTAAAAGAAATATTTTGCAATGGTGTTTTTGGGAGTAATGGGCCTACTTTAAGTTATATTGGCCCTAAACTTCTACTCCTCCAAATATTTTTTAATTAAAGTGCCCCATCATACAATCTTATTATAACAAACCCTACCCCAAAACTAGGGATGTAATCGAGTCGAGCCGAGCCGAACTCTTGAATGTTTGAGCTTGGCTTGTTTATAATCGAGCCGAGCTCTAGCTTTATTTAACAAATATATTCATGGCTCACGAGCTTATTCAAGTTTTTATCGAACCGAAACGAGCTCAATAAATATGAATTGTACATTTAAATATTCATTAAATTCATTAAAAGATAAATTATACATTTAGAAAAAAATATAATATTCTTATTAAAATTTGTCAATTTATTATAATAAATAAATTTAATAGATTTTTCTATATACTTCATAATTAATGTGTTGAATCAATAAATTAAATATCGAAATTATTATTTTTCATCTAAGATATTACTTATGAATTTACTAACAAACATGTTCACGTGATAACGAGCCGAATATTGTAGAGCTTGAACTTGGTTCGTTTATCTTAACGAGCCTCATTGAACGAGCTCAAACGAGCTTTTATCGAATCGAGCTTGAACTTGGTTCGTTTATCTTAACGAGCCTCATTAAACGAGCTTTTATCGAATCGAGCTTCGAATAGCTCACAAATGGTTTGGTTCATTTACATCCCTACCCAAAACCCTAATCCACTCACTCATTGCATTCGGCCACCCCTCCCAAGTCCCAGCAGCAGCATCTCGTGGCATTTCAGCAGCCATTGTGCTCGGTTTTCTCAAAAATAATTCATAAGAACTCTTCCCCGTCCCTTTGTTCCCGTTCTACGCGATTGCATCGAAGTTTCGAGCGTAAATACGCAAAGACACGCCTGATACCTCCATTTTCTCGTCTTTCACACCATAATACGAGTTTTCGATTGATTGTGCATGATTTATTGTCGTTCTAATGTTTTGTGAGTTTCGAATGCAAGTTCATGGAGAAAACCTATTTTTATGAATTGATTCTCACGTTTTTTACTCTTGTTGCAAGGGGCTGGCAGGACTGATGGCTAGAAGGCTCAAACATGTCTAGTTGAAGGTGCATAGGCGTGAGAAACAAATCGGTAACGGGTTGTGTGAGAGTTGCGATTGGATCTTTATGTTTAGGGCTAGGAGGGGGTTCGATCGAGGGATGGGTCAAGGTAGCTGTGTGCAGGCCTGCTCCAAGCCGTGGTTCAGACAGTGGAGAGTCTGAGTCAGGGTCCTGGGAGGTCGATGCTAGGCTGGTTCAAAGGGTTAGGGGCTAGCAGTGGCGATTAGGCATGCAGACGCGTAGGGAAGCTTGATCGGGCGATGCTGCGTTCTTGCGTGCATGGCTCTTTGCGGGTAGTCCAGTGAGGTGCATGTGGCTCTGGTCATGGTCCTAGGGTGGCTGGCTAAGGTCTGGACGTGCTGGTTCGGACCTATGATCGAATAGGCTGGTCAAGAGGGGCAACTAGGGTTCGGATACGTTGCACAGGTCTAAGGTGGTCTGAAACAAGTGGTTCTAGGGCTGGTCATGTAGGTTCAAGTCATAGTTTAAGTTTGGAAAGTTTTGGTTGAGTTTAGGGTTAAAACCGGGACCTGGTCCAAGTTTTAAAACGAATTATAGAAGTTCTTGCATGAGCTCGAGTTTACGTCTAAGAAATGGTTTTAAATATGTTCTGAGTTGTTTTAATAAGTCTGGTTGACATCGGGTCGAAATTTTGAGAGCCGGAGGTAAAATGGTCGATTAGGGTTCCCAGGTGCAAAATGGTCATTTTGCACCCGGGTCGAGTTAACAATCCTGACAATCGCCAAAATTGCATGTTTAAAATGTTTATGCTTATTATGAATATGAATTTTTATGAATATGAATTCTTATGAAAATACGAAAAATATATTGCATGCATGGTTTTAAGAAATTGCACGTATATACATGATTTTCATAAGTGGTGAATATCATGACATGTTTTGAAGGAAAGGAGTTGGTTGTAACTAATACGAACACGAACACAAACATGAACATGTAAGGCCAAGGCTCAGTGGATGGGTAAAACTATCGCTGATGTCCTCGCCGCCGGGTACCACGGTTATACGTAGATGGATCCATCGAATTAGAGCTGATACGAAAGTCACAACTAATGAACTGAATTCAATAAAAGAAAATGAACACATATATGTGGATATGATGTGATATGTTATGGATACGTTTATGCTTTGACATGTTATGTTTAAGTTCATGCTTTTAAGATCATGAAATGTATTTTAATTACAGTACGTTTCACTGTTGCATGTTATGTATATGTACTTGCTATCACGGTTCAGGTGTGTTGAGTCTTTAAATTCACTAGGTGTGAATGATGTAGATGTGCATGATGATGTGGAGACTGAAGGCGCCGAAGACTGAGTAGGCGGAGCTAGGTGTGTGCACGTTAACCTATATGTTTTACGCATTATATGTTTATGAGTCAGGATTGAAACATTGTTATTTTTATACATTTTCATCTTTTACTGTGTTTATGATTTAGCAGGATTTTGAATGTTAAATTTGAGTTCCTTTAAAACCATAGTCTAGGAATTTGACGATATTAAAATTATTTAACTGCAGTATTTTCCTCTAGTAGTAAATTATCTATTAAATGCATGTGTAATTTTCGAAAATAGCTTACAAAAAAAAAAATCAGTAGTAGACGTTTCATCAGTAGCTGATGCATGGTCCAGGATGGGTCAGAATGTGAATTGACAATTCTGTTCGGTATGGCTGGAATGGGAAGAACTCAAATTGGAGGTAGAAAGTGATCCCAAGTTGCAAGCAGTAATTAGAGACATCAGAGAAGGAATTGGTAACCATGCTTTTTGTTCAATGGCTAATGTGCGATTGATGTACAAAGACCGTGTGGTCATTCCACAGAATTCTGCATGGGTGCCTAAGTTGATTGAAGAGTTCCATGTTACACCTATGGGAGGCCATTCTGGGGCTTTCCGAACCTTGAAAATAATTGCTAACAGTTTTCTATTGGCTGGGAATGAGGAATAATGTGTACAAATTTGTGTCTGAGTGTGACATTTGCCAACAACAAAAATATATGGCTAAGTCACCGGCTGTTTTGTTACAAGCACTACCTGTACCAGAGGCAATTTGGGAAGATTTGGCAATGGACTTCATTACAGGGCTGCCTAAGTCCAAAGGTTTCGAGATAATCAGGGTAGTGGTGGATACACTCTCTAAGACAGCTCACTTCCTATTGCTAAAACATCCTTTTACAGCAAGAGGAGTGGCTAAAGTGTTTATGAAGGAGGTGGTGTGATTGCATGGTATTCCCAAGACGATTGTTAGTGACAGGGACAGTGTGTTTTTGAGTCATTTATGGTTGGAGTTGTTCAGCTTACAGTGGATCGAACTGAAAATGAGTTATGCATATCATTCGGAAATCGATGGACAATCTGAAGTTCATGTTTGGAGACTTGTCTGAGATGCTTCGCATCGGAGCAACCTAAGGGATGGGCAGAATGGATTCTGTGGGCAGAATATTAGTATAACATCACTTTCCACTCTTCCACAGGCATGACACCTTTTGAGGCCGTATATGGAAGACAGTCACCTAACATAATTCAATATCTACCAGGAGAATCATCGGTGGCTGTAGTTGCTCAAGAGTTGCACGATAGAGATGAGTTGCTCTGACAGTTAAAATATAATCTGCACCGAGCTCAATAGAGAATGATCAAGTATGCCCACAACCATTGAAGAGATGTTTTTTTACAAGTTGGGGATATGGTTTTTCTGAAATTAAGGCCACGCCGACAACAATCTGTTTGCAAGAGGGTATATCAGAAGTTAGCTGCACGGTATTATGGACCTTTTAAAATCATGGCAAGTGTAGGAAATGTTGCTTATAAGTTACAGCTACGTTGGGGTCAAGGGTGCATCCAGTTTTTCATGCGTCTTATTTAAAGAAAGCATTGGGCAATAAGCAACAGGGTGAAGCAAAGCTGCCAGAAGGATTGGAGAAAGATCTAGCTATCACATATGAACCTGAAAGAATTCTAGCCAAACGGTTCAGGAAACGAGGGACAGAGCAAATATTACTACTCTTGGTTGGGTGCGGAGCAGAAGAGGCCAACTGGGAGGGAGTAGTAGAAAAGGTGTGAGAGAAGAGAGAGAAGAATCAGTTCGTTATTTTGTTATTGGAGTTGTAACTAGCAGTGGCTAGGGAGAATATTTGCACAGAGATCATCTCTGGGGTTGTTTTCTTGTTATTTTCATCATATCAATACAAAAGTCCAAAGTATATTTCTGTAATTGGTTCTTACAATTCTATCGGCTCAGGTGAATTCTATCAGTGAACTTACCAGTATATGATCCATTCTTCTCATAATCTTGTATAAAGTGCATGATGACCGGTGTCGGTATCACATAACCAATATTCTCCACATCTTCATGCTTGAGTGATTGAAATGCAATACCCACACAATTTCCCTTGTCATTAAAAGCAGGTCCACCTGAATTCCCAGAATTAATAGCAGCATCAATCTGCAAAATCACAATTTGAAATAAATTGGTACAATTCATTCTGACAGCTATTAATATTTGTGATTTAAACAGAAATGACCTACCTGTAACCCCAGAAGTTCAGTGGATCCATGAACATAAGAAAGGATCTCTATCCGTGACACAACTCCACTTGTCACGGAGATAGTGTCACCTCCAATTGGATAACCTACAACTGTCACAGCATCTTGTAGTGCAGGCAAATTCCCAAATTGTACAGGTGAAACCCCTTCCCAGAATTCATCACCTTCCACTGTGAGCATGGCTGCAACATCGCATGCGAAATAACTTCATAAACTAATCCAATCTGTTGCATATTTCTATAGATGTATTTTATCCTTTTTTGTCATTTAACTATAAAGTATTAGCTGCAAGTCACTGAAGCATATTAACATTCCATAGGGAAAACAGTTATTTGAAAAGTTCGATTTCGCATATTAGCAGTAACAAGTTATCCACTTTTCCATCTCGAGACCCTTTTGTAGACCAGTTACCTACAAATCAAGAGGAATATACATATTTTACACACTTCTTTTCCAATTTAAACATCTTTTCTACCAGAACTTTCTTTCTTTCATGTTTCTAGAAACAATGATAATGCATCTATCCAGGTTTTCTCATTCCAGATGGCCTTTAAGGCTCCAAATGTTAATATCAGGTACTCAACAGTGTCCATTATGACCATGTATAGGAAATACTGACAGAGAATATGCACGTCCTCACAAAGGCCCAACAACATTTTGTAACTGAAAAGGCCAAATTGTTTACCTTGTTCATTAACTCATGCGAAGTCATGAATGTTATAGTCCATGCCCCAAGCATTCTTATAACTCCTATTATGATCTACTTGGACAATAACAAATACAAATTTCTCCTAATTATAAGATTGGAATCTTCACGATTGAGGTGAAATCCCATCTAGACTAACACGAGTTCAGCAAGACCATCCACGTTGGTGAGAGTTATAACACTCATCACCTACTCAAAAAACGTGGAACTCACATGCCACAAACATATTATATTAACACATATATTTTCTCACATTCATGACTCATTATTTATGGATCTCATTGTTCACTCATTCATCTTTATTCTTATCTACATTAAACAAATACATTTTAAATTATATTTACACCATTTAAATTATTATTCTTTAAAATAAATATTAATACTGTTTTTAAATTTTTTATTATTATTTAAAATTATTTTATCTCATTTTACGAGTAGAATTTATTTAAAAATAAAATTTTATTATAAATTTAAAATGAAGGAATACACATAGGAAAAAATCACAATCGCATACAATAGCCATTGGAAATTTTAAGTTTTTTTATATAATTTCAGATTCTTATTATTTTTAAAATTATTTTTATTATTATACAGTTGGTACAAAAAAAAAAACTTAAAAAGAAAAATACCATTGGTAGATGATTTTAAAAAAAATAAAAATATACAATGCCGAGAACACCAAAACACAAGACATATTTACCTTGGATTTACAGAGTCAGAAGAAATAAATAATATTTTGGCACTTCTCCATAAACTAAATTACTACAAACACAACAAGTTTGTTTTCACTCTCGATTACCCAAAAGTAAATGAGACAACAAAGTTAACTAAACTCAAAAAGGCTCCAGCTGGATTTCTTTCACAAGGTCACAGGTAATTCACAACATCGACAAGTTCAATCACAATAAAATCAGACTGGAACCAGATAGGTTGAGGAAACAATAACAATCAGCAAAACGAAAAAAATCTAACGATCAAATTTTATGTGTAATAGTCAGCTTAAAAGTACATTAATCAACTTAAGATCAATTCCCCCTAGGAAAATATGATACATCACTCATCAATCAACAGAACAAATAGCAAGTCTCACCAATGTCACATTCCGTCCCTATGGCAAGCACGGTAGCCACATACTTAGTATCTGAGCCTCTCTTCTTCAACTTAACCTGTGTATAATGCTCCACAGAATGGGCATTGGTTAAAACTCTCCGCCCTTCAATAACAAACCCACTACTACTCGAGCTGTACTGCCTTTTCCTCTGCCATGGCAAAGAGAAATTCGGTTCCGTATGAACACAAAAGACCTTAACCACGGAGTCCATGGCGGGAACAACCCTAGCTACACTATCCGCGTTAATCAGCGCAGCTGACAATGATCCATTAGGGATGGGTGGAGTGGCTAATGCCAGGGTTTTTGAAGTAGCAGGAGGTTCGGGCTTCAAGATTTTTCTTGGGCGGCCTCGGCGCCGGAGGTGGTGTTGGGAGGCTTTGGGAGAACTAGGGTTGATGAGCTCCACATTGCTGACTGAAAATACAACGTCATTTTCGGAGGAGACAGCGGCGACGGAGGGAGAGGAATCATTTCCGTTATCTAGTGCGTCGGCGACAGGCGGCCGGGATTCAGCGCCGCGGCCGCGCTTCCTTTTTAATTTGGTTTCCTGGCACATGATGGAATTGTATGCAGAAGGGAGAAAATCTAATTAAAAGAATTGGAAATATCATTTTGGGCCCATATTTTGGGCGCAAGTGACATTTTGGGCTTTGTGTGAAACCCAACAATTTTTATTTCTCAATTATTCTATATATGTCAATTTTTTTTATCTCTACATATTTTCATTCATGTCATTATTTCATATTTTAACTCAAAAACCATAAAAGCAATCACATTTTCATTATTTGTATAAGAATTTAAAAATAAATAATTGGAAATATAACATAAGCTTAGTTCCTACTTTATAATTTGTAAAGTCCAGGAAATTCGATCTACGTAACATGAATGCATGCAATCTAGGATTTTATTTTAAAATATGTGTTTATTGATTTTTACGTATTTAATGCATGATTATTGCATGAATAGGTATTATTTCACAAGTTATTTTGAAACTTCATGCATTAGGGTTTTAAGTTGCATTTCGCGTTCGAACGAGGAACGGAGACCGGGGATAGTCAAGAAAAATATTTTTATTTAATAATTAATTTTAGTTAATTATTTTTTTGGTTTTTTCGAAAATGGGCCTCGATGGGTATTTTTACTCGCCGAGTTATATTTTTAATCGGTACGCGAACTTTATCTAATCGGGAAACTTTTTGAAGACTCGGACAATATTTTCAAAAACGTACCAAAACGTAATATTTTTCGGGAGTGTTTTTGGGCTTGTTGGGTTTGTTTTAATGTTTAATGGGCTCAACACTTTTATTTTTATCCCTTAATCCTTATTTTTGGCCCATTAAAGCAATATTTAAGACACAATTATAACCTAAACTAATCTTAACCCTAAAGCTAATGCATTCAGCCACCCACCCCCTTAGTTTTCAGCAGCCTCCTCTCGTGTTCAGCAACAGCCATCGGCCATTGTTGTTTCTTCAAGAAAACGTCTCCCCACCTCTCCGGTTCACGTCTCGCGCATAGATATTCAAGCTTTTGATCATATTAAATGCTAAGGCACGCCTTGTATCTTTATTTTCACATCATCCATGTTGTGTTATGTTGTCATGTGTGTCAATTTCATAAACCCTGCATGCGTAACACGTTTTTTGCTTCGGTTGCTCGTGAAAACTCATGTTCTTGTGCATAACTCATGTTTTTATGGTTCTTGTGCAAGGGGACTGCCGAGTTAGGTGGTCAAGGGGGTGGAGTCAGGTGAGGCTTGAGTTCTAGCGTAGGCCGATCGAGTAATTGGGTTCACGGCTTGGTTGTAAGTGGATTGGGTGTTGGGGCTGAGCTGGCGGTGCAAGGGTCGATCCAAGTCATGGACCAAACCCTGGTGGGTCTAAGTCATGGTCTAAGATGGCTCGAACCCTACTGGACTTGACCAAGAATCCGATCGAGCGATTTGTTCCAAGTTTGGTCCTGGTTGGAGTTCTTTTGGTGATCCTACGGTTTGTGTGTATTACATCGTGCATGGGGCTAGGGTTCTTGGTTAGATTGGTCCAGGAGGGTCCTAAGGTGGGCTAGGAAGTGTTGGTTCGAGGCTGGTTCGATTTGGTTGAGAGTAAAGTAGAAGTTGGCTTTGAGGTGTTTGGGACGCCTTTCAGCCGTAGGATTAGTGTCGCAGCGCTGCCCTTTAGGCGCTGCAGCTCTTGTGCTTCGAATTAGGAGCGTCATAGCGCTGATGCCAGACACTGGTGACCGCCACAGCGTCAGCGCCTAGGCGTTAGTCCAGGGATTGAGAAGCTTTTAGTTTAGGTACTATTGTTTAATTTGAGAACCAATACGTCGTTATGACCAAGCTTACTGATGGTTAGATTAGCTGATACGAAACTTGAATTGAAATCTTGAAAATATGGTTAAAGATTGGTAATTTTCGGGTAGAGTTAGCGGTCCTGGCAGCGTCCTAAACACGATATGTCATGATTTAAATGTTTATGTTATCACCTATATGATTTTTATGTAAATATGAAAAATATGTTGCATGTTTGGTTTCAAAGAAAATTTATGAATATGCATGTTTTTTTAAGTGATGAATATGATGACATCTTTTTGAAAGAAGGGAGCTGGTTGTGACTAATACGATGACATGTTAATAAGATGATATGTAAGGCCAAGACTCAGTGGATGGGTAATACTGTCGCTGATGTCCCCGTCGCAGGGTACTGCGGTTATACGTAGATGGATCCATCGCCTAATACGATGATACGAAAGTCACAGATGACGAACGAAATTCAAACTAAGAAAACGAACACGTATATGTTGATATATTATGAAATGTTTATGTTTTAATAGACCATGATTATGCATACGATCTTGCAAGTTAATGAAATGTATTTTTATTATAGTACTTTTCACTGTTGCATGTTATGTATATGTACTTGCTATTAATATTATAGGTGTGTTGAGTCTTTAGACTACTAGGTATGAATGATGGAGGTGAGCATGTCGATGAAAAGGCTGGAGGTACCGAATTCTGAGTAGACAAAGTTGAATGTGCGTACACGAACCCAAGGACCGTGTTTTTCCGCACATCATGTTTATGGGATAGGAGTGGACATGAACATATTCTCATTCATATTATTACGCTTATTTGGCCACTGTTGATGATTACCATGGTTTTTACATGTTTATTTTTACGTACGTTTTTTATGACCGAGTTGGCAAATTTTAAATTACAGTATTTTGATTGTCATTTGATTACAGTTATTTTCAAATAGGTATTTTCCAGTAGTCCTGCATGCATGCATTTAAATGGGATTTTCATGTATTAGCTTAAAAAAAATTCATAGCATTTTAAAATGATTAGACGTTTCATAATCAGTCGATGTAATTTATTAAATTTAAACTATGTAGAAAAATATATAATTTCTTGTCTTGTTAAGTATGAATCTAAGAAAAATGAATTTTTCATTTTAAATACTTCAATAATGTAATATCAATTTCACTTAAAATAAGATATATTCAAATCACATTACTACTGGTTTGATGCATTGTATTATTAATATAAATTTTTTGAGTTTCAAGTTTCAAACATATAAAATATTATTAGTGGTTAGTTTCTCTTGTTGAGTCTCGAAAAATGTTTTCGAACTTGAACTTTAAATCAAATATCAATGCTTTCAAACTCTTGAAATTTTATATTTCGATTTCTAAGTTCGGATGAAATTTCAGAAACTCTGGTCGTATACCACTTTGGTCACAAGACGAAGACGATAATTTGCAACCCTTCGTCCATTCCTTCTCCAAACACAAAATAAATCAACCATATGTTTAATAATATTATTTATTCCTGTCGATCACAAAATTACTATGAAATTTAGATTTTGAACTTCTAACCATTTGACACGATCGATGAAGTACTAGATTATTACATATTTTTGTGTCATCCAATGTTTGACTTGTAGAATTTGAGTAATACATCATTAAATTAGTTATATGTTGATTATTATTCATAAATTATACATCATTTATCATCTTATACATGAATAATTATATATCATTCATCTTATCTCACAAGTCAGATGATATCATCATTTCTCCTTACAAAACTAAACAAATATTATATTCGGCCAATATTTTCCAAACCCATTCTCCAAAACCTTAACCTTACGAAACAGAAATTTGAGTTACATTATTAACATATGTATAATGTATATGCACTGATGTACATTTTTCACATTCATCACATCAACATGCAACATGGAACCAAGCAAAACCAATGGCAAATCCCACAGGATCCATGAAAGATATTTGTATGACTCGTCACCATTTATATGTCCATCTTATAAAAACTGAAAATATATACATCATAAGATCCTCGAAATGAAATTTCAAATAACACGTACTGTATATGACATGTTATGCAGCAAGTACTGAGGCAAGATTAACAACCATGTTGTAATACCACTACAAAACAAGGTTAAAACCTGCTCATAAATATGTATTGGGAAAGATTCAGATGTGAAAGGTTAAAAAGGAAGAGCTCGATTGTTGAAGGTTTTCACTTGGGTGTCAATTTTTAAGAACTAGTTGCCTCAGATTCACTAGTCAGAAAGGGGAAGCTCGTCGACCTTCCGCACAAACCAAACTGCGCATAGTTTCCAAAGAGCCAACCGGCAGCATGGTGGTTCATAAATGGGCTTCAAACACTAGAGAGAGTAAAATAACAAGTTTTGTTAGCAAAGAAAAGACACCACCTGCTCCTTCATAAACAAAATGCAATTGCATACAATTATAAATATGTAATGAATTTTACAAGCATTACTTGAAAACCAAAGCTCTGGTATCTGTACACAAAAATAATGATCCCTTGCAGCTTTATATATACTCATTAAGAGAAACATTTACCCAAAAGGATATCCGGAACTACGCTCAAATTCGGCCTTACATACTCTTCCAAAATATTTTATGACTTAAAAATTTCTGTCATTCCGTGGGAAACAAAAGGAAGTCACAACATGAGTCATCCACGTCAACAAATCTTGAGACTGATTATTGGTAGAATGAAAATTTTCTGTTTCCAAATTCACGGCTCTTATTTTCCATGCTAAATAAAAACTTGCCTAGAAACCCCAATCTCAATGTATTATGACAAACTTGTATGGAGAAACTAGAAAAGTATGACAGCATCTGTAAGTGTGGATGATAATTATGCGAAGGGAGAACATGCACAGTATGCAGATGAGAAAATGCAGAAGAGCTTCTTTTTTGTAAAAAAAGGATGATCTGTTACTAAAACATATAGATATAGACTAACACCATACAAAATTAGGAGTTTCTCCCAACGACGGCTATTTTACTTACAAGAGTTATAGACACTGGTATGCACCAAATTTCCTACTGCCATGAAAATTGCTTGTATCTGACACTCTCATTGTCCCAACCTCCCTCGGGATCCTTCCTTTTCAAAATTCCACTTGACACTGAAAGCATCCGGGCTTGCTCGTCTGCCACAGCTTGTGAAATGGCAACAGAATGTTGTGCTGATGACTCCTCCCTAACTTCACTTTCCACGATTCCTGGGCCGGCATTGAGATCCAAACCTGGTCTGCCCCACTTTCTGTCATTCTCCAACACACCGTTACTTCCATTATCTGGAAGGTTGACCAAATATGGTCTCTGAAATTGCGATGTCATTGAACCAACTGGTCCCAGAAACTGCGGGTTTACAGGAGGTGCAAACAACCTTGCACCAGATGAGGAATCTGCAGAAGAGTTTGCACCAACAGAAAAATTGGCTGATGGAAGCGGAAAGGTAGTCCCAAAAGGAAAGACTGGAAATTGGAAATGGCTAGATGAGAAAGGCACTGCAGGAGATGATGATAATACTGATCCTCGGTAGAGCTCAGGAGTAAAAGGGGCAAGACCAATAGGGCCAAAAGTTCTTTGGGATGCACCAGGTGGAAAAACTGGAAAAGGCTGGTCAACTCGATCGGGTAATGCTGATGGTATGGCTACTGTTGAGTATGTATTCCCAGGAGGGAACCAAGAAGAGAAACTCCCCAGCCCGGGACTGTTTATTCTAAGTCCTGCAGAAGGCAACTGAGATGGTAAGCCACCCTTGACTTTCTTACTGCTTGAAAACTGATCGGCGCTAGTATTATCAACCACAGGCCCATCGTTGAGATCAAAATCTCTCTGAATATCACCTGTAGGTAAAATAACAAATGGTTTAATATGAGGAATGGAATTCTCCCCTCTATGATAGCTGCTGATAGAGCAGTGCGCATTATCATTAGCCTCATCAGCCCTATTCAAGTCAAGATCTAAACCTCCAGAACCACGTAAAAGCAAAGAACCTGGGCCTTCATTCAGCAAGGTACCATGCTTGCTTGTAAGATTGGTTGTTAAATTAACAGCCAAAGCACAATCTCGAAAAGCCAGTTCCTCAAGAACCCTCTCATCAGGCACATTCAGATCAAAATCCAAGAGAATTCGACCATGTTTATTGGTAGAAATATCAGTGTAAGGTCCATTTGTCGAACCAACTTGCGTCTCAAAAGATTTTCTGGGTTCAGCAGGCCGAAATGCACTAGTTGCAGCAGATCCCTTCCATCCAAGTTCTCCCTTGATCTTCATTAAGTCCTCCGGATGAACAAAGGGACCCTTAGCGGCCGCGGCCACAGTGATGGAAGCAGGATGGCCACTTGGAACAAAACTTGCAGAAAATGGTATTGATTTCATCGTCTGAACAGCTGCTGAAACCGAGGATACAAAATTAACAGACTCCCCGTATTTCCCATCATCGGAACTAAAACCTTCATTTAAGTCGAACTTTACTTTGACATTAGGATCTGCTTCTCTTACAGCAGAAGTGGAAGCCTCAACAGCATTGGAAGTACACTTCTCTGCTGCATCTAACTGCATGCTGGAAGACTTAGATCCCTTTAACTCGGCCTTTTGTTGTGCTTCATAGTTCGCAGAACTACTACATCCATTTTCAGAAAGTGACATATGCTCGGTGATCTTTGACTTGTCCACATTGACATCTTTGTCACTCTTTATATCGTTTGATGTGGAACAAAACCCAGAGATGCTATGATTTTCTATATCAGCATTCTTGCTGACTTCCGCATCAAAGTTTGGTGTTTTAAGCTCATTCGTGCAACTCTTAGCATCATCTCTATCAGGTTTACCTGATTTGACTTCATCGCCACCTTCTAACACCAAGTTCTGTCCATTTGCACTTTGGGTTAACTTGGAATCATCATCTCTTTCTGAAAATTCATGCTTAATATGTGTACTCACTTTCTGCTGTGCATTAGTTAATGCATTCAATCCATCATTTAAATCCTTTTTACCTTTACCTTCACACAACCGCTTGAACTCAGTAATATCAAGTGTTAGTTTGCCCTCTTCGACACCAATACCAGCCTTTTCCCCAGTCTCCATGGCAATATTTTCCTCACTTTTACAGTTCAAAATACTATTAGTTCCAGCATTGCTAAAATTGACCTTCTCCTCATGAATTTCTCCATTACATTGATCATCTCTGAACTTGTCTATAGAGAGTGGTGGTGTCAAAGAAGTAGCAGCAGTCTTTTCATTAGAATTATCACACGTCTCCCACTCTGTGTCTGCACTTTTTCTGAAATCCGTCCGAGAAGAGTCCAAGTGGTTATTGCCTTCTCCAGCTAGTATATCTTCAGAAGACCGGGATGAAGGACATTGTATGTCACCAGGGAACTTGATGGATAATATTTTAAGCAGATGCAAACTGTCGTGAGACAATGAATTACTGTCTAAAGCAGCCTGATTCTTATCATCACACTCAGCATCAGTGCAGAACTCACTTTGAATTGCTGACCCGTGCTTTTCAAGGGAAGACTTAGACTTTGCTTCATCCACAACACCATTTTCCTCGACAGCCGGGGTACTCATTTCTGTAGAATCAGTCGGAGAAACCAAATCAGATATGGACATTTCCCTGGTAGCAACGCTAGCAAGTAAGTTCATCCCAACCTCATCCTCATGTGATAAGGATGAATTTCCTGCAGAATATTTAACACAACTCTCAATTAAAGCATTCATGGGGCTGAAAGAAGATTCATGTAACTTTGAAGACTTCAAATGATTTGTCGCGGAGTCCTTAGTTGACATACTTTGCTCTTCATCAGGAAGAGCAGAAGGTGAGCCGGCAACTTCTCCTGACCCAGTTACTAAACTTTTAAATTCGCTATGCTGCCACGACTCCTGATTCATATCTGAAGCAACATTAGATCTATATGCATCATTCTTGTCCTTTGAAGTTCGGTCAAACTGCTCATGTTTGTCCAAAAGCACTGTGGAAGAAGCTCGACTGCCCAAAAAGGTAGGATCTTCTAGAGATTCTCCATTGACACCATGTGGGGGACTTCGTACCCGGTTTGGTATCTTAACAATTAGCTTATGAATGCTCCCCTCAGCAACGGGACTCTCAAGAACCCTTTCACATGTTGAAGCAGACTGAGACTTCTCTGAAACCAGACTTTTGTGTGCAGAAGAAACTCTGCTGAAGCTAATTTCTTTCTGGCTTCCAGACACCGAGGCCACAGAAAAACCACTGATTTTTCGGTTGCGAGCAGTGCCACCTGATATCTTACTAACAGTTGTTAAACCTGCGGAGGAACTCTTTCCATCCTCCTTCCCTGAGAAAGACTGACTGCAATTATTAGACTGATTTGAACTACTGCTCCTGTCCTCCCTAATTACAGGGACATCAGGAGTGCCTCCAACTGAAACTCTGGGCTGGCTCTCCTTGCCAGATGCAGGCGATGAAGATGATTTTAGTGGCTCCGGTGAAGAGGTTGCAGACTTTACATTACTCTCCCCATGTGAAGACCTTGCTGAAGTAGTTTTTGATATAGAACTCTGAGTAACTGAGCTTTTCATGGCAACATCAGACCCACTTGGGGTTCTACTCTCACTTTGTGACGCTTCTGGAAGGCGTGATTTGGAAGGCCACACAGATATAGTTTGTGCTGAACCAGATTTTGTGTCAATACTGTTCATTTCGGCTTCAACGCGTTTCTTCCATGTGTCAACTAAACTTCGTGCTTTTCTCTGGATTTCTAAGTTTTTATGCGATCGTAAATGATTCACAGATTTACCAATGTTGCACATTTGAAGGGCATGGAGATTAACTGGAAGTTTATCAAGGGCACGGAGTAAAACTAAAAGGAATTCCTCAACAAATTTATCACCATCCTTTAAATTATAACCATCACCAATCTTCCCTTTATGAATATCCTGTAGCCATTCGTCCAAAACAGGTAAACCCCTCAGCTGAACAAACCCATCAAGGCAATCAGCCTTATCGGTAGCAGCTACCACACCTGCAAGCATGGAACGGCCAAGCAAATCCTTGTTTCTATCAGTTCTGCTCGATTGCATTAGCTGAATAAGTTTCTCAACCCCATCCAAATTTGTGACTCCTCCTTTTTCAGTTATTCGTGCAATCTCAGACTTCAAATTAGTTCCATATTTGCATTGAACAGATTCACTATCATCAAGTCTTAATGAACGTTCTCTTTTAACAGGATCAGTAAGATGATCTCCTCTTTCCCTCTTCTTTCCCTTGACTTGAGAAGGAATGGATGCCCCACTATTTTGACCACTATCACAACCAGGTTTTATTTGTGCAGTTGAAGATGGACTATTAATTTGCTTTGGAGAACGATCACCAGGCTGCAATGTACCATGCATTTCTGTCCTTGTTTTGTATAAAAGCTGGTCTATTTCTTCCTGTCGCTCCTGCAAAACCATTGTGCATCTAAGTATCGGTATCAAAAAACACAGATTCAAACATAAAGTAATCTATCCTCTGACAACCCCCAACCCATATCAAAGCAACTGTGTGCGTGTGTGTGCGTCTGCTGAGCAGGTACGGGTATAGAAATTATAATTTAAAGAAAAATTTATCAACAGCAGCAGCTCACATTAATGTAATCTTGATCCGTTAGCCACCATAAACACTTGTTTGCAATGTCATAGACACGTCGACAAACAAAAGATGAAGTCCCTGTGGGCAGTTCTATGCCTCTAGGTAGAAATGCAACTTTACAAGGATGGAGAAGTGAAGCAGCTGGAATTTCGTCTTTGTGAAAGGAATAGAAAATCTCATTAGGAGCAGCGTCCAAAAGTGAGCCCTTTCCAAGCTTTAATTCCGCTGGTCGATAAAGCCAATTCACTCCTAGATGCAAATTATTCTCTTCGCTCAATGTCAAGCAACGGATTAAACCAATGAAAGGAGGAGAATCCTGAGAAGGTTTGAAAAGAGCACAATCGCCAACGCTTATTCTGCGATTGTCCTGAAAAAAGAGAGAAGAACTTGCTCACTAGTAGGATATATAGCACAACATGGCAAAGTCATATCACATTTCATAGACCAAATGGCATAGAAAATATGAAACAGAAGGAAAGACAAAATAAGTGGCCATACTTCCAAGCTAGTGCCCAAAATTACCACAATAGGTAGTGAACTCAAATTCTTTACAACCTACAAATGTATTAATATTTATTGATGTATCTAAAATCGTAAAGAGAAACATTTGTTTTAATATTCAAAGTATATTTTTCTATGCCACCAAGAATCTATGAAGAATGAGACAATATGGGCAGAAATATAGAGAGAAGGTTTCTTTGGGTAGATCAGAAATATGATGAGTGTATGGTACAAATATTTGGCATCATTCAAGTATGTGCTTCCATATTTTTGGACATCCACTCCACACCCCTACCACGATGACCCATGAATAGTAATTTTGGATGGATGCAAATAATTATCCCAGTATTCGTAACTCACAAAATATGTATTCACAATATCGCCTTAATGAAAATAATCAGCAGAGATCTCAAAACAGACCTAAAGTATCATCACCATGTTTCTAAAAAAAAATGCAAAAGTTATACCACAAAAGATCATCCTAGATAATTGTGCATCATTAATTCATGCATTTCAACACTAATACAAACTGTCCAACATAGATTGACAATCATTTCGGAACAAAGTAGATATGATCTTTCACAGCATGATCAAATCTTCTAGATACCCCTCTCCCTCCCCACTCCCACTGATTCACAGTGTCCTGAAAGTACTGTAAAGGACAGGTTGACCAAAGCATTTTATGTCCACGAGTTACAAACACCATATGATTACAGTAAAAGAAAGAATAGAGTCAAAGGCATGGAAATCATATGATAGTTCTGAACAAATTTCTATCATTACCTCAACCATTCATATATATTAAACACAGTGTCAAAGACAGGTTGATAAGGATGATGTTTCGAACGGGTGTATACTATCACCTCATCTGCTGATGCAAAAAAGAGGAAAAGAAAAGGTCTGTTAGCATCAAAGCAGTTTTGCCCAGATGCACAGCATTACTGTGAAATTTATTAGCGTAAGCAATAAATTCAGACTATGTTAATCATCTTAGTGAATGTCAGTAGGTTAACCAACTGGACAAGATCACATTCCTCAGAGCTTGAACAAGACCATGTGCAGTAATACACCCTTCTCCTGCCTCATACTAATCTAAGTCATAAATTTCTAACCCGGGCTTTGGGATACCATAGCTCGGAAAGGAGTATATATAATAAGATATGTTGGGACAATGATCATAGCATGAAAATAATGAGGTGTTGGAGGCACAAGTAGAGAGGAGTCAACCGAATTCGGACAGATTTGCATATCATCCCTCACGTTACTACTAATAAAATATTAAAATAAATGGCATTCTAATTCCAAGTTGGCTTTGGTATAAAAACACACTGTACTATTTTCTACGAAGAGGAAAATAACTTATGGTGGAACATTATCGTTTGAAGTATGAACCGAATAAGAGAACCCTCCAGCAACCACTTTTTTACTCGAACACCAAATCAAGAAACTCCAAGCTGAGAATTCACAAACAAATAGACTATAGATGCCATCAAACAATCAGGTTACATGTTTCAATTCACTCATCACAACCAAATCCTGATACATGGAAAGCACACTAACGACATTCAATGATGTCACAGAGCAAAGGAAAAATTCAACAACATCCAAAGGCAATAGAATGGCAGAATCTGCAGAAAGGCTAAAAATTGAAACCCAAAGGTAATACCTTGCAGAAAGAATCAACAGTTGTGCTGGCAGTGACAGAAGAAGCAAGAGACGAAAGATGATAACCCCCAACAGCTTCAGTCGCCGCGGGCAGGACCGACCGCATGTGCTAACCACACTCCTTGAACTCCTACAATTCTATCCGTCCCACGAACCGTCCGTGCATATCTACATTTTCTTTTGTTTCATTTTGCACAGTTTCTGTTCCGCCCGACGCCACGACTTCAACCATCAAATATTTCCAATGACCCCCTCAAAATCACCACTTTATCCCAAACCCTAACCCGGATTCAACAACTTAATATCGTTCCCCCAATCACCAAATTAAAAGAACCAGAAAACCCACAAATAACCCCGATTCCCCAATTCAGAGAAAACCCTAGATCACCTCAATTATATTGAAACCCCAATTTATCCTCCTTTATCTCATTCACAGCTTCGATTCGCCTATTCAGTACCTATCAAATTCAAGTTCAAAAGCTTCAGATCGAATATAACAAGCAAACTAATAAAAAAAAATTACCAACATCACAACCGATTAACCCTCAGGTACGATTACCAGAATAAAAACGTAAAATTGCGCACGCACATCCACGCGTGCGGCTACGCGCCTTAGAAAGAGGAACAAGGAGACAGAGAAAGACCTGCAAAATTTTCCGCTTCAGGAGGAGAAACAGCGAGAGGTTCCAGAGAGAGTAAACGGTGAGATATAGAGACAAAATGATTGTACGTATAGGGAGAGAAATTAATTATTTAATTTAAGTAAAAATGTAGAGGGCGGGCAGTCATCGGGCAGACGATGATAATTTTACCTGGAGAGGCACTAAAATGCGTGTATCGACTCCACGTCGTCTAACTTTTCACCCATTGCCCATATGCTCTAGCTCGAAGAAATGAGCTTCGAACCTAATATCGAAGTACAACATTCAATTATTTCATAATTATTATGTGATTATTAATTATCAATTTTTTTAAACTAATTATGTCCCACTTTCTAAGCATCTTGAAATATTTATAGTTTATAATCTATCTCGGGCTTTTTAACGTCGAAATAATTCAACGATCATCATCGATATTTGACCAGAATACTTTTAACTTGTTTATTTAGGGTTTATATCGACTCTTGCAAACATTCACTAGTTTATAGCTCTTGTATTTCCATGATGTGTCATTTGAAGTTCCGTTCGTGCCTTGTTTCTTGTAATGCAAGCTTGCTAGACTCGTAATAGTTTGTATTTTTGTTATCATATTTATCATTGTTTTAATTTTCGACATACTTAATTCATACATTTTGTGTTATTTTATTGTATAAAGAACTTTTATGGTCTTGTAGCGAATTTGTGCTAAAAATATGAGTTTTATTACATTTGAAGTTCCTAAGATAAAACTATGAAATAAATATAAAAACATAATAAGTCTATAACAAGGCGTGGTCATGCCTTGTGACTGTTTTTCTGCTGCATGTGAAACTGAAGCTGATAGAATTTCAAGTAATGAAATTTGAAATTTGTGAATATCATGCCAAATTTTAAATTTCTAATCATGGTGTTTGATTTAAAAAATTCTTGAAAAGAGAAATTGTTATTGAGAGAACAAAATATTACGTATAGTTTTATTCCATAAAAGCTATATATTCTTTTTTTGAGATATTTTTAACATTAAGTTTTTTTTTAGTTAATGATTTTTTTCCTTGGGCCCAATTAATCATCTACACGTGAAAAGCGAGAAGGATGCACAAAAAAATATACACAAGAATTCCACCATCTACACGTGAAAGACAAAGAGATGCAGTAATTTTTCATCTTCTTTTCGCAACTCTAGGCTAAGCTTTTATTTCTGATTTAGGGATACTTCTACTATTCAATTTTATCACTATGAGGTTTTGCACTTTAATTTAATATTCTCGTTTTGTTCAAATATTTGTTAGTTTATTATTTATTTATATGAAAGTTGTATTTTGATTAATCTGACAATTTAACTTCATATATAATTTTCTACGATTATCCACGATTTCAGTGATATGTAATTGTCATGAACGATTGGTAAATGAGTAGTGATAGATTAAGTGTGTTGTGCTATCATTGCATATTTAATATAAATAAATCAACAAAACTGGATATATCAATTATAATTATCTTGGTTGTTAGATTTCATGATTAAATGTTTTCACAAAATGAAAATGTTATTTTTAATTAATATGGAACGCTATCGTACCTAGTTGATTATTGATAAGTTTTGACTTGATGCTAGTTTGATCAAATAGGAAAATATAAGAATTTTAGCGGCTATCCCATTAATTCTAAGGTTAATTACTTGTAAATGCATTGATAAATAATATGTTAGCCGATGAACAGTGATACAATTGAATAGTGGAAACCCTTGAATCAGAACTTGCTAAGATTGAATTTTTTCTTTTGGTATACTCAATTTGGTTATTAATTCTCTTTAAATTAATTATTTTTTTCTTACTTTCTACTTTTAGTTTTAGGATTTGATTTAGTCCTTATCCAATAAATTCTCCAATTTTTATTGTTTTTCCTTGAAAGAAATAAATATCTTATTCTTTGTGGATTCGACCCTAATCACCATTACACTCATTTTACTTAAAGAACAAGAATTTAAGTTTTGTGGCACAATGACAACACATCAAATTTTAACGCTGCTACTTAGGAATAGTGCAAGGTTAGTTTTTTTAGTTTTGTTATTTTTCTTTTCTTTTTGATGCTTCTTTCTTCTCAGGTGATTCATCAAGAGAAAAAAATTGAAATTTTTTTACTGTGAAATACTTCGATATGTTAATCAACAAATATTCTCCAGTTTTGCCCAAAAAAACAGAGAGTCATTCTACGGAGCATGAGGGAGATTCAATAATTTAGCAACAACATTCAGGAATCATGATTTTAATAAATATGTTTTATTCGACTTTTTCTTAAAATTTTTGTTGCATTTACACAAAAATGGGTATTTAATGGAGCACTGACAACTGGTAGTCCATTACTTAGTCGAAAGGGAGACAATGTGATATATTTGTTGGATAATAAGGAGTCGGAGCTACCAATACCTCCCACAAATTAGCTACCTAGATTTTACAAACCGACCTTTGGAACATAAAAACGATGAGGAAAATAGTATTGAATTAATCATAACTAGACTAAATGCTATGGTAAACAAGCGTGTAACATTGAATGAGGAAGCTATTGAAAGAAATATCATACGAAAATAATACATCAATGAAGTTGAGAGATGAACAAGCTCCTGATACTTTCGATTTGAGCTCATCGATAGTATTACCATACATACATCCAGGAGATACTAGTTGTTGGAAACTGAATTTCGGAAGTTTGACAAACTGAGCATTTAATAGATTGAACTAACTGATCAAGAAGACTGATAGCAACTGATCTAAAATACGCAAACTATCGGTTGCCCTTAATGAAAATTACTACGCAGATTTTCAAAGGCAACTGGACTAGCAAACTGAACTACGCAGACAACTGACTGATCAGTTCCACAATCGGTTGTTAGCTTTTCAGCTACATCCTATCAGCTGATCTTTCAGCAGTACACGTCATCAGTTAAGGAAAAAGACGTTCAACCGACAACTATACAAAAGCTGACTGCAAAAAGTAGTAAGATCACCGCATTTCAGAAAAGCTGCAGTGTACGACTGTCAGAAGAATGTTGAAGTGGCAAACAACGGATAAAGAGTTTCAAATCGTATTCAATATTACCGTTGGAGGCAAATACTATAAATAGCAGAGAAGAGCAGCTAAGAAACAAGTTGAATCAACTCGATCGATATACTATTCTATCAACTGAGCTGTTACTCTGCTGAAATCTTTGCAAATTTCAAAGCTCACGCTTATTGTATACATTCATAGCATTCAAGGCTATACTTCGAGCTTACAAGCACAAACTGTTATTATTATAATACTTGATCTTGAATAGATCAGTTGTGCTAAATTATTTCAGTCCAATTGAATACTGTAAACTGGTTCGTAACTAAGAGTTTCAGTTTGGCATTGTTAAGTCCAAAACTGAAGTGAGTATGTACAACTCTTTGTATCGATCAAAGTCTTTTAGTGAATATCCTATCTTTGTGATAGAAGGGGTGACGTAGGAGTGTTTGAAATCTCCGAACATCCATAAAATCTTGTGTATTCTTATTTCAGTTTTATTCTATCTATCAGTTAGTTTATTTCCGCACTTTTATTGTTAACTGATTGATATCGGCTTACAAGTTTCCCGAGTATCAGTTTATCATTAAACTGACTTATAAATCGAGAAAAGGTTATGAAAATTGTTGGTGTTTATTCAACCCCCCATTCTAAACACTCTTTCACCTTTACCCGATCCTATCAAATGGTATCAGAGCGGTTGAATCTTGTTCCCGAATTTTTCAATATACAAACTGATTACCATGTCTTCATTCAACAAAATTCCATTGTTCTCCAGAAAGGATTTTGATGATTGGAAAATCAGAATGTGGGATCATCTAGTTGCACAAGACGATGATATGTGGTACGTTATTACAGACGGACCCATGAAAATATTAAAGGCAAACAATGTTGTTGTCATAACTGATGGGGCAACACACCGCATTGAAAAACCCCGAGATGAATGGACAGCTTAAGACAAGAGACAAGCCAACTTGAACAACGTGGCTAAAGATATTTTGTACAAAACGCTGGATAAAGTCACTTTCAGCAAAATAAAAATGTGCAAAACTGCTAAGGAAATCTGGGAGAAACTGATTCAGCTCTGTAAAGGAAATGAGCAAACCAAGGAGAAAAAACTATCTGTTGTTGTTCAAAAATTCGACAATATCAAGATGAAGATTGGAGAAACCATGCACGAATATGATGAAATAATCAGTAGCATAGTAAACGAACTGAATGCACTCGGAAATGTGTATTCAAATAAAGAAATAGCAGTGAAAGTAGTCAGAGGTCTTCCCAAGGAATGAGACGTTAAGACCATGGCAATGCGAGATCAAAGGACCTGAACAAGGTTAAACTTCATGATTTATTTGCTGATTTAAAAGCCTACGAGTTTGAGTTGCAAACTAGAGAAGGGGAACCTTCTACACCAGCTGCTACAACTGCCCTAACTGCTGTCAAACTGGAACCAACTGGTTCAGTTGAAAAATCTGCTGATCAGTTAAGTAATGACGCTGTGTCATTATTTGTCAAAAAGTTTGGAAGATTTATGAGAAAAAATCAAGGACAATTTTCAATGACAATATCAGAGAAATAACTCCAAAGAAGAACCTAATGCTTGCTACAATTGTGGAAAAGCTGGTCACTTTATTGATGACTGTCCTAAGCCAAAGAAGGACAATTGAGGCTCAACTGAAAATGGAAAGAAATCTTACGAGCACAAGAGAAGAACTAAGGATGATAAGAAATCATACCGAAAGAAACATGAGGTGCTTCTAGCAGAGGAAAGCAAGTCCAAATGGGTAGAATCTGACAGTGATGATTCAGAACCTGAGAGCTTGAGCTGCTCCAGTGATGATGATGAGGAGGTCAAGTGATTGATGGCTGATGACACTGAACTGGAGTCAACCAGTCAATAGGTATTTGACTTTAGTTCAACTGACTTCACACGAGATGAACTTATTTCTACACTTCATGACATGGTCAATGAGTATCACAAGCTTGACCTATCTTTTGAGAAGGCTAGTGCAAAAAAAACTGATCCCAAAGACGATAAAACTGAGACTGATGAATCAGTTGATCTGTTGAGTCTTAAATGAGAGATTGCTGAGCTCAATGCTGAAAGAAGCAATAATCAATCTATGATTCAGCAGTTAATGCTTGAGAATTCAAAGCAAACTGAGCTTATTAAGGCTTGGAATAAATCATCTGTTGCACTAGCTGAAATACAAGATAAGAAAAAAGCAGTTAATGATAAAATTGGTTTAGGGTTTAGTAACCAAGATGAAACTTTCACCAGTGATACTCAACCAAAACTGAACATGGGCAAATGGAAATATATCCACTTTGTAAAATCAATTGTGGTACAAGAACAATCTGAGCCAAGTAAACCAGTTGTACAACCTATTGAAAATAGGAAAAATGCTAGAAGGTATGCTATTGGTTATAGCCCAAAATTTTCAACTGACCCACAAAGTCAGTCACCAAAAAGGTTCAGCAATAAATACCTGAACTATTCAAATGGATACTCCAATTACTATAACAGTAAGCCAGTTCAGAAAAGATATTGGCTGAACAACCAGTTGAATAAGGCTAAAGCTCATATTGATTCATCTATATACTACACATCAAGCACACACAAGCCGATAAAAACTATTTGGAACAAAGCAACTGGAAAGTCAGTTAGACTAGTCCAAGTCTAGGTTCCTAAAGGACTAGTCAGTTTAGGACCCAAATATATGTAGGTACCAAAATTATATATTGTGTGTGATTGCAGGTGACATGTACAAACAAAGAATCAACATGGTATCTGGACAGTGAATGCTCGCGTCATATGACAGAGGATGCAAATTTGCTATCTTAACTGATCAAATACACAGGTCCAAATATCAGTGTTGGAGACAACTCCAAAGGTAAAACTGTGGGTAAGGGTAAGCTTATCTTTTGTAATTTTACTATCAAAGATGTTTTACATGTTGAGAATTTGAAATATAACTTGATCAGCATCAATGAGTTTTGAGACAATAAATTCTCAATTCAGTTCGATAAACACACTTGCTCAGTTAGAGACTCAATTGATGAGGTCATCCTAACTGACAATCGTTGTGGGAACACCTACAAATTCAGTTGGACTGATCAACCTTATGCACTAGTTTGCTTTATAGCTTCCAAATCTTCTAAAAACTGGGCATAAGAGGTTGAACCACCTAAACTTTAAATCTATTGCTTATTTGAGTGACCATGATCTTATAACTGGTTTTCCCAAAATAGATTTTTCAAAAGATAAAATTTGTTCAACATGTCAGTTTGGTAAGAAAGTAAGATCTTCATTTAAAAACAAGGGTTGTAAATCATCTTTCCGATGCTTAGAACTCCTACATATGGATCTTGTTGGTCCTATACCAGTCATGAGCTTAGGGGGAACGAAATACACCTTAGTATTCGTGGATGATTTCACAAGATTTACTTGGGTTATCTTTCTTAAATCCAAAGACCAAACTACTGTACAACTGATTAAGCTTTTCAAAAGATTATTAAATGAAAAATCAGTTGGGATTGATCGAATAATGTCTGATCGAGTGACTGAATTCATCAATCAAAATCTTTCAAATTTTTTAGAAAATATTGGGATCAAGAATGAGCTCTCAGCAGCAAGAACTCCTCAGCAAAATGGTATAGCTGAGAGAAGAAATCGGACCCTTTAAGAAGCTGCTAGAACAATGCTTGCTGATTCTGGTATTTCTCAGAGGTTTTGAGTTGAAGCAGTAAACACTGCATGTTACACTCAAAACATATCAATGATTAATAAGAATCATTTGAAAACACCGTATGAGATCTGGCATGGAAGCAAAAGCTTGGTTTCTTATTTCAAAATATTCGGATACAGATGTTTTATTCATGATAATAACAAAAATCATTTAAAAGCTTTTGATGCTAAATCTGCAGAGGGAATATTTCTTGGGTATTCATCAGTTAGTAAAACTTACATAGTTTTTAAAAAATGCACTTTGAATGTAGATGTGGGGACCCGAACCTAATTCATTTTCTTAATCATCATTAGGATCAGTTAATTAATTTGGGTCTAATTTTTTTTTTAAATACATGAGTGCGCAACATATGATAATCAATCTGATATAAACATCGAAAGTAAAGTACAAATCTTGTACAACATATGTTCAGATCAACTAGTGTTCAACAACTACATCAAGTGCTGAAAATCAAATCTACTTCTAAGTCCGGATCACCACGCTAATCTTGATCTCTCATCCTCTTCTCGACCCTGATCCTGTCCCACCTGTTGTCATGCACACATACAAACACAACAACAGCCGGATAACTCCGGTGAGAAATACATTCCCAGTATAAAAAACATATACATGCAATCATATAAACAGATATAAAAGCATGGAACAGTTATCAATAACATGTATCAAAATCTGAAAGACATGAATCGATATAAAACTGTAAATCAAACTCATGACTCATAATCTCTGACTCGACTCTTCTCTAATCTAGGGATCCCGGTCCTGAACATTGGCACATTATATCGAATCTCAGCAATAGAAGTCGATCTGCTCCTAAGAAACATCGATATAAACCAACCATCCATTGTCTTGGCACATCCGCCAAAGACTTGGCACCTCAGCCAATGACTAGGCACATCCGCCCATGACTCAATACATGCCTTGCTATAAATCAATAGACTAAACATATCAATCTCATGAATTGCAAACATCAATGCAATAACATAAAGTATGTGGTTTTGGGAAACTCAAGTTGAATCTAACTCGAGTCGTATTTTCCCGATTCAACATTGATTTATACCTTTCTTTTCGTAGATCAGTCTGATCAAGTCGAGGTCTCGGATTCGAATCGGTCAATACTCAATCTCAACTCATAATCGATAACAAACTCAATCTGATATCAAATCTGTATAATATTAATCATATCAATCTGAAATTGATAACAATTCCATATAGTGTCTGTTTTTCGATATGTTTCAATTATACGATGTCTAAATTCTCAGGAACACATAATAACAGTCATATCACGATTCCTCTCACATCAGATTTTCAAATCATATCAAAACATAAGAAAACTTACGTCCTGTTGAAGTCGTTGTCGATAGGAATACGGTACTGAACTCGGATTGAAAATCGGACGGCCGGATTTTGCGTAAATCAACTTCTAGTACGTGAAGGAACTCAAATCTCCCCTGGAACCTTTCTCGTCCTTTCTTGCTGCTGTTTCAAGGGAATGAATACATTTACACATTATATTGCATGGCCAAGACAAGTGGCTCACTTCTTTGTTCTACACGTCTCGCGCATATGCACGACCTCCTCCGGCGTATAAGCGCGAGACCTAAGCGCATATGCACGAGGGGTTCAGTCCTCGCACATAATTCAAGTCTTCTTTTTGTCTTTCCCGGTCTGATCGTTTCCGTCTATAATTACACCAATTTATAATCAATAATCTCAGATTAACAAAATAAAAATCTCGGGCATTACATTAGAAGAGTCTATTCATGTTGTATTTGATGAACCTGTGCTAACTGATAAGCCAACTGATCCTGTTGAGCTTGTTGATCGCTTTACAGATATTAGTTTGGATGATGATAATGAAGAAGAGAATCACATTAATCGAAATATCCTTCAAACACCAGAACCAAAAGTGCTGGATCAATTAGTTGAACAAGAAATTGTTACTGATAATCAGTTGGTGGAGCAAAATGATAATACTCAATTATCAACTGATACAACATCAACTAAAACTGAAGAAAATATTCAGTTGCCAATCGAAGCAGTTGCTGAGATGGATGCAACAAACGCTGAGTATAGATTAAAAAAATCACATCCACCAGAATTGGTAATAGTTAATTCATCTGATCCGGTAAGAACTTGGAATCAAATGTTTAATTTATTTATTCATTCAACTTTCATTTCCCAACTGGAACCTAAGAAAACTGATGAAGCTCTTGCTGATCCTAACTGGATAAATGCCATGCAAGAAGAGCTAAATAAGTTTACCCATAACAATGTCTTAAACTTGGTTCTAAGGCCAGTTTTTAAAACCATTATAGGTACAAAGTGGGTATACAGAAAAAAAACTGAACAAAGATGGTTCAGTTGTGTGCAACAAAGTAAGGCTTGTAGCACAAGGATATAGACAAGAAGAAGGAATAGATTACGATGAAAGTCATGCACCAGTTGTAAGACTGGAAGCAATCAAAATGTTCCTTGCTTATGCCTCTTTCATGAATTTTAAAGTCTACCAGATGAACGTGAAGAGTGCATTTCTGAACTGTCAGTTGTAGGAAGAAGTATATGTTAAACAACCACCAGGGTTTGTTAATCACTCTCTTCCTGATCATGTTTATCATTTGAACAAAGACTTATAAGATTTTAAACAAGCTCCAAGAGCTTGTATGAAATTCTTTCAAAATTCCTAACTGATCATGATTTTACTATTGTATCAGTTGATAGGACTATGTTCAAATTTTCAAAGAATGATCACATTTTACTTGTGCAAATATATGTTGATGATATTATTTTTGGGTCAACTAACCCCAAATTATGTGAGAAATTCGCCAAGTTAATGCAAGAAAAATTCGAGATGAGTATGATGGGTGAACTGGCATTTTTTCTCGGTCTGCAAGTGAAGCAACTGGAAAAAGTTTAGAGGTGGTACGAGAATTTACGGTGCGATGTGCCAAATTGACTCTCGAAAGAGCGTTTCATGTTTTGGCCTCCATTCACCAAAATTTCGACTTGCATCATTTTTGGAGCATTATTTCATCATTTTAGATGTATTTTAATCATGACTAAATGATGGTTTGGTATTGGTTCGGGTTGGCACGGAGTCATTATTAAATACCAAATCATTGGGCGTAATTGTCTCGTTTTTGGATTCAATTACAAAGTTTGGTCAAGAAAATCATTTGCATATTTTTCATGTTAAATTTAGGTCGCAGCGAGCCTGAGAACGATCCAATCCATGTGATAAAATAATATAGGATACTTAATTATGCCATTTAATTATATTACGTGCATAAAAAAATAAAATATTCATTTTTGAGATTTATGCGATATTGCTTGTGGCCATTTCACTATCATGGGATTATTGTATCACCCGATGGTCACTTACCGGTTCAGTTCAGTTCCACCCAATATACTGTGGCATTAGTCTGATAAGACGATTATTACTTCACCCGGTGGTCACTTATCGGTCAGTTCAGTGCAGGGGCCACTTGCGTAGAACATAATCTCAACAGAAAATTTATGACATGTTATTTTATGACAGGGCTCGATTGATCAAATATTTCACTTATGATTTTCAGTCAGTTATGCACGTATTATAATTGCTCATGATAAGTTATTTTCACGTTATGCCTCATGACATGATATTTTTATTCACTTGCAATTTTATTATATTATTTACTCGTTATTTACAATATATGCATGCTAAGTCTTTAGACTCACTAGACTTTATTGTTGTAGGTACTGATGAGGTCGTGACCGAGGGCGGGGACCAGTGAGCTAGCTTGGGTCGGCAGTAGTGGAACCCGAGGACCTCATTTACAGCATTTACCATTTTTATGCTTAAACATTTTTATCAGTTGTTGTATTACTTTAACTTGTTATTTTGCAAACAATAATTTCTTCCGCTGCTATTTTGAACATTAAACTTGATTTATCAGTTTATTTTGTGAATGAGGCATTTTAATTATTTAAAAAAAAAAATTTTAAATTTTTCCGCAAATTTTCAAACACGAATTATCGGGCCATTATAGCTGGTATCAGAGCAATGGTTCTGTAAAGGGTTGTACTACTACTGACCACGAGGAGCTCATGGAGTCACGTCTTCGGTCTGTAAGTTTACATTTACGCATTTCGTTTACAGCATGAAATATTTTAACAGAATGTTCTCACGAAATATTTTATGTTCAGATTTTGATTATTCAGTATTTATTTAAAATTTTGAAGAAATTATGGAAATTATGCATGTTAGTTACGTATGGGTTATGTATGGAACAGTATGCCCCCTAGACGCATTCTTGAGCGCACTAGAGAGGATGAGCCTCGCCAGGAGGACGGCATGAACCAGAGGCAGGAGAGGGACTTACCACCTCCATCTCCACCTGACATGAATGCCCAGATGCTAGCTGGGATGACTCAGTTCTTCGCACAGTTTGCGGGGAACAATGCTGTGGCAGCCAGGCCGACAGGGCCCGAGGCTACTTACGAGCGGTTTATGAAGATGCGTCTGAAAGAGTTTTTAGGGACGTCTGATCCCATGATTGCCGAGGGCTGGATTAAGTCCCTTGAGGTTGTCTTCGAGTTCATGGAGCTTGGAGATGCAGACAGAGTTCGTTGTGCCACCTATCTATTCGGAGGAGATGCACGCCTATGGTGGGAAGGAGCATCAGTAGCTTTGAACTTGGCTACACTGAGTTGGATGCACTTCACGGAGATATTCTACTCCAAATATTTTACTGATGAGGTGTGTTCCAGGTTGACCAGGGAGTTCATGACCCTGAGGCAGGGTGATCTGACTGTTACGGAGTTCGTTCGTAAGTTTGAGAGGGGTTACCACTTTGTGCCCTTAATCGCCAGTGATGCTGGAGCCAAACTGAGACACTTTATGGATGGTCTGCGGTCGATCTTGCGCCGCGATGTTAGAGTGGCAGGCCCTACTACTTTTGAAGTCGCAGTTTCCAGAGCTCTTGCTGCAGAGCAAGATCAGATCGACATTGAGAGGGACCGTCAGGGTACGCGACCAGTCCCAGTACCACACCGCCCTCCTCCTCCTCAGCAGCAGCATCAGAACAAGAGGCCTTTCCATGGCCCACCCAAAAACAGAGGACAGGGCAGCAGCATCAGGGACGTGCAGTCCCAAGGACCTTTGAGCACCCAGTCTGTCCCAAGTGCTCACACCGCCATCCTGGAGCATGTATGTATGGTTCAGGGAAGTGTTATAAGTGTGGTAGTCCAGATCACTTACTTCTGCAGTGCCATCGTGGGAGTCTGCCTACCCAAGGCAGAGTTTTTGCCCTTCATGCGACAGAGACGAACCCGGAGACCATGCTTATGACAGGTATCTTACAACTTTAAGTTTATATTTGAAATTCGATGTTTTGGGAATCGGGATTAATATTTTGAACTTAGAATTGCGATAGGATTGCATGCTCTACTCAGTATTATTTTCGGGAATTAGGTTAGAAGAACTCTGTCCTTTGCATGTCTATAAGTTTAGTTCTTGTAACTATTGGTTTCAACTTAGAGTTCCGATCTTTCAGGGAGAATTTTTATATCTGGTTCCGCTACGAAGGCCTTGATAGATTCAGGGGCCTACTCACTCATTTATTTCGGAGGTCTTTGCTAATTTCCTCAAGGTCAAGACCGTTGGGCTAGATGTAGCCTATTCAGTAGTATTGCCTTCTGGTGAGGAGATGGCAGCTACCAATGTGATCCGAGACATAGATCTTGAGCTCCATGGCAACCTCGTTTATGCGGATCTGATCGTGTTGCCGATGCCAGAGTTTGACATCATTCTAGGGATGGACTGGCTATTGCGGAACAGAGTTTTGATTGACTTCCAGCGGAGATCTGTTCTAGTCTGACCGCCTGGAATGACGCAGTTCTTATTCGAAGCCGGACATGTACTTTCCCTTACCGCGCATTATTCCTTATGTCCTGGCTAGGAAGCTCATGCATAGAGGGTGTCGGGCATTCTTAGCAACTTTTATATCTGTCCCCAAGGCACCCAGTCAGTCAGACGCAGATGTTCCTATTGTTAGAGATTTCCCAAACGTTTTTCCTGAGGATGTCTCTGGTATGCCACCCGAGCGAGAGGTGGAGTTTTCTATTGAGCTTATGCCGGGTACGGCTCCGATCTCCAAAGCGCCGTACCGACTAGCACTGACAGAGATGGCAGAGCTTAAGAAGCAGATTCAGGAACTTCTTGACAAGGAGTTCATTCGCCCGAGTTTTTCACCATGGGGCGCGCCAGTCTTATTTGTGAAGAAGAAGGATGGCTCTATGAGGCTCTGAATTGATTACCGGGAGTTGAACCGGGTTACAGTGAAGAACAAGTACCCACTTCCGCGGATTGAGGATCTATTTGATCAGTTGTAGGGAGCTTCGGTATTCTCGAAGATTGACCTGCGTTCCGGTTATCACTAGTTGAGGGTGAAAGATGCTGATGTTTTCAAGACTGCTTTTAGGACTCGTTACGGCCACTACGAGTTCCTTGTGATGTCGTTCGGTTTGACGAATGCGCCAGCGATCTTCAGGGATCTCATGAATCGCGTATTTCAGCCATATCTTGATCAGTTTGTGATAGTGTTCATAGACGACATTCTCGTCTACTCCAGGAATCAAGAGGATCACAGCAGACATCTGACCACAGTGTTGCAAACCTTGTAAAAGCATTAGTTATTCGCAAAGTTCAGTAAGTGCGAATTCTGGTTAGAGAAGGTGGCATTCTTAGGCCATATTGTTTCTAGCAGCGGTATTGAGGTAGACCCGGCGAAGGTTGCAGCAGTCAGAGATTGGGTTGTGCCGCAGAATGCATCAGAGATCCGCAGTTTTCTTGGACTAGCAGGATATTATCGGAAGTTCATTAAGGGATTCTCCTATATTTTCGTTCCACTCACATCATTGACCAAGAAGAATGCTAAATTTTTGTGGAGGGAGGAGTCTCAGAAGAGCTTCGATACTTTGAAGCAAGTTCTTATCTCAGCGCCAGTTTTGGCCATGCCGTATACCGATGCTTCGAAGCTCGGTTTGGGCGCAGTATTGATGCAGCATGGGAAGGTGATAGCGTATGCTTCTCGTCAGCTGAAAATCCATGAGAAGAACTACCCTACCCATGATCTAGAGTTGGCAGCCGTAGTATTTGCCCTGAAGATTTGGAGGCATTATTTGTATGGAGAGAAGTGCCAGATCTTTACCGACCACAAGAGCCTCAAGTATTTCTTTACGCAGAAGGAGCTGAACATGCGTCAGAGGCGTTGGTTGGAGCTTGTGAAGGATTATGACTGTGACATTAGCTACCACCCGGGTAAAGCTAATGTAGTTGCGGATGCATTGAGCAGAAAAGTCGCAGTGATGGCTCATTTGACAGTTTCGAGACCTCTTCTGATTGAGATGCAGAGATTTGATCTAGAGTCATATCCTCAAGGTAGAGTTTCCCGTCTATCTACCTTGACTATTCAGTCCTCTCTTCTAGACCGTATTCGCAATGGTCAGTCAGCAGATGAGCAGTTGGCAAAGTGGAAGTAGAGAGATGTGGCCAAGGGCAGTGTCTTGTATTCAGTCAGCGATGGTATCGTGAGATACCGAGACAGGATGTGGGTTCCGAGCAGTGGTTCTATCCGAGCAGATATTTTATCAGAGGCCCACTTGTCGCCGTACTCTATTCATCCAGGGAGTACGAAGATGTACCGAGATCTGCAGTTATTGTATTGGTGGCCTGGGATGAAGAAAGACATCAGACGGTTTGTATCCGAGTGTCTGACTTGCCAGTTAGTGAAGGCGGAGCATCAGAGACCAGCAGGTTTGCTCAAGCCTCTTCCCATTCCCGAGTGAAAGTGCGAAAATGTTACCATGGACTTTGTGACCGGATTGCCGAAGTCAGTCAGAGGATCAAATGCTATCTGGGTGATTGTAGATCGTCTTACCAAATCAGCGCACTTCTTGCCTATTAAGACGACTTTCACCATGATTCAGTATGCAGAGTTGTATATCCGAGAGATAGTCCGACTTTATGGTGTTCCAGTTTCTATCGTATCTGACAGGGACCCCAGATTCACTTCCTCGTTTTGGAAGAGTTTGCATTCGACCATGGGTACGAAGTTGCTGTTTAGCACAGCTTTCCATCCGCAGACAGATGGGCAGTCAGAGCGAGTTATTCAGATTTTGGAGGATCTTCTCCGTGCTTGTGTTATTGACTTCTCAGAGAGTTGGGAGACAAACTTTCCATTAGTAGAGTTCACCTATAACAACAGTTTTCAGTCGTCTATAGGTATGGCACCGTATGAAGCACTGTATGGTCGCAAGTGCAGATCTCCTGTTTATTGGGATGAAGTAGGGGAGAGATCAGAGTTGGGTCCAGAGATTATTCAGCAGGCTGCCGATGTAGTAGTCAAGATCCGGGATAGGATGAGGACTGCTCAGAGCCGACAGAAGAGCTATGCAGATCAGAGGAGGAGAGATCTAGAGTTTGCCGTTGGCGACCATGTTTTTGTGAAGGTAGCACATATGAAGGGTGTCATGCGGTTCGGAAAGAAAGGAAAGCTCAGTCCGAGATTCATTGGACCATTTGAGATCCTCGACAGAGTTGAGACAGTTAGCTTATCGTGTGGCTCTTCCGCCGAATCTTGCCGGAGTACACAATGTGTCCCACGTCTCTATGCTGAGGAAGTATATGGCAAATCCTTCGCATGTCTTGAACTTTGAGCCGTTGCAGCTTACTCCGAACCTGTCTTATGAGGAGAGACCAGTACAGATCTTAGACAGACAGGAGAAGAAGCTTCGGAACAAGCTGGTTAAGCGAGTGAAAGTCAAATGGCTCAACCATTCAGAGCAGGAAGCTACGTGGGAGTCTGAGCCAGAGATGAGGAGTCGGTACCCCGAGTTATTCGGTGAGTTTTAATTTCGAGGATGAAATTTCTTTTAAGGGGGGGAGAGTTGTAGAACCCGTAAACCGGACTACGTATAAGTCATGCATAATTTCTAGCATTTAAAGTAAAATGATTGTTATTATTATTGCATGAGGATTTAAATTCTTTTCTTTAAATTTATTTATTTCATGCAGTAGTTTAGTTGCTAACTTTTCAGTTAATTAAGTGAGGCCGGACTGGAGTTGGAGTTTTGAGATAAAATTTAATATTAAGAAAACATTCCCAGAATTTATTTTAGCTAACTAATAAGTTAATTTAAGTTAAAAGGAGGTTTAAGGAATTATTTAAGTAACTTGAGGTAAGTAGGAAATAAGTTCATTTAGGTTCCATAATTAATGTGTTAATTCACTAAATTATTTCAAGGATAGATGAGACTCTAAAGATTTAAAATACACTAACAAAGCAATATTTCTCCTCCATTTATTAGCTTAATTTCGGCCACCCCCTAGATGTCATAACAATTCTTTGACAACTCACCACCTTTGACCATTTCCTTGTTATTTCTTAGTTTGATTGCCCTTCATTTTTCTAATCACCATTTAATTATTAATCCATCATTATCCTAGCCTTGTTTGATAGGAAGAATCGGTCCTTTGTGCACACCATTATCCCTCCAACAATCTCTTGGATATCAAACCATTTCAAATTCAAAGGGAGCAAAACTTGGTCATGCCATTTGAATCCCTTTTATATTGCAACTCCCCTTCATTCTCCTAACCATTTCCCCTCTCCCTTCCACCGAAATTTAGAGCACATTCATAGTAAAAATCGTGAGCCTCATAGCAAGAAATAAGAGAGGAAATCGAATAGAAGCAAGAAAAGAAGATCACTCCGTCTCCTCCGCGCCGCGTCGTCATATTCGTTCGTTTTATTTTCAAAACGAAACCAAGGCATGTATATGTTTTTATTTGCTCTTCAATCAAGCCATATTAGTATTTTAAAACAACATACTATTGATTTTATTTAAGCGAAACCGAAATACAAGACCACTTTTTCAAAAAATGAAGTGCAGATTTTCGGCCCCTCCTTTCATGTTTCACGGTTCGCTTGTTTTTGGTGTTTCAGGTGGATGGCTCGTGTCCAGGCTGCCAAAGCTGCATCTATACATGTACTAGGACATGTTAGGATCATGTTTGTCCATTAGTTCAAGCCCCATACATGCTGGAAATCAGAAATGACAGCAACTCCCCAAGCATGCCCCTTTTTGTGATCGATTTTCTCATGTTGCTGTCAAAGGGGAATGAATCTGATCTTGGCTGCCCTATGGGCTATAGCTATGGTTAGAACATCTCCTTATTATGTCTAGGACATGACCAAGTCGGTCTTTTGAGTCTTGGTCCATGGTGGAATCAGTTTTCAATTAAAAGAAACAAGAACAGCCCCTCGGCCCTTCCCCTTACTGCATGTAATGTTTCGGTTTTGGTGGAGTGGTGTGGATCTTGGTTGGCCTCTGGCCCTTAGCCACGGTTCATACCATACCCCTTGATGTCTAGATCATGCCATGGTCAATCAAATGGCCACTGGAACGATCCATGACAGCTAAACAATAGCAATGCCCCACGCGCGCAGAATTGGTGCTCGGTTGGGACGTGTGGTTTGTTTCTGGTGTGGTTCGAATTATGGCTGGCCTAGGGCTCTTAGCCATGGTTCAAACCATACCCTAGGATTTTGGTAAGAGGCTCTGGTCGGTGGTGCAAGCCCCAATGGCCAATAGTCTCGCAAACGAAGCAATGCAAGCACAAGTGCGGTTGCTGGAATTTCTGGATAGCAACTTGCTGCTTCGGTTCAGAGGCTCGTTTGAGTTCTTGGTTGGTTTTTAGCCTATGGCCTTGGACTGGACAGTACCTCATCGAGTTGGGAAGGTCGTGTTTTTGACCGTTTGTGATTCGGTTAAGTTTAGAGGTCGTAATAGAAATTACGGTGCGATGTGCCAAATTGACTCTTGAAAGAGCGTTTCATGTTTTGGCCTCCATTCACCAAAATTTCGACTTGCATTATTTTTGGAGCATTATTTCATCATTTTAGATGTATTTTATTCATGACTAAATGATGGTTCGGTGTTGGTTCAGGTTGGCACGGAGTCATGATTAAATACCAAGTCATTGGGTGTAATTGTCTCGTTTTTGGATTCAATTACAAAGTTTGGTCAAGAAAATCATTTGCATATTTTTCATGTTAAATTTAGGTCGCAGCGAGCCTGAGAACGATCTAATCCATGTGGTAAAATAATACAGGATACTTAATTATGCCATTTAATTATATTACGTGCATAAAAAAATAAAATATTCATTTTTGATATTTATGCGATATTGCTTGTGGCCATTTCACTATCATGGGATTATTGTATCACCAGGTGGTCACTTACCGATTTAATTCAGTTCCACCCAGTATACTGTGGCATTAGTCTGATCAGACGATTATTACTTCACCCGGTGGTCACTTACCGGTCAGTTCAGTTCAGTTCATTGCAGGGGCCACTTGCGTAGAACATAATCTCAACAGAAAATTTATGACATGTTATTTTATGACAGGGCTCGATTGAGCAAATATTTCACTTACGATTTTCAGTCAGTTATACACGTATTATAATTGCTCATGATAAGTTATTTTCACGTTATGCCTCATGACATGATATTTTTATTCCCATGCAATTTTATTATATTATTTACTCGTTATTTACAATATATGCATGTTGAGTCTTTAGACTCACTAGACTTGATTGTTGTAGGTACTGATGAGGTAGGGACCGAGGGCGGGGACCAGTGAGCTAGCTTGGATCGGCAGTAGTGGAACCCGAGGACCTCATTTACAGCATTTACCATTTTTATGCTTAAACATTTTTATCAGTTGTTGGATTACTTTAACTTGTTATTTTGCAAACAATAATTTCTTCCGCTGCTATTTTGAACATTAAACTTGATTTATCAGTTTATTTTGTGAATGAGGCATTTTAATTATTTTAAAAAAAAATTTAAATTTTTCCGCAAATTTTCAAACACGAATTATCGGACCATTATAATAAACGTAAACGAATTTGTTGTACAATATTGTAACAGACATGCACCATTTAATTAATTTTAAATTATAAAACATAACTCGTTAGCTCCATTAAATTATAGAGATTGCGTCACTAGAATGTACACCACACGAAAGATTAACATATTAGTTTTGAAAATGTTCAAACCATTGCCTCAAATTAATTAGTCAAACACCAGTATTAAAAGAATAGGTTTTTTTGGAGACAGTTTTACAAATCTTTATTCGTGAGACATGTCAACTATGCTCATATTTATAATAACAACTAATACTTTTAGCATAAAAAAATAATTTTTCATGAATGACCCAAATAGGTGATTTGTCTCACCAAAATTAACCCGTGAGACCGTCTAAAAAAATTTTTGTGGCATTAAAATAGGGATACGTGAGCCGATGACGTATAGCTTATCTATCACCAAGGTTCCCAGGTTTTAGACGATATATTTAGTTCGATATTTAATTATAAATATTTTTTTTATGAAATACGAATCTGCAACCGCTACTCGTCGGTGCACACTGGGTAAACCTCTCGAATAATTTACGCAATAGCATATAAGTCACGTTAGTATGGTAAACTATATTGGACAAGTCATGTATTACAAGCTCGTACAAGAAGGTATTGGTATAAGTGATCAAACTCTTGATAATTGTTCAAGTGCATATTTACTTCACTGACTCGAACACCTCTTGAGAATGAAAGACTAAAAAAATTCATACACCATAATGGGTGATGGCCATTAAGAATTTAATATACAATTCCAAAAAAAATCCAAAAGCTTCTGCAAACATCATTGTAACATCTATAAATAATTGTTTCCAAAGAAAAAAAATTAAGTATTTAAGGACACTATTACAACTTGCAGTTTCGAATCTATGGCTTGACAATATCAACACGCCCCAAAAATCAAGGAGTTCTTTGAAAGAAGCGCTACTCGGTGCAATAGCGCGTATATGTTATTTGTCAAGTCGTTGGGTTTTTTTTTAAAAAAAACAAGTCGTTAGTTATGCATTAATATTTAGTACTTTGGATAATTATATATATATATATTGAATAAACTTTGGAATATATTTAACGTAATCATTGCAGGCTTAACACAATCAAATCGAATGAAACGTCGTTTAAGCTTTCATGATTTTCTTTATAAATGAGAAAACTAAACTGAGAACGTTGTACATTGAAATTTGTGAAACAATAAATTGATTTTGGGTTTTAAATTCAAAGACTATATATAGGATTTCTCTTGTTCAACAAAGACTACAAAGACTAAGGAATAAATTCCGATTCTATCAATTTGAACTAAGACCATCAGTTTATAAGAAGTGCTTTAAAATGTTTCCCCTAGGACCGCCTGGGCGGTGTATAGGCAATGAGCGGTCGTCTATTGTCTTGATTTTTATAAAAATGACGCCTTTCGACATTGTTGCAAAAATTGACTTAGGCGAATTAATACATATATATATTAAAAAATCGGATTTAAAAAAAATTAAACAAGGCTATTACAATAACTATGACAAAAGGATTGATTGTTGATGTTGGAGATGAAGATGTTGAGATGTGAAGGGAAATATTATTTCCGATTTTAATTGATATATCTTATTGATTTAAATTATTTCTCTAATATTATGTTTCCTTGTTGATCTAATTGAGTTTAATATTTAATATGATTTTGTTTTTCTCAGATAATGAGATAATCATTCAAATATATTTAGAGATATGTTATCTATTGATGAGATATGTTATTGGTGTTTAAAAAGAGTTTATTCCTAATAAAACTCTTATTTTCCATTGTGCTATAGGTTTCCTTATGGAGGTAAAACTCTACATCTATAAATAAGGGGTCAAGGACATTGGTAAAGAGCTCTCTTGAATATCGATCATACATACACGGAGTGAAGATTTTTCAGAGAGAAATAATTCCCGAAGCCGTTGTTGTTTGAAGAGTGGTGATCACCGTGTTGCTCTAAATGTTGCCAACATCTACAGACAACATCCGTAACGATGTTGACTGAAGATTGCATCTAATTGATCGTGCTTTTCGGGATCAAGTTTTTGCTTTCTTAAATTCCGGTTTATTGTTGGTTGTTTAAGAAACCTTTTATTTTCTTAAAGTGTTGAAAAAATTGATTTTTGTAATAATCACTAGTGATAGGTTTTTGTAATCGATTTGATTTTCTAGTGATTAATTTTTGCCATAAGGCGCCGCACAAGTATAAATACTTGTGCAAATTTAATCTCGTCTATTTGTTTATGTTAAGTGAATTTGTGTTACAAAATTTAATGTTCCGCTGCATGTTGTGCGAGATGTTGTAACATCTGGAACAACATTTAATTCTAACAAAACACAAATTCTCTGTTTTACATCCTATACTGATATTTTTATTATTTGTGGTATCTGTCGAACAATACAGTTCTTACAAGTGGTATCAGAGCCAACTCTTGAGATACTAAGTGCTGATTCAGGTTATTGTTTTGTTTGACAGAAATTAATCAAATGGATACATCACTTGCAAACGCAGCACTTCGACCACCAGTCCTAGATGATACCAATTACAGTCTGTGGAAGGTCAAAATCAGATACTTCATAAAATCCATAGATGAACGGGCATGGCAACGTGTCATCAATGGATGGACTTCACCAAGTGTGACAGATCAAGATGGTGACAGTTTGCCAAAACCTGAAACTGATTGGACTACTGATGAAGTGCAAAGTTCAAACTACAATTCAAAGGCCTTGAATGCTATCTTTATGTCGGTTGACATGAATATGTTCAATCTGATCACAAACTGTACTTCGGCTAAAAGTGCATGGGATATCCTCCAAAGACACTGTGAAGGTTCTGAAAGTGTGCGACAAACCAGATTGAGGATGCTCACTTCCAAATTCGAGATGATGAGGATGGAAGAATCTGAAAATATACTAGACTATGATCGTCGTCTACAGGAAATTGCTAATGAAGCGTTCAGTTGTGGAGACCCTATCTCCAATGAGCGTTTAGTTAGCAAGGTCCTTCGTTTCTTGCCCGAGAGATTTAACATAAAAATTTGTGCAATAGATGAGGCTAAGGACACTTCTCAGATGGCTTTGGAAGATCTTATTAGTTCACTTCGCACTTTCGAGATGAACATGGACATGCAGAAGAAAGTCAAAGGGAAAACAATTGCATTCCAAGTCTCAAATGACCCCTATGATGACCTTCTTCAAATATCCCAAGAGGTAAATGAATCAAACCTTTGTGAGGACTCTATCTCCTTTATCACAAAGAAATTTGGGGATTACTTGAAGAGAATCAGAGATAAAAAGAAGAATGCACAACCCTCTAAATTTCCAAGTCTTTCTGCACCCGAAAAAAGTTCCCTGCCAAGCAACAATTTCAACCAAGGAATGAAAGCAAGGGACAATACAATTCAAAAAGATATGATTCGGTGTAGTGTAGAGAGTGCAAGGGCTTTGGACACTACGCCAATGAATGTGCTAACAGATTGCGAAAAAACAAAGGCTACAATGTGTCTCTAAGCGATGAAGACTCCGATTTTGAGGAGAAGTCCACTGATGAAGAAAATAAAACCTCCCTGACTACATTATTGACAGAAAATCGGAGACTGCAGGTGAATCCTTTAGGTGTTACCCTAGGTGTTGCCACACCTGGCCGCAACATCTGCAAAAATTCAGTGTGCTTAAAATCCACAACTTCTGGAAATTCGACTGCAGATGAAGAATTGGAGGCTGATGATGAAGAGATGACTCTTGAGAGTGTTCAAAAGTTTTATGAAGAGTTGTTTGAGGCTTGGACCAAAAGAAACAAGCTTTAAATCAACTCTTGTAAAGGAAAACACTGATCTAAAAGCCGTGGTTGCGAAACTTGAAGTCATTCTTTGCAAAAAGGATGTGGAACTAGGCAAGACCAAGGATGAACTTCAAAAGACTACTGAAACCCTATCCAAGTTTAATTCAAGCACTTCCAAGCTTGAAACAATTCTTTCAATGGAAAGAGATGAAAAGAAGGGTTTAGGGTTCAAAGACAGTGTATATGAAACTGGTGAACCTTCAAAATCTACTGTGTTTGTGAAAGGAAAAACTGAAACATTCTCACCAACTCAAACTACATCTTCATCCAAAAGCTCTCTACCAAAAAGACAACATACTACACATGTTCCTAAGCGAAAAAAACGAAGGTATGTATGTCATTACTGCTTTAAGCCTGGTCATATCAGGCCCTACTGTTTTAAACTCAGGGATGACCGCATGAACCAAAAGTCGAGTCGGATGTTGCCTCGAATGTTGTACAACACTTTCCACAACACCTCCAAAAATCGACCTACAGTAAGGCAGGTTTGGGTATCAAAGGTTAAAATTCACTGTAATGTTGTTTATACTTCATTAAAAACTAACACTGCAGGTTACTGGTACTTTGATAGTGGAAGCTCATGCCATATGACAGGGTCGGTCAAGAGAATATCTCATCGATTACGTTGAACAAAAATGTGGTAGAGTAACCTATGGAGGGGGAGCTAAAGGAAAAATTGTTGGAAAGGGAACTTTGAATGTCGAAGGACTACCAAAGCTCCACAATGTGCTCCATGTTGAAAGGCTAACCTCAAATTTGATAAGCATAATTCAATTATGCGATGATAATTTGCATGTCAAGTTTAATAAGCATGCGTGTGAAGTTTATGATGAATCTAACAAATGCGTCATGACAGGTACAAGGTCCTCAGACAATTGCTACCAAATTGGTGAAGAACTGTCGTGCAAACAGGAAAAATTCACTGAACTTGAAATTTGGCCTCAGAAACTCGGCTGTGTTAATTTCAAAACCTTGAAGAATCTGAGTAAATACGAGGCAGTACGAGGTATGCCAAATATCTCATCTGGAATATCCTATGTGTGCGGTGAGTGTCAAAAAGGTAAACAGACTTGCGTGTCACACCCAGTGTTGGCAACATCTGGGACAACACGCTGTCTGGAGTTACTTCACATGGATTTTATGGGTCCTATAGAAGTCGAAAGCTTTGGAGGTAAGAAATATTCTTTCGTATGTGTTGATGATTTCTCATGGTTTTCATGGGTTAGTTTTATTAGGGAGAAATCAGATACCTTCAGCACGTTTAAAAAAATGGTTACAAGAATCACAAACTTTCATGGTTTGAAGGTAAGAAGAATCAGGACTGACCATGGTAAGGAATTTGAGAATTCTTCATTCTCATCGTTTTGTGACAGTAAAGGTATCTCACACGATTTTTCGGCACCAAAAACTCCACAACATAATGGAATTGCCGAACGCAAAAAACAGAACACTTCAAGAAATGGCAAGGGTGATGTTGACTTCAAAGTGCATTTCAAAGCGTTTTTGGGCAGAAGCCCTTAACACCGCATGTCATATTTCAAATAGGGTGTATTTGAGAAATGGTTCGACTATGACATCGTATAAGATAATTATGAGAAAGAAGCCTAACCTTAAATATTTTCATATTTTTGGTTGTGTGTGCTATGTTTTGAATGAAAGGGATCAACTAAATTTGATTCAAAGAGTAATAAGTGTCTGTTTTTAGGATATGCCACTAATAGTCGAGCCTATCGTATGTTTAATTTAAGAACAAGGACTATTATGAATCAATTAATGTTGTTTTTGACGATTGTGCAGCCTCAAGAAGAAAACTACTGAGGATGATGTTGATGATCTTCTGGAAAATCCCACCATACTGGAAAATGTAGGTGTTGCCCCAGATGTTGCAACACCTAGCACAACATGTGACACTAAAGTCACTGAATTTGAGAACGAAGCAAATATTGATGATGCCACAGCAGATGATGGACAGAATATACCGACTAAGATTCAGAAAAATCATCCATCATCCCAAATAATTGGAAGCGTGCAAGGTGATGTCCAAACTCGAAAAAAAGAGAAAGTCGATTACCGAAAAATGGCTGGACTTATATGCATGAGCTCGGCTTACTCACAGGTTAGATTTTCATGTTTTGTATCTCAATGTGAACCTAAAATGTTGACGAAGCCTTAAAAGATGAGTTTTGGATCAACGCTATGCATGATGAGCTTGATGAATTCGTTCGAAATGATGTGTGGGATCTTGTTCCACCTCCTGACCACGTCAACATAATCGGAAGTAGATGGATTTTTAAAAATAAAACCGATGAGTCAGGAAACATCAATCGAAACAAATCAAGGTTGGTTGCTCAAAGGTACACACAGGTTGAGGGGGTTGATTTTGATGAGACCTTCGCTCCTGTTGCCCGCATTGAGTCAATCCAACTTCTGCTATCCATTGCATGCTACATGAAAATCAAATTATTTCAAATGGACGTCAAAAGTGTATTTTTGAATGGTACCTTGTGTGAGGAAGCATACGTCAGACAGCCTAAAGGATTTGAAGATCCACATAATTTGCATCATGTGTACAAACTGAAAAAGGCCCTCTATGGTTTGAAGCAAGCACCACGTGCATGGTATGACAGATTAGCAGAATATCTTCTTGAAATTGGCTTCAAACGAGGTGAGGTAGACAATACCCTTTTTATAAGGGTATTCAGAAATCCAAATGTGACATTCTCATTTGTCAAGTTTATGTTGATGATATAATCTTTGGTTCCTCATCTCAAAAACATGCTAATAATTTTGTTGAGTGCATGTCATCCACATTCGAAATGAGCATGATTGGTGAGCTAAGTTTCTTTCTTGGTTTTCAAATCAAACAAATGCATGATGGCATCTTTTTGTGTCAAAGTAAGTATGCTAAAAACTTGATAAAGAAATTTACTAATGAAAACACAAAACACATGAAGACACCTATGGGCTCAAATGAAAAACTATCCAAAGATGATGTTGCTAAAAATGTTGACAACACTTTATACCGGAGCATCATAGGTAGCTTCCTATATTTGACAGCCAGTCAACCTGACATCATGTTTAGTGTATGCTTATGTGCTAGATATCAATCTAATCCTAAGATCTCTCATTTGAAAGCTGTGAAGCGTATTCTTCGCTACATAGCAGGCACAATTGAATTAGGACTATGGTACTCTCAAGAAACCAACTCGAACTTAGTAGGTTTTTCTGATGCTGATTGGGCTGGTGATTTAGATGATAGGAAGAGTACATCTGGAGGTTGCTTTTATCTTGGCAATAATTTGATCTCTTGGCATAGTAGGAAACAAAATTGTGTCACTTTCAACTGCTGAATCTGAGTATGTGGCAGCTGGAAGTTGTTGTTCTCAACTTCTATGGATGAACCAAATGATAGAAGACTATGGACTTAAGAGTGAAACATTAACTGTGTATTTTGATAATTCTAGTGCAATCAATATTTCAAAAAATCCAGTACAACACTCTCGAACTAAACACATTGACATTAGACATTACTTTATTCGAGATTTAGTAGAAAAAAGATTAATTCGAATCGAATTTGTTGGTACAAATAACCAACTGGCTGACATATTCACAAAAGCATTAGATTTTGAGAGGTTTTCCAACCTTAGGAAATCTCTCAGCATGTGTTCTGCCTGATCATACATAGATGTTGTCTCAGATGTTACAACATCTCGGACAACACCTAACTTGCATGTGCATTTTTAGGACTTAGGCATATTACATTGCATTCATACTATGATATGCTGTGTTGAAACTGTGTAGCATAATTTTCTGATGCACCCACAATTCCTTGTTATATTTTAAATCCTCACGCTTATATTCATGTGAACTTTAGTCACGAAGGATTTGAAGAATGGTCACTTGACTCTAACCAATGTGACAAGTAACCCAAGTAAAATTAAAAATACTGAAAAATTTTGGGTCTGTGATTAGAAGGAAAGATGGAAAAAGCTACCTAAAGTAGCCCTATGAAGGCTGAACTTTAAGTGTGGGAGCTACCCCTTCTAAATATTACCACATAAATAGAAGAAAATGAAAAAAGCTACCTAGAGGAGTTCAAAGAAGACTGTTCCTCTAGTGTGGGAGCTGCCACTTCTATGTTCAAAAAGCTGATAAGTAAGTGTGTAGAAAAATTGGGAATTGCTTTTCTGGAATTGTGCGTGTTGTCAGAAGATGTTGCCATCATTTGTGACAACACTTCATCTGTACTCATACCTCATATTTGCTCTCATATTCCTATTCATGTTACATTCTATTATTAGGCATCCATAAGTCATGCATAAACATAACTTGGTGAATTTTGTCAAGTCATAAGGATATTCGTATGTCAACAAAGAGAAATTCTATAAAAATCCAATTTTTTGCCGGAAATCGAATTCATGTGTTCTTTGATGTTACGTGGAGTTAATTCGATGTGGGTTCTACTTCTGGAAATCCTTTTGAATAGACATTGCTCTTCATTATCTCGATAAAATCTGGAGAGAGTAACAATTATTTTTTTCTACCTGTTATTTTTTTACCGTTGGCACCGATCAATTACTGAATTATATTACCGTTGGACTGTGATTTCATGATTATCCTCTTGTTTTACACCGCTTAACTCGTACCATCGGCATTCTTACTGTTCTGAAAACTCTCGAAAAACTACACTTGCGATTTCTCTTTTCTCTCCATAATTTCCTTCTACTGTCATCACTTAACTTTCAAATTACAATCAATGGCAGGGAAGGGTTTTAATCCCCAAGATATCCGGAGTGAAATGGGTAACACGGATGATGTTGTCCCCACAGAGCCAACATCCCCAGCAACATCTACGGAAGCTTCTCCTATGGAAATCATCCATGTTGCTGAAAAACCCACGCCACTGGAAATCATTCTCCCAGGCGAGCCAGGAAATGCGATTGATCTGGACAATCCGCCAATAATCCAGGTCTTTGATCCTCCATGCCCCCATGTTCGCCGATCAAAGAGACAAGCTGGGTATAACCCCGATCTTACTCCCGGGAAGATATTTCGCCACAAGGGCCAGCCCTCCACTCGCCCCTCGCTGATTGACCCTGCTGAAACATAGGGCGATGATTCTGGGGATGCTAACTACGAGTTTGTGGCGCGCAAGAAGACTGCCTCTCCGTCTAAGGAAAGTAGTTCTTTCTTCAGAGAAGCCACTGAATCTGATAAGGACACAACCCCTGTTCCTCCTTCAAAGCCCTCACCATCTACTGAAGAAGAAATCATGTTGGCCCAATTTATGGCCAACCTGAAAAATCAGAAAACTGAAGCCTCTGCTGTTCCTATTGCTTCCCAAGAATCTGAAGGTTCTACTGAATCCAGCAGTTCCCCTGACAAAAGTGTCGAAGACGATGTTGTTTCTGCTGAAAATGAGCCTGCTGAACAGGATGTTGCCGAAGATGTTGTCAACCCTGAGGACCACACTGACCTCAGTGACTACGATTTGGACTCTACTTTCGCCACTAAGTTTTACACTGAGCACACCGGTGCTCAGTGGTATCTTTATGCACATCGCGACGTCATCGAGGAGAGAAACATCAACACTGATGCCTTTGAGAGGCACAATCTGATTGCATTTCTGAAACATTGCTCCCTGCTATCCACAGTCTCTGCAGTCACACCATTCAGTCGATAGCCTGTGCTGGAGTTCTACTCAAACCTCTCCACTGAAGTAGGTGATGCATGATCATTGAAGTACGGGAAAGTTTTCGTCAGGAACCGGATCTACAATTTCAACCCCTCGGTCATCAATGCCGCCTTTTACCAGACTCCTACGAGGGATGTTAATGGAGTTACCCCTGACATTCATCTCGTCACATCCACACTCACTGGGGGCATTATTACTCAATTTCTGAGTCATCCAAAGAAACTACTAGCTGCCAACCTCACCTCCTTCTACTCGGTCCTCCACAAACTGGCTATTCGGAATTGGACCCCTTCCACCAACACCACCACAGTCACGAGACACCAAGCACTGGTTCTGTACTCCATCGGGATAGAGGGGGTGTTCAATTTTGGACAGCTAGTTTTCAACACTGTGATTCAGTATGCGGACGGAAGTCTCAAGTCATCCAAGCTGCCGTTTCCAAGCCTGACCTACGGAGTGCAGATATCACAAGGCTTTGTTCGCGATATCGGTGAACAATTATCTGACCCCGGTGAACCTTTCAAGATTGCCTCGGCTTTATTCAAGGGAAATAGGAAGGTTGATCTTCCTTGGTCTGCCCCAAGTTACGCTTCTGCAGCACTTCCTGGACCGAGCAGCCCTCATGCTCCTCCAATGTCCACTGATTACATCATGATCTCTGTCCCAGATGTACATGCTCACATTGCTCACGCTGAGGAAAAGATTGAGCAAGACAGGGCTGCTGTTGATGATGCTATGAAAACTATTGAACAAGCCACGGCGGATATTGCCTACTATGAAGCCTTGGCTAGACACTTTCGGATACTTTTGGATGTAGCAGTCTTTCCTGGGCAAAAAAAAGGGAGATGGAGATGATCAAACCGAAGCTGGTCCTTCAGGGACCAAGGATTGTTAAAAGTTTATTTTTGTTCTGTGTTGTTTTTTTTTTGTTTTACTAATAATTATGTCTATGTGTTGATTCTGCCTATGTGTTTATCTTGCAACTGCTAAAGGAATGGTGCCGATGTTGTCCCCAGTGTTGCCAACATTTCTAACAACATTTTTAATGTCTGTAGTTTCTTCAGGGGGAGAGAAATGCTCTAACTCAGAGGGAGTTGATTCAAACTAAAAAGGGATAAATGTGTTTGATCTCATTTTGTCCAAGAAAAGCAAAAAGGGGGAGATTGAAGGGAAATATTATTTCCGATTTTAATTGATATATCTTATTGATTTAAATTATTTCCCTAATATTATGTTTCCTTGTTGATCTAATTGAGTTTAATATTTAATATGATTTTGCCTTTCTTAGATAATTAGATAATCATTCAAATATATTTAGAGATATGTTATCTATTGATGAGATATGATATTGGTGTTTAAAAAAAGTTTATTCCTAATAAAACTCTTATTTTCCATTGTGCTATAGGTTTCCTTATGGAGGTAAAACTCTACATCTATAAATAAGGGGACAAGGACATTGGTAAAGAGCTCTCTTGAATATCGATCATACATACACGAAGTGAAGATTTTTCAGAGAAAAATAATTCCCGAAGCCGTTGCTGTTTGAAGAGTGGTGATCACCGTGTTGCTCTAAATGTTGCCAATATCTACAGACAACATCCGTAACGATGTTGACTGAAGATTGCATCTAATTGATCGTGCTTTTCGGGATCAAGTTTTTGCTTTCTTAAATTCCGGTTTATTATTGTTGGTTGTTTTAGAAAGCTTTTATTTTCTCAAAGTGTTGAGAAAATTGATTTTTGTAATAATCACTAGTGATAGGTTTTTGTAATCGGTTTGATTTTCTAGCGATTAATTTTTACCATAAGGCACCGCACAAGTATTTATACTTGTGCAAATTTAATCTCATCTATTTGTTTATGTTAAGTGAATTTGTGTCACAAAATTTAATATTCCGCTGCATGTTGTCAGAGATGTAGTAACATCTGGAACAACATTTAATTCTGACAAAATACAAATTCTCTGTTTTACATCCTATACTGATATTTTTATTATTTGTGGTATCTGTCGAACAATACAGTTCTTACAAATTGAATCTTGAAGAAGAGGGAGATTCCATGGATTCCATGAAATTAACGACGGTTTTAGCGACCGATATAGTGACGGCAGTTAAAACTGTTGGTAACGAAATCAACGATGGATTTGACCATTGCAAACTATTTTTTTTTTTTTGTAATGAAGAAATATGGAGATGAACAAAAAGAAAAATTAGAGATATAAGTTTAAAAAAATTCGGCTAGACAGTTGCCCGCCTACTACCAAGCTCTTTTTAAAACACCGATTATAAGTAAAAAAAAATAAGTTAAAAATAAAAAGTTTACTATTTTTTAGAATTAAAACCTTTTTTAAAATTCAGGCTAAAATCAGCCCTTTTTTCAGTAAATTGTTGTATTTTCTTTCCAAATGTCTAAACAGTATTACTAAAATTTCAAAAGTTTTTTTTTAAAAAAATTAATTTCAAATTTTTTTGATATATAAGTTTTTACTATATTTACACACGTATTTAAGCTAATATTTCCATATATTTTTTAAAATCAATTGACACCTAATATAATAAAAAATTAATAAAAGTTTATTTCATGATGAATAAATCAGTAAGTTTATTATTCAATAAGAGATAACAAAATGGAATTCATCCTTTCAAAGAACGCATTAATGTATACATAATCACTTATCATTACAAGACAGTATCTATACATACATACATATATATACACAAACACAGACATACATACATATATATATATATACATACATATATACATATATATATATACACACACACATACATATATTCCTATATCATTGTACCTTTTGACCTTTTTATAACAATTTTGGTAGTCACTAAAACAAATCAAATTTCATGTTCAAACTTTGTAATTTTATGGGGAAAAAGAGAAGCAAAAGCAAAGCCAGGCCTCCACAAGTTCAATGTTGGAGAGTGTACAAAAGTCATATCACATGTCGGTCGTCTTGGTGTTGGGACATCGTATTCTCGCACTCAAGATGCAGCGGAAGTTTAAAAATTTTGTCCTTGGGCGTCATGTGTTTAAAAACATCTATAGGGTGTTTAGAATTATATCTTTGCCTTCTTAACGCTGGACTCCAAACTATTCCGGTTTGAGGCGGATATAGCCCTTCTTGTAATTTTCTACGAATGGCTCTTCTCCTTTGATCGCCTAATTAGGTTCACGATCGAAGACTTTGTTCCTCGCTTGGATTGCACTAGAAATCACAAGCGATTTTGTGCGTTGAGACTGTAGCCTCCGAATTTTCAAAATCCGGAGATGGTGCAGCGACGGCAGCGCGGAAGTGGAAGGAAGCTTGATGGCCGAAATCTTTCTTAATTGAAGTGGCCGTGGCATCATGATTCTCAATCGTGATTTTTTTCACTTATGATTCATAATCAACAATTAAGAAACAATAATTATTGATTTTTAATCAATAATTAAGCAAACTAATTTGCTTTGTGGCCAAGATTTCCCTCACCAATTTCATGTGGTGGACGTGACTTTGAAGGAGAAATTGGAGAGTATTTGTGGTGGTTTTGTGTGCAATTTTTTCCTCACCAACAATGAGCCCTAATGGTGTATTTATAGAGTGAGACTCCTAATCTAATTAGGAGTCTCTCTCCCACAAGGACTCTATTAACTTCATTATATTTAAACTCCCATATAATTAATATATAATTTATTTATTAACAATTAATAATACATGATATAATAATATCATATACACATTTTTTATATCACCATATAAAATATATACATGTATACATATATTAAATTAAATAACAATTATTTAATTTATAAATAACTCCTTGGTTAATTTAATTCTAGACTTCTCTAGAATATTTATGAGAATTTGTGCATATTAGTAGTCACCACTACTAGCATAATCATTTATTTAATTAGTAAATTCTAAATTCACTAAATAAATGATTCCGAACTCATTATAACCCCGATCGACAATCCGAAAGCGCCGATGTACCAAGATACAAATCTTGTTCATATAATGAAAATCGAAAATTTCGAAGATAAAAAATTTTCACTTACCAAATTTAGAACTTACCATATATGGCAGTTACATATTTGACAGCTGCCAGTTTTAGTGAATTCCTTCACAAAACAGGCAGTTCCACTCTCCTTCCTTATTTAGCAATCATGCTAACTTCCATTTCTTTCATCCTATGGAATCAGCTCATAAACTCCTTTATAAGCTTCCTGTTTGATCTCCATCAAACTATAGTCGTCAAATTCCAACTCCTTGAAATTTGACTATCTCAACGGGAACACAGAATCCGATACTTGTGTGACCCTCAATGGTTCAGGGATACAGGTAGCCGTGGGTTCACATCTCCATGTGATTCAAAATAACATTTATTCTTATTCGGGCTTACTCTAGTTAGCCCCATTCTTTTCATCAACTCTTTGATCAAGAATGTCAGAACTCATTTTCGATTGTACCCATCGGATTATGGTAAGATCGTCTATTAGCATCGCACCATGATCCCCTAGGTATCACTGATAGTGCCTACAAGAACCTTTAGTCATGGTTAGCGTAAAGTACGGTCCCTTCAACACATATATCCCGATCGAATCTGAAACCATTGGTATATCGAGAGTTGCATATGAATTCGATAACGATGTGATTTATCTTTGAGTTCTAATAGTCGCATGGCATGTGAAACTAGGAAAGCACCTTTCCATAAAGCACATTTCTTGCTCTGGCTAGAGACTCCTTGCATTATTAACTCATCAGATCACATAGGATCACTATTAACTCATCAGATCAAATAGGATATCTTCACCCGTAGGCGAACGGTGAATCCCCGACTACAATGCATTTGCTCCTGCGTATTTCGAAACTACACTCAACCTCGCCACCTGATGAACCTCGATGGAGTCGGTAAACGGATCAAAGTGCATGCTAGTACGTATAGCTCCTACATTGTCCCGGGTCAAAGAACTATTGGTGTACAACCATAACTGCGGACTATTCCACTCGATAAGTGAGAATCACTTGGACAGTCCAAGGGAGGGTTGTTCAGTGTATCATCTTATGATCACCCATCTGCGTGAATGGACATCTCCATGCCCTTGCCAATGAAACATGGCGTTTACACCACAAATGCTAGTCTCAAGCTCGAGCGACCTTTATCCTTGTTTTAGGCGACTGAATCGACTAGGAACCTATTTAGAATATACGGTACACTTCCTAATGAGTTCCATGATCTTACGTTGCGACGCAGACCTCATGGTACCTATTGTATATTCAAGGACTTTATCTATGCAGCTTGCATGTGTATACAGATAAAGTATTATGCTATAATCGAATAAAATCGTAAAATATTATTAAAATAAAGATTGTTTTATATTAGAGTCAATGAAGCTCGAGCCACAAGTTGGCTTGCCGGGCACCTACTCTAACACTTGGACCCTTTTAACATTTAAAAATTAATAATTAATATATTGGATAAAAATAATATAGAAATTAATGTGACGTAGCAAATTATATCAATGCTTTCAAATTTATGTGTTTATGACATTCAAAATCAATGTTGAGCAGTGTATAAGAAGACCATGCAAGTGTTGTAAAAGAAGACTTTATAATAAATGACACGCTATTATGGAACCCTTTGGTTCTTTTATATAAGAAAAATAATCAGGCCCTGTTTTATATTGATTCCTACATATTTTTGTAAGAGTTTGGGTTGGTGAGAGGGGAAAATGCTGTTAAATCTGCCGACGGAAGGCGCCAGCAACAGTGGGAGTTCAGATATTGATGGGCAGTTGGTTTTAACTTTGAGAAAGTGAGTTTATTGACCTTTTTAATTGCTTTTTGGGTACTTTTTGTTGATGATGTTTCTTTGTGTGTTTTCCCTCTGAATTTGGTGTTTTGAGTTGGGAACTGAAATGGGTTGTGCCTCTTTGCTTTGGATTTTTTGCCCGTTGTGGAAGATTTGATTCGTAAAGTTGTGAGTAGATCTTGTTGCTGCTGTCGGTATCATAGATTCGAGATAATAGCCAAAATGTTCGTCTAAATTTTTTGATTTTGTTTTTTTAATCTTGTAAGTGAGTGTTAATTGTTCTACGTCGGTTGGATAAATAACCTGAGAGTTGTATATATGGCCTTGGACAATCCTTCCCTCTTAAGCTAGCTTTTAGGGTTGACTTAGGTCCAAATTCTAATCTTAACACATCGGTTGGATAAATAACCTGAGATTTGTATATATAGTTCCTTGAGCTAGTTTTTGGGGTTGAGTTAGGTCCCAGTTCCAATCTTAACAGTGAGGTTTGTAATTTGACTTTTTGTTCTTTTTTACCGACTACACTTCGCATTTTACATTGTCATATTAGTATTTTTTGGTATCACATTAGAATTATCTAACACTATAATATTATTCCCGGAGAAAGTACAAAACGCTAACCTAACTTACGCTATAAAAACCTAAATTTGAATACTTAGCGGACCAAATACAAAATAGATTCTATAGCTAATTGTAAATGGCTTGATCCTTCGAGGGCACCTCAAACCGAGCGCCTAATGGCTAATAACTATTTTTTATTGTTTTCAGGTTCTTTGTATTCTTATCACTTCAATTATTGGAAAATTTAGTTTATGTAGTTATTTTAATAATTTAAAATAAAATATATTATTTGATAATTAAAACAATTATTTGAAATTTGTTATGAGTGACACGGTAGATTTTGGACAAGGAAACTCCTATTTTTTTTTATTAAAAAACATGTTCCAAAACCGTTGTTAAATTTACTTTAGCACTATATTGATTTAAGAAAATTTGTTATTATTTATAAAAATTAATTATATAAACTTTTTAAAATGTAAATTAAAAACGTAATCTATCAATAAATTTATAGATAGATGATGATGAAATAAAATAATTGTATTGATGCAAAATCTGCGATAAATATGATTGTTGCTTTGAGATGTCTTGTCAATTGTATTTAAACTGAGGATCTAATCTGAAGATGAATTTGGAGGAGTGGATTTCAGATTATAAATAGTTATTCGAAAAACAACTAAAGGAAGGATCTCAGATCCTTCGGATGGAAAATTGCATGAACAAGTTGCTTGCCCAATATTTTGAGTTGCGGTCGTGTCATGTGCTAAAAGTATCAACTAGAATGAAAAAATAGTAAAAATCTAACTTTAAATTTGAGCGTATGATATAATATCCAAAAAAATACAATGCCAAAACAAAAGAAAATTAAAGAAAAACTACCGGAAATTGAAAGATAAACTTTCAACATGATATATCTTTACAATAAACTGTAAGAGTTTACAATTTTTTTTTAAAAAAATATTAACATATAACATAAGAATGTTGCTGAAATTGGAACGAGAATGATTTCAACTACAGAAATCTGGAATGTAAAACATGAAAACTGCTTGAACTATTATTAAGATTTCTACAGGGATTTGCAAGAATTTGTGCGTGATGTGTGTTGTGTCTTTCCTCTTCTGCCGATGAATTATTTTGTTTAAAAAATTACGAGCGGTACCCCCATTCTTCCATGATCAACTATCTTCCCACGATGTAGTCCATGATCTTCCCTTATTTGTACGCCATTTGATTAATTCAAATCATTTTAAATAACCGATGGACTCATATCCAATCTTTTACCTCTTATTCCTAGGGTTTGAGTTTGACAAACTTTGGAAACTTATTAAAATATAGCTCCAACAAATGCGCCGAAAGATTGCTTGTTATAGGCCTATTTACCCTTTTATTTATTTGTGACACTGAAGCCCAACTCCATTCCCCGATTGGATTTCAAAATGGAAGGCTTCCCTCTCACCTGTTGTCTTCATTAAATGGAGCCCGCTCGCTATTGTCATCCTTTCCCCTTCGCTGTTGCCACTTGAAGAAACAATATGGTTCAAAAATCTTCTCCGGCGCACCTCTCTGGATCGGATATCGCGAGCACCGCTTCCACCCAAGTCGTCGCCTCTGTCTCGCTGCCAGTCACGTCGACCGGTTTTGCTACTGGTCCTAACCCCTTCGCTGTTGCTTTTGGATTGTCCACCGGTGTCCAATCGGGTTTTAGTTCGCCCCTTCCCGGCATGAGCAAATGTTACTCGCTACGCGCCTTGCTTTTGCGACTACCACGGTCAGTCAAGATTTCCCTCGTGCTGTTTCTGCTTTTCCTATAGCCCAAGCCTCTGCTATCTACAGCCAACCACTGATTGCACCGGCCCTCGTTGAATCTTTAGCTCAACGTGCTGCCCATACGAGTTCTTCATTATCTACAGCTATTTGTAATCTCTTTCCCTTCTTTTTGAGTCCTACGAGATGCTATTCGGTTCCCTGTTTTCGTAGAATTAATTACGACATTATTTGCACTTGTGCGAAAGATGATTACTTGAAATTGCTTGTTGTCATGAGCCGCGAAGACGACGTGGGCCGAGAAGGGGTTGTGGGCAACAATGTAGAGAACGAAACATACAAGCCCAAGGTGTATCAAAGTTTCACTTATGGGAAATTTAGGGTTAAAGGCTGAGGAGCAATAAAAAAATTTTCTTAGTTAAACAAGGATAATTATTTTCTTGTTTTAACTATTTCTTTATCTTATAAATTTCAGCACATCTTTTAAGATTTGGTAGGATTTTATTTCAGTTTGTTTTGGACTGCGTCGTTGGTGTATGTAGGAACTTGGTTAAAATAATTAGGTATAGAGAAAATATCAATATAAAGATATTTCACAAGATCAAATGATTCTCTTATTTTCACGAGCTTCAATTATTCAACTAATCTAATCATAGGTCTTCAAGGTCGTAAATCAAAACGCCAGGAATCCTATTCCGAACTAAGAGATTTCATTGTCCAATGACCTATAACACGATCTCAAACTGGGAAATCAGCAAGCTGGAACAACAATTCGAGGCATTCGTGAACATGTACCAGGAAGATAAACGTGCAACCAAACAACGGCAGTGAGAGATGGTCGCACAATTCCAGGAACTTTCACTGAGCTTGACAAACACACGTTCTGAAAATCCAGGTGGGCACAATGGGGAAAGTAGCTACAAAGACTCGCGCATGCCACCACGCGAGGAGTCGAAGCGCATCGACGAGGGAGAAGGTCAGTAGATATATTCCAAAATACTCAAAAATAGAATTTCCTAATTACAATGGCCGTGGAGACCCGTTGGGATGGATTCATAGATGTGAACAGTTTTTTCGACATCAACATACACTAGAAGAGGAAAATGTGGAGTTAGCATCCTTCCACGTAGAAGAAGAAGCGCAAGTATGGTTCCTAAAATTAGAGAGAGATAAGCCGAACTTATAGTGGGAAGAATTCCAGACACAGTGTAATCTCCAATTTGGCCGTTGATCCGCAACAATAAATTTGGAGAAAATTCTTTTTTTTTTCACAATCTTCTTTGAACCGTATGCATCGAAAGGTGCACGTAATCTAAGTTATGCCAAACAGGAACCATAAGAAAATATCAGAGCCAATTCGAACAATGTTTGCTCATGCCTGTGCTCTGACAGCGAACAAGAAGTGGAAATATTCATCAGTGGGTTAAGGGAGCAGATTGTAATTGAGGTGGAAATCCAACATCCAAAGTATTTAGCGAGTGCAATGAGCCTTGTGCGACTATTCGAGCGAAGTTTTAATAAGAATGATTTGAACTACTGGAATGAAAAATGTGAAAATTGCTTGAACTATGACTAAGATTTATGAGAGAGTTGCAAGAATTTGTGTGATATGTGTGTCGTGTCCTTCATCTTCTACCGATGAATTCTTTTGTTTAAAAATTTATGACCGATTCTCTCATTCTTCCATGACGATCTTCCCATGATGTAGCCCTTGATCTTCCCTTATTTGTACGCCTTGTACGCCATTTGACTAATTCAAATCAATTTAAATTACCGATTGGCTCTTATCCAATCTTTCGCCTCTTACTTCTAGGGTTTGGGCTTGACAAACTTTGAGCCTTATTAAAATATAGCCTCAACACAAGTTATATGGATTTTTATTAGTGATTTGAAGTCATGTACTTCTCCATCCAAATGCAATCTTATTTTTTATTAGATTAGATATATATAATTTTCAAGACTTTTTACAATCACCTTCCTTCCCTTCCAGAAAATTGTCCTTTGATGTTTATGCTGCCATTTATTTAAAAAATCTTAGTAGAATTATTGAAAATTTGTCACTTTGCATAATAGGGCATAGGGCAAGAATTAGCAGATAGTTAAATGAGATATCATGATTCTTCCCATAAGTTCGAAGAATGATAGCTAAATGAGATATCATGATTCTACCCATAAGTTCAAAATTCTTCGGCCCTTGGATTTACTGGTACCCATCCCATTATTCTTTTCCAGGTCAAAGAAGAAATTCAATCTAAACTTATGACTCATGGCTTTGGGTGAGTATAGTTATATGATGAGTGAATTCACCTTATTTTCTTTTTCCAACTGAAAACTGTGCAACTAGAATACATATACTATGTGTGACCAGTTACATAGAAACACGTGCGCATGCAGATGTGATTGTAACCATTCAAATCTCATTATGCATCCTTCAGGAACCGTACACATGAAGCTACTATGCCCACAGAAAGCAGAACTTTACAGCTGAAGTTTTTAGATGGAGTTTCTGGTCCTGTTCTGACGGGCAAGGAGATTGAAGGAAAAGGAGGCAATGCCATGAGGTTGGCTGTCGTCGATAGTACGACGGGGAAAATTATTAATTCCGGGCCCGAAGCCTCGCGAAAGGTTGAGATATTACTTCTTCAGGCAGATGATGATGACAATGAACACAATTGGAGCACCGAAGACTTCAATAATAAGATCATTAGGAAAAGTGAAAAGGAGAAACCTCGTGTTGCTAAAGGTATGTATGTGCGCCTCAAGGAAGGGGTGGGCATCTTATCTGATATCAAGGTAGGAACATGGATCTAGTTGGAAGAAGCGCTGTTTGTGCCGACTTGGGGCAAGATTTGTAGATAATTCTAATGGGAGTAAGGTGAAGGAAGCATGGACAGAGTCATTTATGGTTGAAGACCGCCGAGGGAAATGCAAGTCTCTCTCATTTTATTTTCTTGCTATTGTCTGTTCATTCTAAGAATTTCATATTGCATAATTGTGAGTTGTAGACTCAATCTGGGTGTTCAGAGTGGTTCACATGTTATTCACATTAGAACCATATGAAACTAGTAGGAATTCTGTGGCGCAAAATCAAAATGCAGATGGCAAATGGAAGCAGAATCTAATTAATAGAATTTCCCTGTTTTTCCCGAAATTCCTTGGATGTAATTTAGTGAATATTGCAAGTAACAGACATTTATAAAAAGTTTTGTTTCCATCTGCCCTTTAGGCACTTCCATCCATATTATTTGTCCTCAATTTTTACATTATACTGAAAACCATGTGTTACGGTAAATTGAATGAATCAAGACAAATATGTTTTTAGTTCAGCTTACCATTTTTTTGGCACCGTCTTTTCATGGCCTTCCTTTTTGCAATGACTATATGGTTCATGTTACTAGTATTCTGTTATGGTCCCCAACTGTTAGTAAAGTGCATTTTTAGATAGTTGTCCAAGTATGAACACTATCGGTAGAAGCAAGCCACATTTAAGAAGACAGCTGATGGAACATTTGTGTTACTCCTGTATCCTGTTTGCAGTGTATGGAAAGCACTACCCACCATCTCTTTTAGATGATATTTGGAGATTGGAAAACATTGGCAGAGACGGTGGCCCCTGTAAGGATTTGTACAAGGAAAAGATTATTACAGTACAAGATTTTCGGTTTTTACTCTCTATTGATCCTCAGAGGCTACGGAGAGTTAGTACCTCTGCACTATCCTATTTTTAATTATACTTTCTGGAGTAAAATCATAATTGCATTCCTTTTGTCTGTCCTTTGTACAATATTGAGTAAAGGGTGCTAGATATTAGTCAGCTAAAGGTGGTTCAATAATCAGTTCTTGATTATCACTCATTGCAATTTAGTTTTCTGGAACTTCTGCTCATGATTAGCGGGTCACTTCTGAAAAAGGAAATACATGACATTTTAACTTTATGAAGGTGGTGTTTATGTTATCTGTCATTTTCTTTTTCAAAAGGAAATTTCGCACATCTGAACTGTCTTCATCCTTTGGCACGATCTGTGTAATCATTGTGGGATATCTACAGATTTTCAAAGGTTCTAAGGTGTGGAAGGCCATAGTGGACCACGCTCATACATGCATTATTGATGATAAAAAGATCTATTTGTATAGCTCTCCTTCTAAATTTAATTTTGTTGTGGCATTTGATGCTGTTGGCCAATTAATGGGGATAGTCCGCAACTCCCATTATGTTCATCTTGACAATCTATCTGAAGTTGAACAGGTCTTCTTTTATTATATATAATTTTCATCTTATTTAAGAGGCATGATTGAATTCAGGTTGATGGTCATGTTTAACTAATTGATATTTGTCTTCTAACAGGCTAGCGCGCGGGAGTTGCTTTTACTTGCATTTGAAAATCGGAAGGACTTGACCTTTGTTGATGATGAAACTTCTCTTGTGCATCAATTTCCTTATGAATCCCATGACATTTGTGTTGCCACAGACACTGTACGTAATGATGCATATGCTACAATAGAACCAGATACTTCATCTCCGACAATCGGTCCTTCTATGTGTCCTTCAAGCAATTTTAGCTGTACTGGCTTAGAAAGAATGCAACAAATACGTGATCCATCTTTGCCAGTGCCTGATCAGGGCCCAAGTTCTTCACCAATTGCTCTTGGTTCTAATCAGGCGTTTTGTGCTGTCACTTATCAGGGTCCAAATCATTCACCGAATGATCTTGGCTTCTATCCCTCGTGCTATCCATCTTTGACTGTCCCTGATCAAGGCCCAGTTTATTCACCGACCCATCAGGCCTTAAGTGACCTGTTAACTAATCCAAATTATTTATTTAACATCTTGTTGACCGTGAGAGTGTGGTATCTCTTCTTTTCCATCATAACACTAACCATTCTGAAACTTGCGTTGAATCATGTTCTGTTCAACAAAGTAATGCTGGCAGTATCCGCTTCTTTGCGGCCGTGGGTCTCACGATGTGGGTGTCTCGCGTTAGAAAAAGGGTTATGGATTTTTGTGATTTTAATGTTCAGAAGAGGCAGAGGATTGGTTAACAAGCTGCTGATATTGTGTTTTCACGGTATTCTGATATTCTATGGAAATGTTACTTGTATCTAGTTGTAGTTTGGAGGCAATTATTTGAATGTTACATACGTGTGACACTTTCACGTTTCTTCTCGCTTTATATTCATTTAGTTGCCTGATAGTGTTATATTATTAAACTGATACACAGCATAACACAGTTGCAGTGATCTGTGGATGCATTGCCACAAGCAAACAATTGTTGAAATGTTATCAATAGAACCGTGGAGGATGCATGGCACCGTTTGGTGGATTGAAGAGAGAATGCTTAGCTGCGGTGAAACTGGTTTACAATTGCTCCAGATTTGAGGCCGGGGTCAGTGTAATACTGTTACTGATCCTTTGGTACATGTCAAGTTTGCCGTCTTCCAAATTGGTGCATAAAGTGTTGATTATGTGGCAAACAGTAGGAAATGGATCTTTGGAATTCACTAAATAGTATGCTACCATTTTTTAATGCATGGTTAGGAGTGATTGCGTAGGCTCGCGAGGCTGTGTCAGAAATCTTGAAGTCAGGAAGCAGTCACATGCCTACTGCTATTCGATTCATGTTGGATCTCGATTTTCTCGTGTCCAAATACAGCGAAAGTTTTAAAATTTTTATTTTATTTTGACAATCAAAATATATTTGTTTTGGGCACTCGTATGGTTTATATTCTCAAACATTCATAGGGCGTTAGAAATTTATACCTTCAGTGAATTAAATCACTTGGCTCCAACTAATCCGGTATAGGCGGATCTAGCTCTTAATGAATCCCTACGAATGATCTTCAAAATCCTTTCTTTATTCTTCTAATCAGGTCCAATACTAGAAGATTTGTTCCTCTTCCAAATAGCACTAGAATATTTGAAAGAAGTTTTTACGTAGGAGATTAAAATTTGAGAGGCGACTCAAACTCTAATTCAAAAGTGAGATGGCCGAAAATTGGGATATGGAGGAGGTGTGTTTTCGAAAAACACAATGGTGGTGGCTAGGGTTTTTCAAAATTATGAGTGTTGAAAAATCCTTAACCCCAAACCTAATACACATATATATAAGCTTATGGCCCATTATTTAAATCAAACACTTAATGTGCTTAATAAATTAATTACTCTAGTTCAACTAATTTAATTAATTAATTAATCTTTTAAAGTCCAATTAAGAATATTAATAATTTGTATGTTGGTCTTGTACTCATACAAGCCCATAATCCATACACCAATTACATTTAATTTAAATCCATTATAAATTCAACATTTGAATTTAATATTTAAATTATAAATTCAACTCTTTGAATTTATCATCTCCAAAATTTAATATTTAATTAACCCAACTTTTGAGTTTAATAAATAAAATATCAAATTTTATAAATTCAACTATCCTTCAATTTATTCTCTCCAAATTTCATAAATTCAACTTCTTGAATTTACTATCTTATAAATTCAACCCCTTGAATTTATTAAACTGATGCACAGAGCATAACACAGTTGCAATGATCTATGGATGCATTGCACAAGCAAACAATTGTTGAAACGTTATCAATAGTGAAGAAATAGAGAGTGAGCGAAAATCTGAAGTCGCAGTGTTGTAAAAACTGAATAAAGAATACAAAGAAAATATGTTTATATAGTTAGGGTAAACACAAAAAGAATGAAATGACTAATCTACCCTTGAGAGCTAACAATAATATATTCTAACACCCCCCCTCAAACTCACGATGCTACAACTAAAAGCATGGAGAGTTTGTCAGACAAAAAACAAGAGCTGCGAAGCGAAATGTGCCTTGGTAAACATATCAGCTATCTGCAGAGAAGAAGGAAGGAAAGGTAACGTGATGGTGCCAAGCTGGAGATGATGACGAGTGACGTGACAATCGATCTCAATGTGCTTTGTCCTCTCATGAAAAACTGAATTACGTGCAATCTGAACTGCACTCTGATTATCACAATATAACGGAGTAGGATGACGAAGAAGGATACCGAAATCTGCAAGCAAGCAACGTAACCAAACAATCTCGCAAGTAGTTGAAGCCATAGCACGATATTCGGCTTCTGTAGAAGATCTAGAAATAACAACTTGTTTCTTACTTTTCCAAGAGATACGAGAATCTCCAAGAAAAATACAGAAGCCAGTGGTTGACTTACGATCCGTGGGATCGCCAGCCCTGTAGTGCCCAAGAATCAATACACGTAAAATCCATGCATCTATTTAATTAATTTTAAAGGAGTTTTAGCCATGCATAATTTATGAAAATGCATTATTTTAAATTATTCATGTTTATGGTGATGCACGTTAAAATGTTTTACAAGTTTCATGTTTCAAGCGATTATTCGATGCGGGACCGAGGAAAAGAGACCGGTGACGAGTTTGGCAAATTTTAAATGCGGTATTATATTTTAAGTTGAGGATGAGGTGTTTTAAATAATTTATTTAGTTGTTAGTATCTTTAAAGCCTAATTTATGTATTTAGTGATTTAAGAATTTAAAACTTTTAAAATTAGCATGTTGTGTGTGTTATTTCAATTAAAGGAGAACGTTATAAAAATTAATGTGTATTTTACTTTAATTAGGGGAGAGTTAGTGTTTTAATTGATGACTAATTATTTAATTAAGCATAATTTACTCCTTAATTACTAAAAACACGCACACACACACACACACTCATTTCATATTGAGATTTTTATTATTTTTGTGAGAGAAACCTAGGGTCCCTCAAGCTAGAGCAGCCGCCCCTTCCTTCTTCGAAATCCAGCAACTTTTCGTGTGTTTTCTTTGAGGATTTTAGTGCCCCGTTCGTCCCGGATCAAGCCTCGCTCCATTCCCGCGTCGGTATCGCTGTTTCGGTAAAGTTTATCATCAAAAGGCACGTATAATCTCTCCTTTGCTGCGTCGATCATGTCATATTATGTGTTGCGTTGTTTTTATGCGTAAAATCATGTGTATGATGTTCGTAGTTTGAGCGATTAATTGATTGGATCGACTTTGAAGGAAAATTTTTAGATCTAAATCACGTTTTTACTGTTCTTCTTAAAACTGAGAATTTTCGGTCGAGATTTTGAGAAAACTTTCAACGCGAAAAATTTAGAACTTTTCGATGCCTTCGATTTGATATAAAATTCGAGATTTTTGGATGAAAATCGAGTGAGTTATGGCGTTTTTCGTGGGACTGCTCAAACTGCGTTTTCAGAAATTTTATGATATTGATGTGTTCTTGAAGTTTTTGTGTTGCAGGCTTCGTTGGAGATCGACGGGTGATTGTTGCTGCGTATAGATATATTGGTAATGATGTTTGGATTATTTTTAAGGTTGCGTTTCATGTCGTTAGGCACTTGAACTAGTGGGAAGTCGTAGGAAATCGATTTGATGTCAATTGCCGTATTTTGTGTTGCATTGGTTAGTAGAGTGGACGTCGTGTTTTGAGGCGTTTGTACGAGTTTTGGTGCAATGTTATGGTGTCCTAGGAAGAGTCTTAAGGTGTTGAATCACATCCTTTAAGTGTCAAATTGGGTGAATAGACATTGCATAAGTGTTCTCGCAGGTGCAGAAAAATCGAGGACACACGGACCTGCACATGGACCCTGACACGGGGTCCGTGCCTTTATTTTCTTTTTGGTGACGAACTTGCGTAGGTACACGGACCCTTTGACGGACCTTGACACGGGGTCCGTGTCCCTTTTTTTTTCATAGTATGGCTTTAGCGAGTCGACACGGACCCCTACACGGAGGCAGGCTCGGGGTTTGTGCCTTCCCTTTTTCCTTCGCACACATTTTACCGAACCTACCCGGACCCGTACACGGACCCAGGCACGGGGTCCGTGTACTGCTTATTTTGGGAAAAATATTGATGTATGCTTTGAGGTTTGATGTCTTGGTTTAGTGCACTGATTTACATGGTCGAGTCATGGGAATCTTAGCATGTCCTAAGTAAGCGATTGAGCTTAGGTATAGGCATGATGATTACGTCTAAGTCACGCAAGTTAAACTTTTGAGCTCATGTTAGCATGTTGCAGCAACGGCCCCAAACGAGATCCAACGAATCCCTCAACGCCAAGTAAGTATGATGACGTGCAAAAGAAAATATTTTAAATTTTTGAGGTATGCTAATTGCTTTGTGACCAAATGTATGAATGGGTTTGGAAGTCGGTGAACATGGCCGAGGACCTCTCCGCCCCGTTAAACTTATGAACGAGTTCAGATCGGGATTGGAAAGCGTTAAACTTATGAACAGAGACCAATCCACCCGTTAAACTTATGAACGAGGATCTTATGTATGCGGCAGTGGATACGTCCCTGTCAGCCCAGTACTGTGGTGTGTCTGATCAGGCCTTATTATGTTATGCGTCACTTACTTTGAAACATGCCTCTACGCAAAAATTATGCTTTATACGCTCAAGTTTATGTTACGAGAATGTTTAAGAAAAGCTCATGTTGATGGCACGTCTAAGTTAAACTCACGATGTTCAAGTTTCAAGCATGTTAAATTCAAGTTCAAGTATTTATGTTCTATTTTTAAAGTTGCATGCGGTTTTATTATGTAGTACTCGCTATTTCTCAGTTTATACGTGTTGAGTCTTTAGACTCACTAGACTTGATCGATGCAGGTGAGTATGCTGATGAGGAGACAGGAGGTGGCGACCAAGGGGCAGGCTTGGACTGAGCGGGAGGCTAACCCGAGGACCGCAATGTTTATGTTTTTATGCAAATGTTAATTTACTCTGATTTCATGTTTTGAGGGAAACACTTTGAGCAAACCTTTTGTGAGCAAATTTTATTGAAGTTATTTTGAGCAACCATGTCTTATGGGGGACTTGATTGAGATATTTTATGGCAAACTTTGAAGGTTATGTTATGTTTAAGAAAATTTTAAATTTTTCCGCAAATTTTGAACGGTAAAAGTACGGTACGCTACAGTTGGTATCAGAGCGGTGTTCCTGTAAAGGGTTATGCCTACTGCCAGTCGCAAGAAGCTCTCGAAGTCACACCTCAAGTCTGTAAGTTTTAATTTTTGCATTATGTATGTAGTAAGAATTGAATCATGAATGCAGCATATCCATGTTTTGAGTTTAGATTTCATGCGTCCTATGTCATTGATATCATGTTCATGCATAGTGGGTTTACGTGTTGGGTAATTGATGGGACAGAATGCCTCCTAGACGTGTGGTTGACCGAGAAGCAAGGGAAGTGGATCGAGAGACCCGAAATGAGGAGAGAGCCAATCCTCCACCTCCACCGCCAGATATGCAAGCGCAGATGCTGGCAGGAATGACTCAATTCTTCGCACAGTTTGCGAGGAACCAGACTGCTATAGGCCCCGAGGAGAGGCCTAGACCAGAGGCAGTATATGAGAGGTTCAGGAGGATGAGTCCGAAGGAGTTTTCGGGTACTACTGACCCGATGGTAGCTGAGGGATGGATCAATTCCATCGAGGTAATATTTGACTTTATGGAGCTGACTGACGCCGACAGGGTCAGATGTGCTATATTCTTGCTGTCAGGGGATGCTAGATTATGGTGGGAGAGTGCATCAGTGGCAGTAAACTTGCAGACTCTGTCGTGGAACGGATTCAAAGAGGTGTTCTACGCCAAGTACTTCACTGAAGAAGTATGCTCTCGTCTGACCAGGGAATTTATGACGCTGAGACAAGGAGACAGTAGTGTGGCAGATTTTGTCAGAAAGTTTGAGAGGGGGTGTTACTTCGTACCCCTCATTGCGAATGATGCCCAAGCAAAGTTGAGGTATTTCATGGATGGACTGCGGCCGATCTTGCGCCGTGATGTGAGGGTAGCTGGCCCTACTACTTATGCAGTCGCAGTATCTAGAGCGCTGGCGGCAGAGCAAGACCAGCGAGATATTGAGGCTGACAGGCAGGGCAAGAGGCCCTATCAGGCTCCGCAGTACCAGCAGCAGCAGCATCAGCGACCCCAGCATAGGAGGTCTCCCCAGGGGCCGCCAGGGAAGAAGCAGTATCATGGACCGCCGCAGGGCAAGGGTCCAATCCAGCAGCAGGGAGTTCCTCAGAAGCCAGAATACCCCGTGTGCCCAAAGTGCAATCGTCAGCATAGGGGCCAGTGTTTGTACGGATCAGGCAAATGCTTCAAATGCGGATCCAGTGACCACATTGTGAAGGAGTGCCCGCAGTGGAAGCAGCCAACCCAGGGCAGGGTATTTGCCATGCACGCACAGGAGGCGGATGATCCAGACACCACTTTACTGACTGGTAAACTTTTCTACCTAAACTCAGTATTATTTTGCCATGCATGTGGGAATTTTGCTTAGGATTATTAGTGTGCTAGTAATATTTTGTGTGACTTGGGATATTGAGTTCTATTATGCTTTAGGTTACTGTTTTTATGTTGGGGATATAAGTTTTGTGATGTGCTAACGCATCTCAGGAAACATTTTTATTAAGAGATTATCCACAACTGCACTGATAGACTCAGGAGCCACTCACTCCTTCATATCGGAGACTTTTGCTAATCATTTGGACCTCAAGTCCATTGATCTAGACGTGAACTTTTCAGTGATAGTCCCATCAGGGGAAGAGCTGTTAGCTACAAGTGTGGTCAGAGATATCGATCTAGAACTGCATGGCCACCTAGTATATGCAGATTTAATCCTATTCCCGATGCCAGAATTCGACATCATATTGGGAATGGACTGGCTGACTAGGAACAGAGTTCTTATCGACTTTCAGAAGAGATCAGTGTTAGTCAGACCATTGGGCATGGAACAGTTTCTTTTTGAGCCAGCCAGATGGAGGAGTTTCCCGCGCGTGATCTCTTGCATGCAGGCACAGAGACTCATTTTAAAGGGGTGTCAGGCCTTCTTGGCCAGCATTATCTCAGCACCGGACGTGCCCACTCCTTCTGTATCAGGGGTGCCAGTAGTCAGAGATTTCCCAGACGTCTTTCCAGACGACGTCGCAGGCCTTCCACCATATAGAGAGGTGGAGTTTGCAATCGATCTCATGCCAGGCACAGTGCCAATCTCTAAGGCACCGTACAGATTAGCTACGGCAGAGATGTTAGAACTTAAGTAGCAGATTCAGGAGCTCTTAGACAAAGAGTTTATCCGCCCTAGTTTCTCACCGTGGGGCGCACCAGTGCTCTTTGTGAAAAAGAAAGACGGAAGCATGAGACTGTGCATCGATTACCGTGAGCTGAACAAGGTAACGATCAAGAATAAGTACCCGTTGCCTAGAATCGAAGACTTGTTTGATCACTTGCAAGGAGCTACCGTGTTCTCCAAGATAGATCTTCGATCGGGATATCATCAGCTGAAAGTGAAGGATGCAGATGTCCACAAGACAGCTTTCAGGACCAGATATGGGCATTACGAGTTCTTGGTGATGCCATTTGGATTGACAAATGCTCCAGCAATTTTCATGGATCTCATGAACCGAGTATTTCAGCCGTTCCTCGATCAATTCGTCATAGTATTCATTGACGACATCCTTATTTACTCGAAGAGCCATGAGGAGCACAGCCAGCACTTGAGGACAATTTTACAGATTTTGCATAGTCGCAAGTTATTTGCGAAGTTCAGTAAGTGCGAGTTTTGGTTGCAGAAAGTAGCATTTTTGGGGCATATAGTGTCTAGCAGTGGCATTGAAGTGGATCCAGCAAAAGTAGCAGCCGTTAAGGATTGTGTTGAACCGAAGAATGCATCAGAAATCCGCAGCTTTTTGGGTTTAGCCGGTTACTACCATAAGTTCATTCGGGGATTTTCGTCCATAGCAGTGCCACTCACTTCACTAACCAAGAAAAATGCCAAATTTGTGTGGAGTGATGAATGTCAGAAGAGCTTCGATACGTTGAAACAAGCTCTTATTTCTGCGTCGGTGCTAAACATGCCATCAGGGCAAGGAGATTTCGTATAATATACCGATGCATCTAAGCTTGGGTTAGGCGCAGTATTGATGCAGCAGGGTCGGGTCATAGCTTATGCTTCCAGGTAGTTGAAAGTGCACGAGAAGAACTACCCGACGCATGATCTTGAGTTAGCCGCCGTTGTCTTTGCACTGAAAATTTGGAGACACTACCTATACGGCGAGAAATGTCAGATTTTCACCGATCATAAGAGTCTCAAATATTTCTTCACGCAGAAAGAGCTGAATATGAGACAGAGACGGTGGTTAGAGCTGGTGAAGGATTACGACTGCGAAATTAGCTACCATCCGGGAAAGGCTAATGTTGTCGTAGACGCATTGAGCAGGAAGGTGGCAGTTGTAGCGCAGTTGTCAGTGCAGAGACCTCTTCAGTCTGAGATTTAGAAGTTTGGTCTAGAGATTTAACGTGAGGGCAGAGCTCCTAGGCTGTCTAATCTGACAGTCAAATCTGATTTGCTAAACCGCATCCGGGCAGGACAATCTTCAGATGAACAGCTACAGAAATGGAGATTGAAAGAGGAGGCCAAGGGCAGTGTTCTTTATACAGTGTCAGATGGGATTGTGAGATACAGAGATAGAATGTGGGTGCCTAGTGGTGAATCGATCAGACAGGATATTTTGACAGAGGCACACGCATCTCCGTATTCTATCCATCCAGGAGGTACCAAGATGTATAAGGATCTCCAGATTTTGTATTGGTGGCCAGGGATGAAGAGAGACATCCGCCGATTTGTGTCAGAATGCCTCACTTGTCAGCAGGTGAAGGCAGAGCATCAGAGGCCAGCAGGGATGCTTAAGCCACTCCCGATCCCAGAGTGGAAATGGGAGAATATTACTATGGATTTTGTGGTTGGGTTGCCTAGATCAGTCAGAGGTTTTAATGCTATTTGGGTTATAGTGGACCGACTCACCAAGTCAGCGCATTTCTTGCCAGTGAAAGACGACTTTCTCCATGACGCAGTATGCAGAGCTTTATATCAGGGAGATAGTCCGTCTGCATGGATTCCCAGTTTCAATTGTGTCCGACAGGGACCCGAGATTCACATCGTCCTTCTGGAAGAGCTTACATGCAGCCATGGGGACAAAGTTGCTGTTCAGTACAGCTTTTCACCCGCAGACAGATGGCCAGTCTGAGCGAGTGATTCAGATTTTAGAGGACTTGTTGCGAGCGTGTATGATTGATTTTCAGGGAACTTGGGAGTCTAAGATACCTCTAGTGGAATTTACTTACAACAACAGCTTCCAATCATCAATAGGTATGGTTCCTTACGAGGCCTTATATGGAAGAAAGTGCAGATCACCAGTTCATTGGGACGAGATCGGAGAAAGAGCGGAACTTGGACCAGAAATAGTTCAGCAGACTGCAGACGTGGTGGTCAAGATTCGTGATAGAATGAAGACCGCCCAGAGTCGTAAGAAGAGTTATGCTGATAAGAGGAGGAGAGATCTCGAATTTGCCGTTGGTGATCACGTTTTCGTCAAGATAGCTCCTATGAAGAGGCTGATGAGATTCGGGAAAAGAGGCAAGTTGAGTCCGAGGTTCATTGGACCGTTTGAAATTTTGGACAGAGTTGGGACACTAGCCTATCGTGTTGCCCTTCCGCCAAATCTGGCTGGGGTACACAATGTGTTCCATGTCTCTATGCTGAGGAAGTATCTAGCCAATCCTTCGCATATTCTGAGTTATGAGCCGTTGCAGCTTGCTCCAGACCTGTCGTATGAAGAGCGACCGATTCAAATTCTAGACAGGCAGGAGCGCAGACTCCGGAACAAGGTGACTAAGCTAGTCAGAATCAAGTGGCTAAACCAATCAGTGGAGGAGGCCACTTGGGAGACAGAATCGGATATGAGGAGTCGCTACCCGGAGTTGTTCGGTGAGATTTAATTTCGAGGACGAAATTTTTATAAGTGGGGGAGGAACTGTAGTGCCCAAGAATCAATACACGTAAAACTCATGCATCTATTTAATTAATTTTAAAGGAGTTTTAGCCATTCATAATTTATGAAAATGCATTATTTTAAATTATTCATGTTTATGGTGATGCACGTTAAAATGTTTTTCAAGTTTCATGTTTCAGGCGATTATTCGATGCGGGGCCGAGGAAAAAGAGACCGGTGACGAGTTTGGCAAATTTTAAATGCGGTATTTTATTTTAAGTTGAGGATGGGGTGTTTTAAATAATTTATTTAGTTGTTAGTATCTTTAAAACCTAATTTATGTATTTAGTGATTTAAGAATTTAAAACATTTTAAAATTAGCATGTTGTGTGTGTTATTTCAATTAAAGGAGAACGTTATAAAAATTAATGTGTATTTTACTTTAATTAGGGGAGAGTTAGTGTTTTAATTGATGACTAATTATTTAATTAAGCATAATTTACTCCCTAATTACTAAAAACACGCACACACACACACACACTTTTACACACACCTGTACAAGACTAAACACACACACTCATTTCACATTGAGATTTTTATTATTTTTGTGAGAGAAACCTAGGGTCCCTCAAGCTAGAGCAGCCGCCCCTTCCTTCTTCGAAATCCAGCAACTTTTCGTGTGTTTTCTTTGAGGATTTTAGTGCCCCGTTCGTCCCGGGTCAAGCCTCGCTCCATTCCCGCGTCGGTATCGATGTTTCGGTAAAGTTTATCATCAAAAGGCACGTATAATCTCTCCTTTGCTGCGTCGATCATGTCATATTATGTGTTGCGTTGTTTTTATGCGTAAAATCATGTGTATGATGTTCGTAGTTTGAGCGATTAATTGATTGGATCGACTTTGAAGGAAAATTTTTAGATCTAAATCACGTTTTTACTGTTCTTCTTAAAACTGAGAATTTTCGGTCGAGATTTTGAGAAAACTTTCAACGCGAAAAATTTAGAACTTTTCGATGCCTTCGATTTGATATAAAATTCGAGATTTTTGGATGAAAATCGAGTGAGTTATGGCGTTTTTCGTGGGACTGCTCAAACTGCGTTTTCAGAAATTTTATGATATTGATGTGTTCTTGAAGTTTTTGTGTTGCAGGCTTCGTTGGAAATCGACCGGTGATTGTTGCTGCGTATAGATATATTGGTAATGATGTTTGGAGTATTTTTGAGGTTGCGTTTCATGTCGTTAGGCACTTGAACTAGTGGGAAGTCGTAGGAAATCGATTTGATGTCAATTGCCGTATTTTGTGTTGCATTGGGTAGTAGAGTGGATGTCGTGTTTTGAGGCGTTTGTACGAGTTTTGGTGCAATGTTATGGTGTCCTAAGAAGAGTCTTAAGGTGTTGAATCACATCCTTTAAGTGTCAAATTGGGTGAATAGACATTGCATAAGTTTTCTTGCAGGTGCAGAAAAATCGAGGACACACGGACCCGCACACGGACCCTGACACGGGGTCCGTGCCTTTATTTTCTTTTTGGTGGCGAACTTGCGTAGGTACACGGACCCTTTGACGGACCTTGACACGGGGTCCGTGTCCCTTTTTTTTCAGAGTATGGCTTTAGCGAGTCGACACGGATCCCTACACGGAGGCAGGCTCGGGGTCCGTGCCTTCCCTTTTTCCTTCGCACACATTTTACCGAACCTACCCGGACCCGTACACGGACCCAGGTACGGGGTCCGTGTACTGCTTATTTTGGGAAAAATATTGATGTATGCTTTGAGGTTTGATGTCTTGGTTTAGTGCACTGATTTACATGGTCGAGTCATGGGAATCTTAGCATGTCCTAAGTAAGCGATTGAGCTTAGGTATAGGCATGATGATTACGTCTAAGTCACGCAAGTTAAACTTTTGAGCTCATGTTAGCATGTTGCAGCAACGGCCCCAAACGAGATCCAACGAATCCCTCAACGCCAAGTAAGTATGATGACGTGCAAAAGAAAACATTTTAAAGTTTTGAGGTATGCTAATTGCTTTGTGACCAAATGTATGAATGGGTTTGGAAGTCGGTGAACGTGGCCGAGGACCTCTCCGCCCCGTTAAACTTCTGAACGGGTTCAGATCGGGATTGGAAAGCGTTAAACTTATGAACATGGACCAATCCACCCGTTAAACTTATGAACGGGGATCTTATGTATGCGGCAGTGGATACATCCCTGTCAGCCCAGTACTGTGGTGTGTCTGATCAGGCCTTATTATGTTATGGGCCACTTACTTTGAAACATGCCTCTACGCAAAAATTATGCTTTATACGCTCAAGTTTATGTTACGAGAATGTTTAAGAAAAGCTCATGTTGATGGCACGTCTAAGTTAAGCTCACGATGTTCAAGTTTCAAGCATGTTAAATTCAAGTTCAAGTATGTATGTTCTATTTTTAAAGTTGCATGCGATTTTATTATTTAGTACTCGCTATTTCCCATTTTATACGTGTTGAGTCTTTAGACTCACTAGACTTGATCGATGCAGGTGAGTATGTTGATGAGGAGACAGGAGGTGGCAACCAAGGGGCAGGCTTGGACTGAGCGGGAGGCCAACCCGAGGACCGCAATGTTTATGTTTTTATGCAAATGTTAATTTACTCTGATTTCATGTTTTGAGGGAAACACTTTGAGCAAACCTTTTGTGAGCAAATTTTATTGAAGTTATTTTGAGCAACCATGTCTTATGGGGGATTGGTTGAGATATTTTATGGCAAACTTTGAAGGTTATGTTATGTTTAAGAAAATTTTAAATTTTTCCGCAAATTTTGAACGGTAAAAGTACGGTACGCTACAAGCCCAATCAACATCAGAGTATGCACGCAGCTTTAAGGAGGAAGTAGAAGGAAACAAAAGACTCTGAAACTGAGTTCCCCGAAGATACCTGAGAATGCAAAGAACATCAGCCCAATGAACTATAGTTGGTGCAGTGACAAACTGACTTACTACATGAACAGCATGCGTAATATCTGGACGAGTCACAGTGAGATAAACCAAGCTGCCAACAATAGTACGGTATAAGGTAGGATCTGGAAAAGGAGGTCCATCTGACAGAGAGTACCGAGCATTGGTCTCAAGAGGAGTATCAACTATCCTGTTATCAGTTAGACGTGCACGCTCAAACAGATCTGCTATATACTTTGACTGGGATAAAAGATAACCTTTTGGAGAATATGCAACCTCAATTCCTAGAAAGTAATGTAGCAAACCTAAATCCTTCATAGCAAAGCAGCGAGCCAACTCAGACTTCAAAGCCTCAATACCATCAATATCATCACCGATGATTATCATGTCATCAACATATAAAGACAGAAGTATACGACCTGCACGAGTACACTTGACAAATAATGCAGAATCATGATGACTAGGAATAAACCCAAGCGAAGTAATCACTATAGAAAATTTCTCAACCCAAGCACGAGGAGCTTGTTTGAGACCATAAAGAGCCTTCCGAAGTCTACAAACTTCACCAGATTGGTGAGCAACACCAGGAGGAGGAGCCATAAAAACTTCTTCATGAAAATCACCATTCAAGAAAGCATTCTTGACATCCATCTGAGAGATTTTCCATCGACGAACAGAAGCAACAACAATTAGAGTACGAATTGTCGTCATTTTAGCAACGGGGGCAAATGTTTCCTCATAATCCATGCCATGCTTCTGATAGTAACCTTTAGCAACAAGACGAGCTTTGTAGCGTTCAATAGATCCATCAGATTTGGTCTTGATCTTGTAGATTCAACGAGAGCCAATGGTATGCTTTCCTTGTGGCAACATAACCAAATCCCATGTATGAGTCTAATGAAGAGCAGTCAGTTCCTCAGCCATAGCCTTCTGCCAAAGTGGATTACCAACAGATTCGCTATAGGATAAAGGCTCAGAGAGACGATGAACAGAGGCAACAAATGAAGCGAAAGAGCTAGAATAACACGAGTAAGAAAAATTAGGTAGTCGAGTAGACTTACGAACCCGAGTGGACTGACGGAGTGGAGGATTATCCGCGATGCCAGGAGATGATTGGGTTGTCGTAGGGGGATTTGGAGGAGCAGGAGTCTCGGGTGTGGTCGTGGGTAAAGTCTTGTCGGTGTCGGAGGTGAAAGGGTCAATGCGAATAAGATATGCATGTGTCATATTATGGAAACTAACAGGTATAGAAAAGAATGGAACATGTTCAAGAAACACAACATGACGAGAGACATACAGTTTTTGACTAATTGGATCAAAACAAGGATACCCTTTTTGACCAATACCATAACCTAGGAAAACATACAGAGCAGAACGTGGAGAAAACTTATTGCGCTCGATCTGTGGTCGGAGAACAAAACAGGCACAACCAAAAACACGTAATGAAGAATAATAAGGAGCATGACCATACATTTTTTCAAAGGGTGACAAACCTGAATTGTGTGAAGTTGGGATTCTATTGATAACGTGAACAGCAATAAGAATTGCTTCACCCCAAAATGCACTAGGAACATTAGAAGACAGTAAGAAAGATGGAGCTGTTTCAACAATATGTCTATGTTTTATTTCGGCAACACCATTTTGTTCAGGGGTTTCTCTACACGAGGTTTGACGTATGGTACCATCAGAAGCAAGCAAACGCGAGAAATCATTAGAAGTGTATTCACCCTCCAAATCACAACGAAAACACTTGATGACAACTGAATGTTGATTTTTCACAAGAGCTTTAAAATCATTGAAAATAGCAAGATAATCAGACCTATGTTTCATAACATAAACCCAACAATAACGAGTGCAGTCATCAATAAAAGAAACATAATATCTCGACCCCCCTTTCGTGGGAACAGGAGATGGTCCCCACACATCTGAATGAACAAGATCAAAAGGAGTAGGAGAAAAAGATAGACTTTTATAAAAAAGTAATGCCGAAAATTTTGCCAGTTTACAACCACTACAATCAGAAATATCATGACTTTTCAAAGTTCCGCGTGCTCCTGTAGACGCTAAAAAATTCAAACAAGACGTGGAAACATGTTCTAGAGGATTATGTTATAAATAAAAAACAGAAGACGACTGACTCAAGCGAAAAGAAGAGAGATCCACACTAGATGCTGCAACATCTGATACACTGAGATAATCCAAAACATAAAGTCCCCCTGTCTATGGCCTGTCCCAATCAGCCTCTGGGATTGCGGGTCCTGCACATGACAATTTGAAGAAGAGAAGTAGACTAAGTATCCAGACTCACATAATTGACTGACCGAAACAAGATTAAGTGTAAGAGTGGGAATATAGTATACATCGGGAAGAGATAAACAACACGTAACAAGAGAACCAACGCCTACTAATGGTATCGGTGTATCATCAGCAGTCACAATTTCAATGGAAGAATTGTGAGACAAAGAAGCAAAAGATGACAAATCAGGAGACATATGATGAGATGTTCCATAATCCAAGACCCAGATGGACGAAGATATACCTGAAGTGCCAGAGGATGACAAACCTATATGTGAAGAAGCTGACATAGCATGAGGCTGTGAAGCGAGGAACTGTTGAAACTGCTCAAACAAATACGGATCCAAAGACGGTGCAGCAACTGCATTGTTAGACTGAGGTGGTCGATACGTCCACTGGTTTGATGGATTACCAGGTTTCCATGGAATGTTCTGAGATGGCTGATGCTGCTGCTGTGGTTTCCATGGAGTGTTCAGAGATGGCTGATGCTGCTGCTGTGGTTTCCATTGAGTGTTGTGTGGTCGTTGTTGTTGTTGTTGCAGCTGCACTTTTCCTTTACTCAACAATAGTGGACATTGAGCTTTCTAGTGCCCCTTATCTTTACAAAAAACACACTCATCTTGAGAAACCTTCGTATTTGACCTGTTTTGGTGATTAGCTTGAGGTCGTTGAGGAGCTGCAAAGACAGATGGTATAGTCGGGATTGTCCCTTTATCAACGTGAGACTTAAGACGAATCTCTTCAGCTAACAATTCACTTACAACCGAGTCAATAGAAAGAATAGGGTTGCGATGAAGAATCGTCCCACGCAGACCCTCAAAATCATTCCGAAGTGCCATCAAAAACTGTACCAAGCGCTGTTCTTCTCTCCGAGCAATATAAGGTGAGAATGCTCGTAATTCTGCAGATTCTGTTAATGCCAATTGATCCCACAGTGACGACATGGTAGAATAAAAATCTTGGATGCTCATATCTTTTTGCTGAAGGGCACGAATATCTGTCTCCAATTGATATTGTTTGGCAAAATTAGACTGTGTATACAAGCGTGCCAGATGATCCCAAACCTCCTTAGCAGTCTCATATTTTGCCAATTGAGCACTTATTGAGTGCGCAACAGAATTATTAATCAACGCAATAATCTTCAAATTATCTGCCTCCCAAACATCCAATGACACAGCATAATCAGGGTTCGTCTGGTCTGTAGGCTTGTCTCGCACACCTGTGACGTATCCCCACATCGATTTCCCCCGCAAGAAATTCTTCATAACATAACCCCAATACGAATAATTTTTTCCATCCAATTGAACACTAATCGACTGAAGAGAATCGTCTTTACGAGTAGCCATGATGCCAAAATCAAACAAAACCGAACGAATAAAACAAAACACAATGCAGAGAAAAAATCGATTACCAAAGAAAAACTATACGAACACAACATAAAGCTGTGGATGAGATTAACAGTTCTTCTCTACGATTGACATATCCATGAGATGGAGGCTCTGATACCATGAAGAAATAGAGAGTGAGCGAAAAGTTCAAGTCGTAGTGTTGTAAAAACCTGAATAAAGAATACAAAGAAAATATGTTTATATAGCTAGGGTAAACACAAAAAGAATGAAATGACTAATCTACCCTTGAGAGCTAATAATAATATATTCTAACAAATAGAACCGTCGAGGATGCATGGCACCATTTGGTGGATTGAAGAGAGAATGCTTAGCTGTGGTGACCAACTGGTTTACAATTGCTCCAGATTTGAGGCCTGGGTCAGTTTAATACTGTTACCTGATCCTTTGGTACATGTCAAGTTTGCCATCTTCCAAATTGGTGCTTAAAGTGTTGATTATGTGGCAAACAGTAGGAAATGGATCTTGGAATTCACTAAATAGTATGCTACCATTTTTTAATGCCTGGTTAGGAGTGATTGCGTAGGCTCGCGAGGCTGTGTCAGAAATCTTGAAGTCAGGAAGCAGTCACGTGCCTACTGCTATTCAATTCACACATAAACATTGGCGTGGCTCAGGGGAAACAAAATCTATGATACGCAAGCACTTCGTAATGGAGAGAGATATGGACCATCTTTTGGGCAAATGCTATAGCAGATGGGTATTCACTTCTTTATGTTCTGATCTTTTCATGCCTTAAATATTGTTAAGAAGCAGTGTACCAATCAATGTGCAGGATTATAATAGCTTTCATGGAGTCTCTTGTATTTGTCTCAATAAACACCTTTGTCTTCGTGCCGAAAACATCTGCATCTTACAAACCTTGCTGTCTTCACATTGTTAGGGCACTGATTTCTCACACCTAATGTGCAGCAGAACTTTTAAATTTTAGTTTCGACTTTCGAAACTTTCTTTTGATGTCGCATGTTATTCAAATATCCATAAGGCGTTGATTGTATACCTGTGCTTTTTAAACGTTGGACTCCAAACCAGTTAGGGATCAGCGGAGATGGCTCTTATTGTATATCTCTTCGAACGAATCTCTGTCTTTTGATCGTCAAATTGGGTCCTTGATCGGAAACTTTATTCTTTGTTTGGATTGCACTAGTAATGGCAAACAAACTTATGTTGAGACTGAGAATCTCGAATTTCAAAATTCTTGAGGTGATGAAGCGTCGGTGGGACGCGGCGGTGATGAAAGTGATGGCCAAAATTTTTTCTGTATTGAAGAGCGGAGGGATTTTGTGTTGTGTATTTTGTGTGTACAGACATAGTATCATATGTTATCAACTTTTGATACCATATTTATAAATTCACAAGTTGCATGTCATCACAACTCTTAGGCTCATCATGACTCTTAATTTTCATTAATTAAAATTCTCATATTATTATTATATCATGTATTTATCAATTTTTTTGATAATGCATTTTGTATTTATATTATACACACATATATTTAAATTTTTAAATAAAGTGTATATATAAACATTAATATATGTACACATGTACATTTAATACACGCATAGATATATTAATTAAATTATATAACCACTATTCAATTTATTTAATTAGTTTATAAGTTAATTAATTATATATCTCTCTTGAATATTTATGATAATTTTATACATAATAGTAGTTACCACTGCTGTTATTATTATTTAATTAGTAAATTTCAAATTCACTAAACAAATGATTGTGAAGTCATTATAACCTCAATCGATGATCTGACAGAGCCGATGTATTAAGGATACAAATCTTGTTCATACAATGAAAATTGAAAATTTCAAATATCAAAATTTTCACTGTTCATCTTCGGCAGCTACAAGTTTTGTGAAATCTTTCATCAAAACAGACAGTTTCACTCTCTTTGCTCAATTAACAATTAAGCTAACTTCAATTTCTTCAATATCACGGAATCAGCTTATAAACTCCTTTATAAGTATCTTGTTTGATCTCCATCAAACTACAGTCGCCAAATTCATCATCCTTGAACTTTGATTAGCTCAACGGAACACGGAATCTGATATTTGTGTGACTCTCAATGGTCCAGAAATATAGCTAGCCGTGGGTTCACATAATTTATTCTTATTCGAGCTAACCCTAATTTAGCCTAATACTTTTCATCAACTTCTTGATCAAGAAAGTCATAACCCATTTTTTATTGCATTCATCATATCATGGTAAGAGCGTCTAGTAACATCACCTCATGATCCTCTATATATCATTGATAGTGCTTGTAAGAACCTTAAGTTTTGGTTAACGTACAATACGGTCTCTTCAACTCATATATCTCGATCGATTATGCAATCATTGGTATATTGAGAGTTGCATTTGAATTTGATAATAATGTGATGTATCTTTGAGTACTAATAGTGACATGATATGTGTAACTAGGAAAACATATTTCCCTAAAACAAATTTTTTTGTTCTGGCCAGAGATTCCTTGCAATATTAACTCATCAGATCACATATGATATCTTCACTCGTAGGCAAACGATGAATCCCCGACTATAATGCATTTACTCCTACGTTTTTTGAAGCTACAACCAACCTCACCACCTGATGACCCTCAATGGAGTCGGTAAACGGATCAAAGTGCATGCCAGTACGTAGAACCTCTATATTCTCCCGGGTCAAAGGACTAATGATGTAAACCATAACCGCGAACTATTCGACTCGATAAGTGAGAACCACCTGAACAGTCCGATGGAGGGTTTTTCGGTGCATCATCATATGATCATTGATCTATATAAATGGACGTCTTCATGTTCTTACCAAACGATAACCATCTTGAATGTTAATAAATTGCAGACCTTTTGGTCGACCTGAAGCATCACACATATTTTCTGTACAATTAGTGTCGAAAATGATGCCAAACCAGAAGCTAATCCAGCCTGAAAGATGCAGAAAATTTGTCAACTGTATCAATGCCCAATCCAGCACTTCAAGACATGCGGACGATTCGTGCACCAAAATTTTTCCCCCCATTTCTCTTTGTTTTGAACATCAGTGTGTATTTAACTTTTGTCGCATTCTCTATGTTGTTTATATGTTCAATCTACATATATTGTGTGAATTTTTTAAAATCTACATCGTCTATTAGAATTAATAAATTCAAAGAATATGTTGCCATTTGTTTTTAAGACAATACATTGTCATTGTCATATTTAAAAAATTCACAAAATATATGTAGATAGAATTAGAATTAATAAATTCAAAGAATATGTTGCCATTTGTTTTTAATTAAGACAATACATTGTCATTGTCATATTTAAATATTTGTGTAACATTTTTGAAGTAAAAGCACAATTAATTCCATAATTGATTTGAATACCTTAACAATTTATTTTTTTTATTTATGTTAGTGTATCTTTACAAAAGTACTATTTATTTCTTACTAAATAAGCCCTGGAATAATAAGTTTACATAACCAATTATAAAAAACAACTACTTCATACAATAAACATCTAACAAAATTTCATGGTATACTTCTCCCTGCCAATATTTTAATATAAATATTCACATAAACCATTCATGATAAGAAAATAAAATAAGGAAAATAATTTTTTTTGCTCCATTTTCAATTTCGAGTTTTGGTCCACGAAATTCTCAAAAATTGGTTTTGGTACAATAACTTCTAATTTTTGGCTATTTTGATCAAATTGCTGATGTGACACACGAAAATGTTGATTTGACACCGAAAATTTGACTTGTCAGAAGACACGTAAGTAGTTAGATCAAAATAACCAAAAATTACAAATCAGTGTATCGAAATCAAACGTTAGACACTTAATGGACTAAAACTCAAAATTGAACAAGTTATCAGACAAAAAAATTATTACAAAATTAATTAAAATTTTCTCATTTCTTATTCAATTTTCCATCTAAATTAAACTATCGCGCATCTTTTCAATTTTGACACCAAAATAAAAATAAACACTTCCTTGAATTTCAACAACACATATTTATAGTAAATTTTTTCACATGCAATGCGTGTACTTCAACTAATATATTTATACATCTTTTAAGCATTTTCTTATTAATCCCAAAACTCCAAACACTGTTATAAGTTTACAACATATAAAAATAGTTTATCGATAATAATAATAATAATAATAGCGTTTCGAATTTATGGGTTGACCATCTCCTCGCGCTGCAAAAATCTCTAGTTAATTGAAAGAAGTGCGTATATTTTATAAGTCAAGTCGTTTGTTATATATTAGTTTTAAGGATAATAGTTTATATAATCATAGCTTTAAATCATTGTAGGATTAACAAACAATCATTTCCAATTAAATGTCGTTTTTCATTGCCAGTAAGTGAGATAGACATGCAGATTTGGACTGGAGCATCTTGTTAACTCATTTGAGATATTACTTTTTCAGGCAAAAGTTGAGATATTTCTTCTTCAGGCGAATCGTGACTACAATGAACACAATTGGAGCACTGAAGACTTTAGTAGTAACATCATTAGGAAAAGTGTTGAGAAGAAACCTAGTTTTACTAAAGGTGCGTATGTGTATATCAAGGAAGGCGGGGGCATCTTGGGTGATGTCAAATTGGGACATGACTAGTTTATATGTGAAATAATTATGTCTTGTGAGTTTTTTATTAAATTAAGTCTAAAATTAAAGTGATTCGTTAAAATTTTGGCTATTGGACTTTTGATGTATCTGATAGGTTGTGACATTTCAATATGTAGAGATATAAGTGTAAGATATGTTTTTATGATGGACTAAAATAGAAATATCAGAAGAAAATGATAGACATTATCTATATATGAGTTATGATCCATAGATCGCGCATGATCACGTTTTTTATTATCTGCTCTCATTATAGAAAATAGTTAAGAAAAAGAGCGAGTAAATTTGAAAGATCAAGACTCGTTCTCAAGGCGGCGTAAGAATTATGGATTTTCATAGATTTTGTGGTTTTATGGATTTTCTCCAACAAGTGATATCGGAGTCATTCATGTTGAATTATTTGAGATTTGTTAAAAAAGTTATGAATATTCTTTGGTTTCAGATCTGGAAAAGAAAATTTTGTTTGAAAGTTTTTTATATGGCTTTGGATCTGGAAAAAAATTTTGGTTGAAACAAAATTTTTAAAGATTCAGTTTTGGTAAAAAGATTTTGGCTGAAAATTTTGAGGATTTATATAAGACTTCGAATTTTCGTCCATGTGTGTATAAAAAAAATTAGAGAAAAATAAAAAATTAGGGTAAAATTTTCGCCAAAATCGAATTAGGGCGCACTTAGGTACAAGAAGTGACGTGCAAGCCCGTTGTTTCACAGTGCGCCTATGCGCATTTGGGCTTCCTTACAAGCTGCGCACCATGTGCTCACTCACCTGGTGGGGCGGGCAGCCCATGGTCAAGTCCCAAGCGCGCGACCGCGTGCAACTTTCTAGAATTTTTTAAGGTTCTAGTTATTCGATCAAGTTTAAATTTTAATTATTCAAATAATGATACGGCTATATATGTTTTAAATAGGATTGAATGAAACAAAATGTCGCTAATGTGACTAATTTTGTAGAGACTAATTTAATTTTAAAATATAAAATGATTTGGGTTATGTAATCTATGGATATTTTTCGGCCAAAGGAAGTTCAATATTTAATATTATTACATATGCATTTGTGGCGATAAACATGTAATAGTTGTTCGTTTTTCATATGAATAATAAATCTGTCCAAATTTGTTATTTGACATGATAGTTACTATCAGTGTTCGACTGTTGTGCAATAATATCATTAACAAGTTAATCTTTTGTTCAAAGATATAAAACTAATGGAGTGTTCGGTATTCTGTTTATGAGTTTTATATAATTTGAATTTATTGATCACGTTATTTGGATATTTGGTTGAGTGGGAGGAATCACTGTACAAGTACATAAGATTGTGCATGTAAATATTTGATTATTCGTTTTTGTTAACGAAACTGATTTTTTTTTTTTGTAAAAATTTAGTATTAACGGCGTGTAAGGTTCGCTGTTGATGCTATTATTAACGGCGTGCAGTGCGCGCTGTTGATTCGAATCTCCGCGGCGTGCAGTGCGCGCTGTCAATACCAACGACTTTTAACAGCTTTCAAATGTGAAGTGTGCAATGCGCGCTGTGGAAAGCGAATTTGCGTGTCGCGAGAAGTCATTTTTGTTGTAGTGAGAGTTGACTCTATACCTACCATTACTGATAAGAGTACCTGCGATGAAAAGAGGAAGTTTGAAAGTGGGAATGGTCAAATCATATTTGTATGATGATTATGAAGAGGGTCATTTCAAAAACATTCAGGGGCACAATGTATAATGATATTACTATGGCCTAGGCTTTCTTTCAAGACCTCGAAAAGAGGTTTGCTAAAAGTAAAAATTCTGAAATAGTTGCACCTTTAGCAAGCCTCCTTTCAATGAAGTACATGGGTAAAGGTAACAAAAGGAATTACATCATGAAGTTGTCATATCTTGCTTCAAGATTGAAAGTACTGAAGCTTGACCTCTCGGACGATTCGATGGTACATTTGATTTTGAAATCTCTTCCTCCATAGTTCAATCAGATCATTTCTAACGTTCGTGATTGCAATATAAACAACATTTAGTTAACTGAATCAGGACTTAAAAGGTTTTTCTTAAATAAGTTTTGAATAATCAGTGTTTCCAGAAGGCATTACGCGATATCAACAAACACATGATACAAAACATTTGAGGTAAGACTATATGTGGGAATAAGTAAATTTTATAAAAAATACAAGCAAACCTTGTAGAAACAAATTCAAAAAACTACCATGAAAAAGCAATATAATTCATAGATTTTAAACTGAAATAGAAATATAGATGGGGATATACTTCAACATCTGTTACACAGATAGAATTGCATTTCTATTATATGGATTCATATTATGTTAAGAAATTTCTTTAATCGTACTTTTTCAAAACTATAAGCCCAACAGTTGTTTGTCATCTCACAAGAATACCACCAGGCAGAAAACTTGTAAAGCCCGACCTCGCGGTAGACATCTAAAATCCCAACTCAGCTTGGCAAAAAATAAGTCCGACTACGTGCTCGGCATATAAAAGCACAAAACAGCTTGGCAAATACGTAAGTCCGACTTTGGCTCGGCATCTAAAACCCAAACTCAGCTTGACAAAAATATAAGTCTGACCTCTCACTCGGCACCTAAAATCCCAACGCAGTTTGGAAATTACATAAGTCTGACCTCACGCTCGGCATCTAAAAGCCCAACTCAACTTGGAAAGTACATAAGTCGAACCTCGTTCTCAGGCACCTAAAAGCTCAACATAGCTTGAAAAATATATAAATCTGACCTTGCACTCAACACCTAAAAGCCCAACACAGCTTGCTAAATACATAAGTCTGACCTCGCGTTCGCCAACTAAAAGCCCAACTCAGCTTGGAAAAATATAAGTCTGACATCGCGCTTGGCACCTAAAATCCCAACACATCTTGGTAAATACATATCTAACCTTGCGCTCGGTACCTAAAAGCCCAACAGGATTTTCAAATACATAAGTCCGACCTTGCGCTCGGCACCTAAAAGCCCAAAAAAGCATGAAAATTACACAAGTCCAAACTCGCGCTCGTTACATAAAAGCCAACAGAGTTTGGCAAATACATAAGCCCGACCTCGCGCTCGGCATCTAAAAGTCCAACACAGCTTGATAATTACATAATTCCGACCTCATGCTTGTTACCTAAAAGCTCAAAATAACTTGAAAAATACATAAGTGTGTCCTTGAGCTCAGAACATTAAAACCCAACACAACCTCACAAAAGCTCGGCCACATTGACAACATAAGTCCAAAACTCATAACCATTACACAAACGCCACCATCTCGCTTTAATTGGATAAGCCTAATCTGTGGGAAAACTACATGGTCCTATCTGCTTGACTTAATTATCTAGATGAGTTAGGAAATCCGAAACAAGCCCGGGTAGAAGTCCTCCTTGGATTGATAACTATTACTTAGTGAAGTTTCTTCAAATTTCATACCTTGCCTAGGTAGAGCCTCTGCTCGGATAGGTGATTGATAAATCAAATTTTTTTACCAATTTCATGTCGTGTCGTGGAAAAAGCTCTGATCGGTTCATTAATTATTATCAGTGAAATTTCAGCTTCCATATTAAACTCGGGCAGAAGCCCTTGCTCGGCTTCAGGATTGATACTTAAATTATGCTCGAGTAGATAAGGGTAGAAGAAATCATTTATTAAATTGGGAAGGTGTGAATATTACAACTATGGAAAAATTACATAATAAGAATAATAAAAAGCATAATATATACACCATCTAAAGGTCTTTCCATGACCGCCCCATTTGATCGAGTCACCAAACCCTCCTCGAGCATGGCCTTGAGTGCCTTGTCAATATCCAAGAAAAAGGTCGGACGCTTGAATTCTGAGTAGCCATTAGCTCGGAATTGGTCCAAGCAACCATAGATCCCTTCTTGAAGAACATAAGAGCTAAATTATTCTTTCTTACTCTTCCAAAAGGCCTCGGTCTCCTGCCGTTGGCACAACTACTAGATTTCCAAGCCAAGGTTCGCTTGAGCTAATCAAGCCTTCTTCTTCGCCTGCTTGGCTTCGACATTGGCTTTCTCCTCAGCCGCCTTAGCCTGCTCTCAAGCAGATTTAAGCTCAGTCTAAAAGACGCCCATTCCTTGACAGACCAACTCTTTATATCCTAGAGTTGTCGCATCAGCTGCAAATGTCAGGCGCATAAATTCTCCAAGTCTTTCATTCAGGAATGGACTATTTCTCGGGTTTTGCTACTCGGATGGATTGTTCGACCTCATAGATAGAACCTTTCAATACAAAACAACATACATGAATGTGAGGTAGATGTAAGGAAAATAAGAATTCAAACCATTTTGAAAGTTCAATATACCTCGAGAAAGCTAAGGGTCATCCTCTCGTCCACCTCCCAATTAGTCACCCCTTGCACGGTCAGTGGATCCACCTCGAGAAGTAGATTCTACAGCAGTCAACTTGACCCGAATCAGCCTACGGAAGAGACACCTCAGGAGCAAAGAGGGGCCTAAATCTCGGGCAAGGATGGTTGGTGAATTGTACACCAAATCGACCATCGTGCCTTTTCCATTGTTCTGATTCCCCAAGACCAGTCCTTCGGTCTCACCCTATGGACCCTCAGATTTGGAGGCTAAACCTTTCTACCTCGGAGGGCCCTGAGAAGAATCCATTTTTCTATTCCGGTTCAGTTTCTTAACGGGAACGGGCGACAACGGTTTGGAAGCCTCTGCCTCGTTCTTCTTCTTCTTTCGGAGCTTGAGCATCTCGGTCTTGAACATCATGTTGTTTACACTGGAAAATGAAAATCCAATTTGGCTCAGTCAAATTAAAAAAGGAGGAAATCCTCGATACTTTCTAATTCCTACCCGGAATTGGTGTAGGAAACCTGAAATCCCTGCTCGAATAACGTAAGATCTTTGCCCAGGCAGAGAACCTCAAACTCCTTGGACCTAATAAATTCTTCCTTCTTACACGTCCAAAAACCCACGGCCTCCTGCCGTTGGCCTAGCAACTGGCTTTCCAAGGCCAATTTCTCTTTAGCTAGCCAGGCCTTCTCCTGCTCAGCCGCTTGGCTCTGACAATCGCCTTCTCCTCAATTGCCTCAACCAACTCCCGAGCGGCTTTAAGCTCAACCTCAAAAAGAGGCTCTCTCCTTGGCATACTGACTCACTATATGCCTGAGCTGTTGCATCAGCTGCGAGATTCGGGCCCTGAAATCCTCCAAGTCCTTAGTTCGGGAATGTACTGTTTCCTGAGTGACCCCCAGAGCAAAGAGGTGTCGCAAATCTCTAGCAGGGGAGGTCGGTGGAGTGTCTGTCAGATTTTTCCAGTGTGTCGATCCCCTGGGACCAATCCCTCAGTCTTACCCTGTAGACCATCAGATTTGGAGACTACAACTTTCTTCCTTGGAAGGCCCTGAGAAGAAGCCACTTTTCTTTTTGGAGTCGGTTTCTCAACGGGCTTGGGCAACGGCTGTTCGGAAGTCTCGCCCTCATTCTTCTTCTTCTTGCGGAGCTTGAGCATCTCATCCTTGAACATCTTGTCCCTACACGAGAAAATGAAAACACAATTTTTCTCGGTCAATTAAAAGAAGAAAGATGGGGAGATCCCCGACCCTACCTTATTCTCTCCTCTCTCTTGTCTCATTTTCGACATAAACATAAGTGACATAAAAAATCATCATGTACTAGGATGGTAGTTCGGAAGCATTTGACAGACATAGTAGCTAAAAAATTTTGATCTTGGGCTCATGTTTAAAAAGATATGGAGACCAAACCTCGATCTTGTCTGCCAAAGTCATGTCACAAGCCCAAGGCTCAGTCACAAGGGGTCAGACGTAAAAGAATCGGTTAGGCCACCTCTTATGGATCAGATGGGTTGCCTCATAGAAACTTATGCTCGACTTTTGGGTTGATATAAAATTTACCCGGACCTATCCTCTTGATATGTACAAATCTAAGGAGAAGACCTATGGAGACCTACAAATCGAAATATTTAAAAATAACTCTTAAGGATAGAAAGTAGAGTAGGATTTCAGGAGGAGTTGGCTCGGCGAAATGTCATAGTACTAGCACATTTTTTGGATAGTTTTGGGGAATGAAATTTGGAGACCCATATCTGTTTGGTCAATATAGAAGGCGTGGTAGTCAAGAGGTGGGAAATTTGGTCACATTTTCTGTGAAGGGCCTAAAACTCCTTTCTTGAAAATTTGCGGAAAATTAAAAATTTTCTTTTTAAAAGAACTTAAATGGCCTCATTCATAAAATCACTGGTGAATCAAGTTCAATATTTCAAAATATTGCAGCGGAAGAAAATTAAAGTTTTGCCAACAACAACGATTTAAAAATATCCAACGACCGATAAAATTGTTTGCGGAAAAAAATAACAACTGCTGCTCTGAGGTCCTCGGGTGCCACTACTGCCGACCCAAGCTGGCTCACTGGTCCCCGCCCTCGGCCCTGGCCTCATCAGTACCTACAACAATCAAGTCTAGTGAGCCTAAAGACTCAGCATGCATATATCGCAGGTAACGAGAAAAATCTGAATTTAAAATATGCATGAGATAAAATATCATGTCCTGAGGCATGCTGAAAATAATCTGTACTGAGCAATTATAATACGTGCATAACTGAACTGGAAATTACTGTAAAAATATTTTCTCCTTGGAGCCTGTACTGAAATATCTGGTAAAATTTTCTGTTGAGATTATGTTTTACGCCTGTGGCCACTGCACTAAGCTGAACTGATCGGTAACTGGCTACCGGGGAGGCTGAAACTGAACTGAGCTGGCCGATCACTGGCGACCGGGTGGTACCATACTGAACTGATCGGTCACTGGCGACTGTATAAAATAACACTCCCACATAGTGAATGAACCACAAGCCATATTGCATAAATCTCAAAAATAATCATTTTCTATTTAATGCACGTAAAATAATTAACTGGCATAATGAAAATGTCCCATAATTTTACCAACTGGATTGGATTGGATCGTCCCCAGGCTCGCTGCAACCTAACTGTGCTATGAAAAATATGCAATAGCTTAAACTTGACCAACTATGCAATTTACGTTCAAAAGATGCGACTATGACGCCTAATGACTTCGCATTTAATCATGACTCCGAGCCAACCTGAACCGACACCGAACCGACGTATAGTCATGATTAAAATACGCTTAAAAATCATAAAATAATGCTCCTAAAATGATAGGGTCGAAATCTAGGTGGAATGGAGGCCAAAACACGAAACGCTCTTTCGAGAGTCAATTTGGCACATTGCACCGTAAATTCTCGTACGACCTCAAAAATGATCCAAATGACAAACGGTCAAAAACATGACCTTCCTAACTCAATGAGGCACTGTCCAGTCCAAGGCCATGGGCTAAAAGCCAACCAAGAACTCGAACGAGCCTCTGAACCGACACAGCAACATGCTGTAATTTCCAGGAGCTGCGCAACTACAAGACTTGCGTTGGTTTCGAGGCTATCGGCCATTAGGGAAGTGAACCACCGACCAGAGACTCTTACCAACATCCCAAGGAATGATTTGAACCATGGCTAAGGGCCATAGGCCAGCCACAATCCGCATCACACCAAATCTTAACCGAAGGGTCCAACCGAGAGCAACCTGCATGCTTGTGTAGTGTTTTGCTTAGATCGATGTCTTGCGTCGTTCCAGTGGCCATTTGATTGACCATGGCACGATCTAGACATCTAGGAGCATGATATGAACCGTGGCTAAGGGCCATAGGCCAACCAAGATCCACACCAAGCAACCACAAACCGAAACCATATGCTGAACAAAGGAAGAAGCCGAAGGGGTATAGGGGCTGTTGTGACGTTTTGATTAAAAACCGATGAACCATGGACCAAGCCACCAAAAGGGCAACTTAGTCACGTCTTAGACATGCTAGGGAAGTGATCCAACCATGGCTATAGGCCCTTGTGGCAGCCAAGATCAGATCCTTCCTCCATGACAACAAACTGAATTTTTCGAACAACATTTCTGCACCTATGGGGACTTGCTGTCATTCTGAATTTCCAGCAAGCATGGGGCTGGTTTGAATGGACCAACATGGTCCTAATGCATCCTACTACATGTATACAAGCCGCCTTGGGAGCCTGGAGTCGATCCAATACCTGAAACTCACAAACCAAAAGAAATCGTGAAGCTTGCCAAGGAAATCGAAAATTCTGCATGTGTGGTTTCAAAATGTTTTGACTTGGATCTCGATTTTTACTTGAATAAACATGATCATGTACTGAAAAATAAATGATAATATGACTTGATTGAGGTTTGAAAGAAATCTAGACATGCCTGGTTTCGTTTCGAAAGAAAACGAACGAAACGACGACGACGCGGCACGGAGGAGGTGGAGCGCTTCTCTTTTCTACCTTACCTTGCTCTCGATTTTTCTCTCTTCTTTTTGGCTAGGTACCTCACGATTTTTCTACTGAAAATGAGTGTGAATTCACTCTGAATTTTCGAAAAGGAGAGGGGGGGAAAAATGGTTATGAGGGGTGAGGAGAAGGGTGCACAATATAAGGAAGAATCAAGACCAAGTCCTCTCCCCTTTGAATTTTAAATTTTGAATTGATATCAAATGAGTTGGTGGATGCTTCTAGGAGGTAGTGGCCGAAATTTCTCTTGTTCTAGACTAGGATATGTCCATTTATTTAATTAAATTGTGCTCCCAAAAATCCTAGAATTATCCTACTAATTACATGCAAAGAATTGGTCAAAGTTGATGAGTTGGAAAATGAATCTTCTAGCACTAAGGGTGGCCGAAAAATGCATAAAAAAATAAAGGGGAATGTTGATTATCTAGTCAACTAATAATCCTTGAAAGCCTTACTAATCCTTTAAATAATTTAGTGAGCTAACCCCTTAATTTAATAACTTAAATGAGTTCATTTCTTAATCACCTCAAATAATTAAATTAAATCCTCAAACCTCCCTTTCTAACTTAAATGAACTTGGTTGCTGGCTAAATTAACTTCTGGAAATATTTCTCGAATCTTAAATTCTACCTCAAAACTCCGACTCCGGTCCGGCCTCACTGAAATAACTGAAATGCTAAAAATCAAACTACTGAACTGAAATAATAAAATAATTAACTTCAAATAAATGCATCATGCAATGAAGTCAATTAAATTTAAGAAAACCTAGAATTATGCATGGCTTATACGTCTACTGATTTACGGGTTCTACAATCCTCCCCCCCTTAAATAAATTTCGTCCTCGAAATTAGAACTCACCGAATAACTCAGGGTATTGACTTCTCATCTCCGGCTCAGACTCCCACGTAGCTTCCTCCTCTGAATGGTTGAGCCATTTGACTTTGACTCGATTAACAAACTTGTTCCGAAGTTTCTTCTCCTGTCGGTCTAGGATCTGCACCGGTCTCTCCTCATAAGATAAGTTCAGAGTAAGCTGCAACGGCTCAAAGTTCAGCACATGCGAAGGGTTCGCCATGTACTTTCTCAGCATGGAGACGTGAAAGACATTGTGTACTCCGGCCAGATTCGGCGGAAGAGCCACACGATAAGCTAGCGTCCCAACTTTGTCAAGGATCTCAAACGGTCCAATGAATCTCGGACAGAGCTTCCCTTTCTTCCCAAATCTCATGACACCCTTCATAGGTGCCACTTTCACGAAGACATGATCGCCCACTGCAAACTCTAACTCTCTCCTCCGCTGATCGGCATAACTCTTCTGTCGGCTCTGAGCAGTCCTCATCCTATCACGGATCTTGACTACTACCTCTGCTGCCTACTGGACAATCTCTGGACCCAACTCTGCTCTCTCTCCTACTTCATCCCAATGAACAGGAGATCTGCACCTGCGACCATACAGTGCTTCATACGGAGCCATACCAATAGAAGACTGGAAGCTGTTGTTGTAGGTGAACTCAACCAGTGGCAAGTTTGACTCCCAACTCCCTGAGAAATCGATGACGCAAGCGCGAAGAAGATCCTCAAAAATCTGAATAACTCGCTCCGACTGCCCATCTGTCTGCGGATGGAAAGCTGCGCTAAACAGCAACTTCGTACCCAAAGTCGAATGCAAACTCTTCCAAAATGAGGAAGTGAATCTGGGATCTCTGTCGGATACGATAGAAACTGGAATACCATGGAGTCGGACTATCTCTCGGATATACAGCTCTACATACTGAATCATGGTGAAAGTCGTCTTAATAGGCAAGAAGTGCGCTGATTTGGTAAGACGATCTACAATCACCCAAATAGCATTCGATCCTCTGGCTGACTTCGGCAAACCGGTCACAAAATCCATGGTAATGTTCTCCCACTTCCACTCGGGAATAGGAAGAGGCTTGAGCAAACCTGCTGGTCTCTGATGCTCGGCCTTCACTAACTGACAGGTCAGACACTCGGACACAAACCGTCTGATGTCCTTCTTCATCCCGGGCCACCAATACAATAGCTGCAGATCTTTGTACATCTTCGTACTCCCAGGGTGAATGGAGTACGGGGACGTATGGGCCTCTGATAAGATGTCTGCTCGGATAGAATCACTGCTAGGAACCCAATAACTCAGGGTATCGACTTCTCATCTCCGGCTCTGACTCCCACGTAGCTTCCTCCTCTGAATGGTTGAGCCATTTGACTTTGACTCGCTTAACCAACTTGTTCCTGAAGTTTCTTCTCCTGTCTGTCTAGGATCTGCACGGGTCTCTCCTCATAAGATAAGTTCGGAGTAAGCTGCAACGGCTCGAAATTCAGCACATGCGAAGGATTTGCCATATAATTCCTCAGCATGGAGACGTGAAAGACATTGTGTACTCCGGCCAGATTTGGCGGAAGAGCCACACGATAAGCAAGCGTCCCAACTCTGTCAAGGATCTCAAACGGTCCAATGAATCTCGGACTGAGTTTCCCTTTCTTGCCAAATCTCATGACACCCTTCATAGGTGCCACTTTCACGAAGACATGATCGCCCACTGCAAACTCTAACTCTCTCCTCCGCTGATAGGCATAACTCTTCGATCGGCTCTGAGCAGTCCTCATTCTATCACGAATCTTGACTACTACCTCTGCTGCCTGCTGAACAATCTCTGGACCCAACTCTGCTCTCTCTCCTACTTCATCCCAATGAACAGGAGATCTACACTTGCGGCCATACAACGCTTCATACGGAGCCATACCTATAGACGACTGGAAACTGTTGTTATAGGTGAACTCTACTAATGGTAAGTTCGACTCCCAACTCCCAGAGAAATCAATGACGCAAGCACGGAGAAGATCCTCTAAGATCTGAATAACTCGCTCCGACTGTCCATCTGTCTGCGGATGGAAAGCAGTGCTAAACAGCAACTTCGTACCCATAGTCGAATGCAAACTCTTCCAAAACGAGGAAGTGAATCTGGGATCTCTGTCGGATACGATAGAAACTGGAATACCATGGAGTCGGACTATCTCTCGGATATACAGCTCTGCATACTGAACCATGGTGAAAGTCGTCTTAATAGGCAAGAAGTGCGCTGATTTGGTAAGACGATCTACAATCACCCAGATAGCATTCGATCCTCTGGCTGACCTCGGCAATCCGGTCACAAAGTCCATGGTAATGTTCTCCCACTTCCACTCGGGAATAGGAAGAGGCTTGAGCAAACCTGCTGGTCTCTGATGCTCGGCCTTCATTAACTGGCAAGTCAGGCACTCGGATACAAAACGCCTGATGTCCTTCTTCATTCCTGGCCACCAATACAATAGCTGCAGATCTTTGTACATCTTCGTACTCCAAGGGTGAATGGAGTACGGGGACGTATGGGTCTCTGATAAGATGTCTGCTCGGATAGAATCACTGCTAGGAACCCATATCCTATCTCGGTATCTCACAATACCGTCGCTGACTGAATACAAAACACTGCCCTTGGCTTCATCTCTCTTCTTCCACTGTGTCAACTGCTCATCTGCTGCCTGATCGCTGCGAATACGGTCAATAAAAGAGGACTGGATAGTCAAGGTAGATACACGAGGAACTCTACCTCGAGGGTAAGTCTCAAGATCAAACCTCTGCATCTCAATCTGAAGAGGTTTCTGCATCGTCAAATGAGCCATCACTGCGACTTTCCTGCTCAAAGCATCCGCAACTACATTAGCTTTACCCGGGTGGTAGCTAATGTCACAAGTCGTAGTCTTTCACAAGCTCCAACCAACGCCTCTGATGCATGTTCAGCTCCTTCTGCGTAAAGAAATACTTGAGGCTCTTATGGTCGGTAAAGATCTGACACTTCTCTCCATACAGATAGTGCCTCCAAATCTTCAAAGCAAAAACTACGGCCGCTAACTCCAGATCATGGGTAGGGTAATTCTTCTCGTGGATTTTCAGCTGTCGAGAAGCATACGCTATCACTCTCCCATGCTGCATCAAAACTGCACCTAAACCAAGCTTCGAAGCATCGGTATAAAGGACAAACTCACCAGATCCTGACGGTACAGCCAAAACGGGTGCTGAGATAAGAGCTTGCTTCAAAGTATCGAAGCTCTTCTGACACTCCTCGCTCCACACAAACTTCACATTTTTCTTGGTCAGTGCTGTGAGTGGAACGGCGATAGAGGAGAATCCCTGGATGAATTTTCTGTAATATCCTGCTAGCCCAAGGAAACTGCGGATCTCGGATGCATTCTGAGGCACAACCCAATCTCTAACTGCTACAACTTTGGCGGGGTCTACCTCAATACCACTGCTAGAAACAATGTGGCCCAAGAACGCCACCTTCTCTAACCAGAATTCGCACTTACTGAACTTTGCGAATAATTTGTGTTTCTGCAATGTCTGCAACACTGTGGTCAGATGTCTGCTGTGCTCCTCCCGACTCTTGGAGTAGACGAGAATGTCATCTATGAACACTATCACAAACTGGTCGAGGTACGGCTGAAATACGCGATTCATGAGATCCATGAAGATCGCTGGCGCATTCGTCAGACCGAACGGCATCACAAGGAACTCGTAGTGACCATAACGAGTCCTGAAAGCTGTCTTCGAGACATCAGCATCTCTCACCCTCAACTGGTGATAACCAGAACGCAGATCTATCTTGGAGAAAATCGAAGCTCCCTGCAACTGGTCAAACAGATCCTCAATCCTCGGCAGTGGGTATTTATTCTTCACTGTAACCTTGTTCAACTCCCGGTAGTCAATGCAAAGCCTCATCGAGCCATCCTTCCTTTTCACGAATAAGACTGGCGCGCCCCATGGAGAAAAGCTCGGGCGAATGAACTCCTTGTCGAGAAGTTCCTGGATCTGCTTCTTAAGCTCTGCCATCTCTGTCGGTGCTAGTCGGTACGGCGCTTTGGATATCGGAGCCGTACCTGGCCTAAGCTCAATGGAAAACTCCACCTCTCTCTCGGGTGGCATAAAAGAGACGTCTTCGGGAAAAACGTCTAAGAAATCTCTGACAATCGGAACATCTGAAGCTGACTGGCTGGGTTCCTCGGGGACAGATAAAAAGGTTGCTAGAAATGCCCGACACCCTCTATGCATGAGCTTCCTAGCCTGAACATATGGAATAATGCGCGGTAAAGAAAAGTACCTGTCCGGCTCAAATAAGAACTGCTCCATTCCAGGCGGTCGGACAAGAACGGATCTCCGCTGGAAGTCTATCAACACTTTGTTCCTCAATAGCCAGTCCATCCCTAGGATGATGTCAAATTCCGGCATCGGTAACACGATCAGATCCGCATAAACAAGATTACCGTGCAGCTCAAGGTCTATATCTCGGATAACATTGGTAGCTGCCATCTCCTCGCCTGACGGCAACACTACTGAAAAGGCTGTATCTAGCCCAATGGTCTGGATCTTGAGGAAGTTAGCAAAGACCTCCGAAATAAACGAGTGAGTGGCCCCTGAATCTATCAAGGCCTTGGTAGCAGAACCAGATATAAAAATTCTCCCTGAAAGAGCGGAGCTCTAAGTTGAATCCCACTACAAGATCAAAACTTATAGACATGCAAAGGTCTAGGTTCCTCTAGCTTAATTTCCCCGAAATAAATCTGAGTAGAGCATGCAATCCTATAACAGTTCTAAGTTCAAAATCTAAATCCCGATTCCCAAAATGCTGAAATTCGAAGAATAACTTAAAGTTTAAAGGTACCTGTCAACAACATAGTCTCCGGGTTGGTTTCCGCGGCATGGAGAGCAAAAACTCTGCCTTGGGTAGGCAGATTCCTCTGAGGGCACTGCAGCAACATGTGGTCTGGACTGCCACACTTAAAACACTTTCCTGAGCCAGCCATACATGCTCCAGGATGGCGACGTGAGCACCTGGGACAAACTGGGTGCTCCTGAGTCCTCGGGGCTGGGCGTCCCCGCTGCTGCTGGCCTCGGTTCCTGGGCGGTCCATGAAAAGGCCTCTTATTCTGCTGCTGATGCTGATGAGGAGGAGGGCGATGCGGTGCCTGGACTGGGCGCTTGCCCTGGCGATCCCTCTCGATATCTCGCAGATCCTGCTCTGCGGCTAAGGCCTTGGAGACGGCAATCTCATAAGTAGCAGGGTCAGATACCCTAACATCCCGGCGCAAGATCGGCCGTAAACCCACCAGGAAGTGCATCAGCTTGGCTCTGGCATCATTCGCGATCAGGGGCACAAAGTGACAGCCCCTCTCGAACTTACGGATAAACTCCGTAACCGTCATATCCCCCTGTCTCAGGCTCATGAACCGGTGGTCAGCCTGGTGCGAACCTCCTCAGCAAAATACTTGGAGTAGAAAACCTCCGTAAAGCGGGTCCAAGAAAGTGTAGCCAAGGTCAGGGCTACCGAAGCTCCTTCCCACCATAAGCGGGCGTCTCCTGTGAACAGGTAGGTGGCACATCGGACTCGGTCTGCGTCCCCCAGCTCCATAAACTCAAAGATGACCTCGAGGGATTTGATCCATCCCTCGGCAACCATGGGGTCAGATGTCCCAGAGAATTCCTTCGGGCGCATCTTCATGAATCGCTCATAAACAGCCTCGGGCCCTATCGGCATGGCTGGCTGCGGCTATGGCTGCGGCATTGCCCCCCGCAAACTGTGCGAAGAACTGTGCCATCCCAGCTAACATCTGGGCACTCATGTCGGTGGGGGCGGTGGAGGAGGTGGTAGGTCTCCCTCTGGTCTACGCTCCTCCCTGTCTTCTCGGCGAGGCTCCTCCTCTCTGATGCGCTCTAAAATGCGTCTAGGGGGCATACTGTTCCAACATAACCCATACGTAACTAACATGCATAATTCCATACTTTATTTTAAATGAACTCTGAAATACTGAAAATCTGGAAGCATGCTGACAAACTAATTCATGCTTTAACTAAAATGCTGAACAAAATGCTGAACTGAAAAACTTACAGACCAAACACGTGGCTTCGTGAGCTTCTCGCGGTCAGTAGTAGTGAAACCCTATACAGAACCACCGCTCTGATACCAACTGTGAAGGGCCTAAAACTCCTTTCTTGAAAATTTGCGGAAAATTAAAAATTTTCTTTTTAAAAGAACTTAAATGGCCTCATTCATAAAATCACTGGTGAATCAAGTTCAATATTTCAAAATATTGCAGCGGAAGAAAATTAAAGTTTTGCCAACAACAACGATTTAAAAATATCCAACGACTGATAAAATTGTTTGCGGAAAAAAATAACAACTGCTGCTCTGAGGTCCTCGGGTGCCACTACTGCCGACCCAAGCTGGCTCACTGGTCCCCGCCCTCGGCCCTGGCCTCATCAGTACCTACAACAATCAAGTCTAGTGAGCCTAAAGACTCAGCATGCATATATCGCAGGTAACGAGAAAAATCTGAATTTAAAATATGATGAGATAAAATATCATGTCCTGAGGCATGCTGAAAATAATCTGTACTGAGAAATTATAATACGTGCATAACTGAACTGGAAATTACTGTAAAAATATTTGCTCCTTGGAGCCTGTACTGAAATATCTGGTAAAATTTTCTGTTGAGATTATGTTTTACGCCTGTGGCCACTGCACTAAGCTGAACTGATCGGTAACTGGCTACCGGGGAGGCTGAAACTGAACTGAGCTGGCCGGTCACTGGCGACGGGTGGTACCATACTGAACTGATCGGTCACTGACGACCGTATAAAATAACACTCCCACATAGTGAATGAACCACAAGCCATATTGCATAAATCTCAAAAATAATCATTTTCTATTTAATGCACGTAAAATAATTAACTGGCATAATGAAAATGTCCCGTAATTTTACCAACTGGATTGGATTGGATCGTCCCCAGGCTCGCTGCAACCTAACTGTGCTATGAAAAATATGCAATAGCTTAAACTTGAACAACTATGCAATTTACGTTCAAAAGATGCGACTATGACGCCTAATGACTTCGCATTTAATCATGACTCCGAGCCAACCTGAACCGACACCGAACCGACGTATAGTCATGATTAAAATACGCTGAAAAATCATAAAATAATGCTCCTAAAATGATAGGGTCGAAATCTAGGTGGAATGGAGGCCAAAACACGAAACGCTCTTTCGAGAGTCAATTTGGCACATTGCACCGTAAATTCTCGTACGACCTCAAAAATGATCCAAATGACAAACGGTCAAAAACATGACCTTCCTAACTCAATGAGGCACTGTCCAGTCCAAGGCCATGGGCTAAAAGCCAACCAAGAACTCGAACGAGCCTCTGAACCGACACAGCAACTTGCTGTAATTTCCAGGAGCTGCGCAACTACAAGACTTGCGTTGGTTTCGAGGCTATCGGCCATTAGGGAAGTGAACCACCGACCAGAGACTCTTACCAACATCCCAAGGAATGATTTGAACCATGGCTAATGGCCATAGGCCAGCCACAATCCGCATCACACCAAATCTTAACCGAAGGGTCCAACCGAGAGCAACCTGCATGCTTGTGTAGTGTTTTGCTTAGATCGATGTCTTGCGTCGTTCCAGTGGCCATTTGATTGACCATGGCACGATCTAGACATCTAGGAGCATGATATGAACCTGTGGCTAAGGGCCATAGGCCAACCAAGATCCACACCAAGCAACCACAAACCGAAACCATATGCTGAACAAAGGAAGAAGCCGAAGGGGTATAGGGGCTGTTGTGATGTTTTGATTAAAAACCGATGAACCATGGACCAAGCCACCAAAAGGGCAACTTAGTCACGTCTTAGACATGCTAGGGAAGTGATCCAACCATGGCTATAGGCCCTTGGGGCAGCCAAGATCAGATCCTTCCTCCATGACAACAAACTGAATTTTTCGAACAACATTTCTGCACCTATGGGGACTTACTGTCATTCTGAATTTTCAGCAAGCATGGGGCTGGTTTGAATGGACCAACATGGTCCTAATGCATCCTACTACATGTATACAAGCCGCCTTGGGAGCCTGGAGTCGATCCAATACCTGAAACTCACAAACCAAAAGAAATCGTGAAGCTTGCCAAGGAAATCGAAAATTCTGCATGTGTGGTTTCAAAATGTTTTGACTTGGATCTCGATTTTACTTGAATAAACATGATCATGTACTGAAAAATAAATGATAATATGACTTGATTGAGGTTTGAAAGAAATCTAGACATGCCTGGTTTCGTTTCGAAAGAAAACGAACGAAACGACGACGACGCGGCACGGAGGAGGTGGAGCGCTTCTCTTTTCTACCTTACCTTGCTCTCGATTTTTCTCTCTTCTTTTTGGCTAGGTACCTCACGATTTTTCTACTGAAAATGAGTGTGAATTCACTCTGAATTTTCGAAAAGGAGAGGGGGTGAAAAATGGTTATGAGGGGTGAGGAGAAGGGTGCACAATATAAGGAAGAATCAAGACCAAGTCCACTCCCCTTTGAATTTTAAATTTTGAATTGATATCAAATGAGTTGGTGGATGCTTCTAGGAGGTAGTGGCCGAAATTTCTCTTGTTCTAGACTAGGATATGTCCATTTATTTAATTAAATTGTGCTCCCAAAAATCCTAGAATTATCCTACTAATTACATGCAAAGAATTGGTCAAAGTTGATGAGTTGGAAAATGAATCTTCTAGCACTAAGGGTGGCCGAAAAATGCATAAAAAAATAAAGGGGAATGTTGATTATCTAGTCAACTAATAATCCTTGAAAGCCTTACTAATCCTTTAAATAATTTAGTGAGCTAACCCCTTAATTTAATAACTTAAATGAGTTCATTTCTTAATCACCTCAAATAATTAAATTAAATCCTCAAACCTCCCTTTCTAACTTAAATGAACTTGGTTGCTGGCTAAATTAACTTCTGGAAATATTTCTCGAATCTTAAATTCTACCTCAAAACTCCGACTCCGGTCCGGCCTCACTGAAATAACTGAAATGCTAAAAATCAAACTACTGAACTGAAATAATAAAATAATTAACTTCAAATAAATGCATCATGCAATGAAGTCAATTAAATTTAAGAAAACCTAGAATTATGCATGGCTTATACGTCTACTGATTTACGAGTTCTACATTTTCTATGATTGAGGTAAGACCCGGCCACCTCATACCATTTCAACCTCACCTTTCTCTTTAAATGTTTTTTTATGGCCTGAATGGTTTTAAGCCTATGCCTCTGCTCAATATCCTGATCAGAGTCCGAGACATCCTCAGAACCTGTAAAGCTGGCATTCGGGTCGCTGTTATGTACCCTTTCACCTATAGGGGTATCTACTCCCTCAATTCGATGGGCGTCTACCTCCTTGGCTAATTCCTGAATCACACCAGGGTTAGGACTCGACATGATAAAGTTATAAGGCTACGAGTTAACTTACTGAGGGTTAAGCGGTAGCTGGAATAGAAATTTCTGGTTGGAAGGTGAGTAGTGAATTGGAAAGAGTAACGTCATGGAGGTGAGAATGTGACAAGGACGGGAAAAACTTGTATGTTTACAGGCGGACTCGCATGATTGCAACCGCACGATCTAAAGCAATATGACGATCTACATTCGAGCAAGAAACTAAACTCGTGGCCTCGGGAATCTGTACAGGCGCATAACCACGAGTGTCCACGTGTATCGGATGGTCGAAAATAAAAGTCACGCAGATTGAGTTTTTATCCATGTGGATCCTAATCCTAGCCGTTTTTAACCCTCCACTTTGACGATCTAGATGTGAGCCAAGGAAATAGAGAGCCTAGATAAGCATTTGGGTTGGCTATTACCCGAACATAGTGTAAACTTCATACTTCTTTTAGACCAAAAGAGGGAGATACTATTGATACCCTGGAAATCCTACCTGATCTGAATTTAATATACACTATATGTACCCGAACTGACCATTTCAGCTCGAGAATCATTCCTCATGAAAGAGCTGATCAAACAGCTTAGCACAGGATAACTGAACATCCGAGCTAAGTGGAAGTTGACTTGAACTCATGACAGTAAGGCGGTGGAAGAAGTCCTTGCCATGTAAAAAACTCTACAAATCACCTCGATAAATAAAGCATCCCAGAGATATCAGCGTATACCATCCTAATTCAAATTATAAATTACCAAAGTTGGGATAAGATCAAACCAAACTCTTATTCCAGGTAACTTACTCCATTAAGAGTTCTTTCAATACAAGACTCACACTCTATAAATTCTCACATTATAAATATCTGATAACACCCATTATTAATTCACTTTACTCATTGCTTTACGTGCAGTAATATATTTTCGTGTTGTATAAGTTTGCTCTTCAAATTGACTTAAACATCGGAGGATCTAAGCATGAAACACTTCTAGCACCTCTAATCTTTGTTCATTGGTGCATATCAGATCGGAGCTCGAGATAGTATTGAAGTTATGCTTGGACCCTCCAAAGCTACTTGAAAGTTTGGTCAACATCATAATTATTAGCTCGCGGAGAGCGCTCTTGAAAAGGAGGAGAACGGCTTAATTGCACGATGGTGGGGAATTCTTGCCCAAAGTCAAAGACGAACATAGAACGACGAGTGAGTTTTTATATTGGCTTCCCTTTTTCTAGATTGTTGACCCATTTAATGAAATTTGAATAAATTGAATCATTCCATGTTCTAACTATATATATTTTTTCCCTTTCAGCATTATTTGGGGGCCACTCACGACATTCTTCTATAGTTTAGGCAATCCGAATGATTTCATAACATTATTTTATTGTCCAATTTACCTTTTACTTTCTTTATTTTATTACCTTACAATAGTCGAACATCGGGTTTTCTAATCTGCGCCATAAATTCTGTTCCGTTCGATTTACACTTGACTATTCATTGAAGGCATTGCTTGATACGAGAGACAAAACTTTGTGGTCAAAATAATTTTACCTTCTGCATCTGCATAAATATTTTATTTAATTGGAATTTATTACAAAATCTTTTTCTGACATCATCATTCTTTTTAATATTTGCTTATAGGACAACAAGTGCTGTTAGAACACGTATAAGAAATCAGACTTTTGATTTCAAATTTATTGCTTCTTCCCCACTCTTTTCTGTTATCTGCAAAAATATAGTTTATCATTGATAAATATTTTTCCTATATTTACAAATGTATTGGTCTTAATTTCCTCATCACAGGTCTTGGTAATCAAAAGAGAAAAATGTGTGAGAATTTGTCATTTTACTTTCGATAAGTAATTGATTATTACATCAATTACTTCAAATTAATCTAAATTTAACGAAGGGACCATAACGGATATCACTGGAATTTTGTCCAAATAAAGATTAGGAATCCATCATAACACATTAGCTCATTAATAATTGATAACAACGTTTGGAGTTGCAATGCTCTTCAATTTGTTCTCATTAGCGTGAAGTCAAAATAAAGCAGCTACGACAATTCTTGTCTTCAACATGATCACGATCGACGATTATAATTTTAATAGCAGATGAAAAAAACAACCAAGTCACTTGACTTCAAACCAGTGATTCGAAAACTTATTATTATCATTAGTTTTTGAATTAGAGATAGACTTGTTACAACTTGTTCGAATTTGAAACATCGTTGCAATTTTGAGATATTTGTGTCAACTCGACTATAAACTATTGGGACTTAATGTAAATCTCGGGCTTCGATTTTAAAATCGAAACAGAAAATAAATTTCAAAATTAATATGATTGAGAGATACCTCAATCATATTCCATCCCTACTTTTATTCACGCCCTTGGACAAAATGGTGTGATAGGGTGGAACCACAAGTCACACTTCAAATGTCTTGCTAGTTCGGCTTTATAATTTAATATTTTCGATATATATATATATATATATATTTTATCATAACCTTCAAGCTGGCACAAATTATAATTTTGCACATCCACATGTAATTAGTCGTGCATTAACGTGATTACTAACCAATTCTATAACAACTTAAGGTAATTATTTCATGAATTGTTAGATAATAAACTCTTATAACAATTTAGATTAATCATTTGACGGCCAAAGGCGAATTTGTATTTGCACCATCCATGTTATATAACAAGGTTTTATGATAGAACAAGAGGCAAGAGAGCAAGAGAAGATTGCAAATAAAAGATTTCTATTAAAGAAACTTCTCTGATACATCAACAGCAATTAATCTATCTTCTTTCGGTTTTCTGGGCTGGGGTAACTTAATCTTCAGAATCTGACTAAAGAGTAGAAAATACAACCAAAAAAAATAAGAAAAAAAAAGGAAAAAAAGAAGACAGAATCAGCTTGCAGATTCAGAGATGCTCTTTAATGATGGTTGCCATGTTCTGTTTTTTGATGCAGCATTTACAGATGTGCTGTTTCTTGATTTTTGCCTGCCGTGCTTTATCTGTTAAAAAAAACCAAAAAAACACACACATTACTTAGAAATAAAATAGGATCATTTCAGTTGGGACAAATAACCATTGGAAATATGAGTTGTTCATGTATTTCTTGTGTTTCAAAAAATAATTGATATTTCAAAAATTATTCAGAATGTAATAACTCTTAGCAAAAGGGTTGTGAAAAAAGATTAAGTTTTACACATTAAACAATAATTTTGACTTAAACTAATCCCAGATCAATTATTTAGCAGCAGAAAGACTTAATGGGAAGGTTTCAAGATCTCTAGATCTAAATCCAACCACAAATTAGCACAAGTGGAATAAAGGTAAATATTCTCAATTATTATTATTATTCTTGTAAACAAGAAACATATCGCATCTTAAAAGTACAATTATTTAATTAATCAATCTCCAAACTTTATAATAAATTATTAAATTAAAAAGAAAATAAAGAAAAGAATAACCTGCTTTGTCTTCTCCACATCAGTTCTCCGAACAACTGCATCAAAATCAGAACTCTGCTTCCCGGTTATCTTCTGCTGATCCTGTTTCATCTTCGCCCCCAGCCCCTTCACCACCTCTGCCAAAAGATCACAAAAAATTCATCAAAAAAACTCGGAAAGCAAGAAAATATAGAAGAATCTTCGGAAAAATCAAAGAGACCTTGGGCAGTGACGAGGCGGTAAACATGACCGAGAACCAGAGTATCCGTCGGCCGCAGGAGCTTAATCCGCGTGACACGAAGTGGGACGTTGCTGTTGCTCACCCTACTCGCGTAGTAATTTTCAGCGGATGAAGCCAGTGAACCGGCGGCGGCGGCGGAGGAATACAGGGTGGTGGTGAGGAGGAGAGCGACGTAATGGCCAGGATTCGTCTTCATGACTTCGCCGACCGTAGTAGGCTTGAAGTGGTGATCGACTCTACCGGAGGGGTGCTGGATTACGAGGCTGGCATTATCTATGGCTTGGCAGTTTCCCATCTGCAAATTCTTTGGATTTGCGTGTCTGAAAGAAGATGAAGACGAAGGAGAAAGAATAGGAAGGATTTTGTTTGGAGGGATGTGTTATGGAATAATAGATATAGGTCCACACCCCATGGTGTCAGCTACTCCTCGGTATGATGTCACACCTCTGAACACTTACAGCATCTTACTCTGGTCCACATACATATCTTGTTATACGATATATATATATACACACACACATACGTAAAATTAGTTGATCTATTCATAAATAAAATCAAAAATAATATTTTTTTATGGCTCGGATCAAATTATATCTCACAAAAATAACATGTGAAATAATGTTACAAAAATTGTTAATTATGTGTGTATATGTGTTTAAAGAATATAATATTATTGGGTAGTTATTATTGTTGAAAGAAGAATTGAAACCTCAAATTTTGTAGCGTAATATGCTTAAATATTTAAATTACACAAATATCATTTGCTATAAGTTTTTGTAAACAGACGAGATGGTAGTCTACAAATATATAGTAAGAATAGAATATTGTGTGGGTATAATATTCGTCACGGCCGAAAGAACAATCAAAATGTTTTTTTTGTTATTATATAATTTAAAATATTTGAATTGCAACATTATCTTCAATTGTAATTTTTTATAAAACGGTAGACGTTTGATTCTATGAATATAAAATTTAAATAGGTGAAATGCAAGATTTTATTTGTGGGGTTTTAATTTTGAAGAAATTTAAATAGTGTTTTTAATTTATTTTTTTTTTGGGATTTAAATCGGATCAGAGTCGTTCATAAATCCAAGTGAAGTTAGATCGATGTTAATGTATGCATTTGGTTTGGGTTTAATATTTTGAATAAATATCAAAAAAATTATTTACAAAAAACATATATCAAATATTTTTAAAGATCCCTAAAAGTATTTTTTAAAGAAATTTGACATTTTTTTTTCTGAAAAAATGAGATAATAATAATAATAATAATAACCTTTTATCGTACAAAAGAATCAAAGAAATTCTGGTTCTACTTCGGTTTTTTTAGCTTCTGTTCGAATTTGATAGAATTTTTAAATCGATATTTTCAATTTAAACAATAACATAGATACAAAATTACATTCAAATCACAGCTAAAATTTAATATTACAATAAATATGACATTAGAAAAATATTTGTATCAGCTTTTAACATATATGAATCAAGTCGTTTCCTCTCTGCCAAGACCTAATTTTTCCAAATACAAACATATTTAAAAAATAAAATTCTTAATGAATATAATGACTTCTTTGGGGGGGAAAAAACACATAAGTGGTCTATGACATAAACGTACTGTTTATTAAAGTAATTGTATGTTTCAGAGTTAAGTGTAGTGTGCGGTATTGTAACATTTAATATAACTTTCAGTAGAATATTTCAACACACAAAAATTTACGTAATTAAACAAGAGACAAAGAATTATACGTAAGTGAATACATTTGTGCGGTACGTACGTCAAGGCAAAAAATTCACTAGAAAAAATGTCAGTTTAGAAAACAAATACTAGCGAATAAAGAAAAACTAACTCCCTTAACACAGTGAACGAGCAAAATATATCCAAAACACTTATAAAACCAAATAATCAAAATTACAGATGCAAGATTTGTAAAGTCGAAATTCTATTTGATGAACAATCCACTAATCAGCAATGTGATTAGGTATTGTGTCTGCGTGTCTTCAACACTCCACAACAACATTATACGCCTTGGTTTGAGCACTTAATCTCTTCGATATAAATCTTCAACTCTCGTGATTGCTCTCATACGGCGTCTCTTTCTCTCTCCGTCTCACTTCGAAAGCAGCAGTCTTTGATTATTTATTAGCTACATTTTCCCTGGAGTTTATTCCATAAAAAAAAATTCTACAAGATATGAAACCATAGTTTATTAGAAAATAAAATTTTTAAATAATAATATTATATCTAGAGTTCTTATCATAAATATATATGGTCTAGAAAAGAAAAACTCTATAATTTAATAAACACAATATTATCTTGAGGAAAACATAATTAAGGAATAAAATATATTTCTTTCAATATCTCCATTTTTCTCTTTCTGGACAAAACACATAATCAACAGAACTCCCATGAGTTAGCACGCAACTCACAATTTATCTCCCTCTGCATTTGGAAACATATCCCCCCTGAATTTGATCATGTTAGCAGTGTCTACAACACGGAACTAAAACAACCTTTATTCAATAATAAAATAATAATGACACTATTAACATTAACCAGATAGAGCAACAAAAAATAATAAAAACCATCTAGACCATCTACGAAACATTTCCTTCAGTTAGCTCAACAATATCTCCTGCTTCACCATGGTCAGAACCAGCAGACCCTGACATTTTTACAAAAACATAAGTATATCCTGCTTCACCATTGTCAGAACAAGTAGACTCGAACATTTTTGCAGCAGCTTCAACATCTTCATCTCCTCTTTTTTCTCCAGAATGAACAACAACATCAAGAAGCAATCTTCACCACATCACTGAAGTCAGAACGTTCTACCCCCAAATCACGAACAAAACCCTGTGATTTTAAAATCCCATAGATCAAAGAGGGGAAAGGCAGCTTCGTTTTTTTAATCCATTATCTACAAACTGTAGCACGATTTTAAAAACCAACCTCCCAAAATTAAATGTGGTACTCCCATTACCAATTGAGAAAAGAACAATGGACTGCGGTTTGGTAACCACTGTATTATTTGTGGATGGAGTCCATTTTCAGATCGTAGTCCAATGGATAACTAAGTAAAATGATGTCAGATTTGCAGCAAATGCCAGGCATATAGGACAACCCAGAAATTTTTTGATCAAACCTCCAGTGAGGCTCGCAGTAACTTCATTAATGTCAAGAGCCATTCCTTCTTCATCGCCAACGGCAGTATTGTAGAATGCATTGATAATAGAGTGATTGAAATTGTATACCTGATCGTGGACAAACACACGTTTGTATTTTGCTGGTCTGTCATCACCCACATTGGATGAGAGATTTGATTAAAATTCCAGGATAGGTCTTTTTGAGTAAAGAGCCACAACGCTCAAAACTGAAAGAAGTCCCATAGTTTTGAAAAACTCAATCAAATTTTGCCTTCCGTACGCATCAATATCAACATTTTGCTCATCAATCAATCTTGCAGTAATGTAAAGGGACCACATAGCAAGAGCACTTCAAAATAAAATTTTGTGGAAAATGATTTCCTCAAGTCATAGTCCGAAATATGAATCTTGTCCATGGTGTCGTTAACATCGTTCTCAACATCGAGACTAGCATCAGCAGCACTACCCTCTTCATCATCACCCTCTTCATTCTCACTATCAACATCATCATTTTTACCATGTTTTCTAGAAAACTCCTCAGAATCTGAGTCAGAACTTAATCAGAAGTAGAATCATCAGATTTCCAAGGGCGGTTTTCTTTGAACACTTGCAACATTTCTTTTCATCGGGCGCTTCAGTCTCTGGTGTGTTTATCTTCAAGCCTTTTTTTTCTTTTAACCGTACAAGAAACTTAGCCAGAGACTCTCGTCCTTAGTAGGATTAGTTGGTTAATAAGAAACCATAGTTTCTTTCACAGCTGCAGCAGGGGACGTCTTCTTTTCAGCAGCAACATATTTTTTTATTGTGACCAATTCAAAATCTTCATCATCAGAATAATTTCTAGATGAGAAATCAGGATCTAGAATATTACCAGTGGAGGACGATGATCATAACTTCTTGAATGCGGCGAAATCAATGTCACACCCTGCCTGACGCTTTGATCGTCTTGGTTGTGGAAGAACAGGAAAGACACGATCCAGCTCTTAAAAATCCGATGGATTGACCATATCAATTGCATTACCCAGCTCCCTAGGGGCAATGACTTCAATCATAACTGGGTCATCAGCGACCGCAACCATCTGAAGAGAATCAATAGTAGTGTTTCTGAAGGCTTTGTTGCCACATGGGGTGGAATACCGGCGCTTGCAGTCATTTCTTTAAGAATATCAAGAGGATTATATCCAATTCCAGCCATCTGTGAAATATGAATGAGGAATATAGATAAAAATTTCGCTAATTTTTAAAATAATTTGCTTAAAGAACGCGAATAATGAAAGAAAGAAAAATGCGGGCAATGAGAGTTCGAATAGAGAGAAAAAAAGATTCTCCTACTGAAAAATATGCCCAAAATTAATCCAGTTTTACTCTATCACCCAACGGTAAAAAAAACGAACTGTGCAAATATATTTCAAGAAAAACATCTACATTTCACACCTCATTGACTCAACCCACTAATCCATGGAAAATCTCAAATATTCAAAATAATAAAGATTACAACTCCTTTGTTGACTTCATCCCTTAGGTTCTATAGAAAGACAATTGATCCTGTCCGAAAAAAGGGTTTAATGCAAATGTCACAAGTTCAAATTCTATAACTCACTGATGGAGAGAAAATCACATAGCCATTAACATGCATGTCTTAGTTATATCTAGAATATGATACATTTAAGAAATGTCAAGCATGTGATCAAATTGTAAGATGTTTATATGTGGCGTTGGCAACATCTCCTAGAAACACTTTCAATTTTAAAAAATATTTTGATTTTCCTGCACACACAGAGATCATTTACACTTTATTTATTTATTTTTATCCAGAGGTGGTAGCTCCATACTAGAAGAATGATTTTCATTGAAATCCTCCAGGTAGTTTTTCCTTTTTCTTATGTTATGATCTTTGTTTTATGATTCAAAAGAGGTAGCTCCCACACTAAAAGAATATTCTTCATTGGACTCGCTTAGGTAGCTTTTTTCATTCATTTTATAACGTCCGAAAAACCAAACCTACATAAACCACATGCATCCAAAATTATTTAAATTTCCTAATAGTTTTATTTAATTGATTTTAAATTCTTGCATGATATTTATTAAATGATTAAAGATATGATTGCATGATTAAATGATTGTATGACATGATTTCATGAAATTGAAGGAATTTACCCGATATTCGATAATAGTCAGGGGAAAGGAGACCGAGGACGACCAAGACTAGAATAATTATTTTTCATTAAATATTTTCAAGGCTTCCTAATATGATTAAAAATGATTTAATTTTTCTAAAAATGTGGTAGTTCGAATTATTTTACGAGTCGAGCTCGATTTTATCCGAAAAGCCGGTTTTGGGCAAACAATTGACTTTTAAAATATCAAATGCATTATTTATGAAAAGTAATTTTTATAAAATTTTATGTTTGTATTAAATTAGAGTTATTTGGCTCAATTTAATTATTTTAAGTATGCCCAATTGCTCCTATACTTGGAGGCCCAAAACCAAAGCCCATTATCATGTTAATTAAATTATAAATAGGACTCCTAGGCTTTCATAACACCACAATTCAACCTCCTATCAGCTGAAATACACACACCAGCACACACATTATTTTCGAAATTTACAAGGGAGAAAAGCTAGGAGTCTTCGTCGCCCTTTCGTCCTTCCCCGCTGACGATCACGTATTCGAGCGTTTTAAACGCAAAGACACGTTTACTAAACCTTTTTGATGCATCATTCAAACTATTATATGCATGTTTTATGTATTTTTGCATGAAAAATATTGTAGTTTTAATTGCTAAACGTTTTGTAAAATATTTTCAAAGTTTCAACGATCTAATACTTGGTTTTGAAACGTTATGATTCCCGAGGGTTTCGCTGCCAACATAAGATGAATTATGAATGGAACCTGAACAAATTAAAGAAAAATAAGGCTGGAACCGAGTGATGGCAAGGTAAGAGAGAAGCCGAGGGTTCATGGGTTTTGCTTGATTCAAGGGACTCGACTAGGGTGAATGGGTGATGGGGCTCGACGAGGTCTTGAGGAGGGTTTGTATGGGATGTGGTTAGGTCTTAGTAAGAGTCCTATCATGGCTAGGAATCGAGGGAAACGCTAGGTAAGTGTCCATGGGAGTTGGGACTCTCCCCCATGCGCATTCAGGTAAGTCTCGGGCTAGGGGGCTTTCGGCTCTTTATGGGGCTGGGCTAGGTGGTCTAGATGGTGCCTTAGGATGGTCCAGTGAGGGTTATGAGGGGCTGGGCTTGGTGGTGGCCTAGGTAGAAACCTCCACGCAAGATAGCAGCAGGAGCCGTGGGGTGCGCGTAGCTTGTATCTTCGGGCAGGGCTTCGTGCGTGAGGTCAGGGGCTTGGGTTGGGCTTGGTTGGGTCTGGCGTGGTCCAGGGTCAGTAAGGGTCATGTGGGCTTGTTGGTGGCTCGGCTTGAAGAGTCCTAGTTAGCCAAGAGTCTTAGGAGAGAGGGAAAGGTCACGTGCAGCTTTGTGTCTTCTGTTCAGGAGAGTTTGAGCGAGCTAGGGTCATGTCCTAAGGATCAGGGATGGTCAGGAGGGTTCCTAGATGGGTTGGCTAGGGTTTGGCTCGATGTGGCTCGGGCATGGCTCGGTGTGTTCGATTGAAGGTCATATTTAAAATTACATGAATACAGATTGGAACCATGGGTCCACGAGGGTGGTTCATAGCTCACAAGGGTATATCAGGTATTAAAAAGGTTATGTTTGAAATTTGGGAAGAAAATATTAAGTTTTGAATTTATTCGGGAATTAAATATCTCACGAATAGTTAACTAAAGAATTAATTGAAAAGTCTCGAATTAAGATAAATAAAATTATGAAAAAAATTATATTTAAGCATAAATAATTATTTGGGATAAGCCCATGTCATTAAACATAATAAAAAGAGAAAATCGAGAAATATTACGTCTAGGGGCAAAACGGTCATTTTACACTTGGGTAATACGTAAAAGATTGGCAGCGTCTTGAAGGATCATAACGCATGCTAAATGATATTTTATGATTTGAAATGATGATTTTCATGAAAATATGATATTTTATGATTTATGGTAAAGCTGTGCAATTTTTACTGTTTAAAATGTTATTTTTTGAAAGCTATGTTATTTTATATTTTTAAAAGAAAAGAAAAAATATTTTGAGGGATGTGAATTGACTGTGAAAAACGATATATGCTATGTGGGGGATCCGAAGGAACGATGAACTTACTATTTTGTGGGGATGTCGTGAGGGACAAGGCCCCAGAGGGACCCTGACGAGCGTATTTCCACGGTGGAGCCTAGTGCCCAACCCCATGGATCATATGGAGTTGAAGACTGATCAGTTGACCAAAGGATAAAGGCTAATCACTTTCAATGATCAAACTTCACCCAAAATGATAAATGATTGAAAGCTTTACGATTAAAAAGATTATACGATATACGATTTAATTATGCTGAAAATGATTTTAAATAGTTTACTTATGTTTAAAAACTATTTTAAATAAAAGTATGACTTTTTTAAATGCTTGTGATTGTATATGTATTATTTTCTATTCATGTTAGAACGTGCTGAGTCACTAGACTTACTAGGTTTGTATAATACATGATTTGATGATATTATGAGAGGTGCTGACGATTGAAAGATTTGAAAGATTTATGTTAAGGAATTTATTAGAGACGTTTTTATGCTTTATTTTATGGGTTAGTTGATCTTTTTAAAGGTTGACATAGGAATTATGGTTAGTTGACGATTTAGGACTTTTAATGCACTCGAGACTTCAAATGTTAAATTATTATGATTTATGAAAATGTTAAGTTTATTTTATTTGGTATTTTCGAGTTTATGCAACAAAAAAAGGTCGATGTCGTTTCATATTTTCTTTTGATACAGAACAAGATTCTTTTTTTTTTGCTTTTGCTCAATCTTCTCGAGTCACTTTTCACATGGGGCAAGATAATTGATTACAGAACATCCCTCAACTAATTTGTGACTTAGTCAGAGCACATCTCATGGCCACGTGTGTTGATTGAAATAAAACTGAGAAACTGAAAGCACATTAGGAAATAGTCATCACAATATAAAAAATTCACATAACAGGATGGATGAGTTAATGCAATATGTCTAACATTCTATAAATGCATATGCATGTTGAGTGTAGTCCCAGATGTTGACATCAACGAGTGATTATCATGCATACAAACTGAGAGACTTCTTACTGTTGAAAAATCTCTTGAAATCTAATGGTTTTTGAAAATATATGTCAATTTGTTATCAGTTCCAACAAATTCCATTCAGATTATTATCTTCTCAACCAAATCTCGAATAAAGTGATGCTTGATGTCAATGTATTGTGTGTGTGATTGTTGTATGTGTGAGTGTTGTACTGAATTTTTTGAAATGTCAATTTCACTCGAGTTGTCACAGTAAAAAATCAAGGTCCCATTGTGGAAACCGTAGTCTTCTACCATTCCGTTCATGCTCAAGAGTTTTAATAACAGCTACCAGCTGCCGTCACTACAAGAAAAAACCCTTTCAACAACGCACCAACGACAACGGTTTTTCATTAAAACCGTTGTCGTATACTTTTTAACAATGGTTTTAGTGAAAACTGTTGTCGTATAGCATTTTTTTTATGCAAAAGAAAATCGTTGTCTTTTAGCGTTTTTATGGGGCTCAAAGACAACGGTTTTCTAAAAACCGCTGTCTTTGAGCTTTTTTTAGGGACAAAGACAATGGGTTTATAAACCTTTGTCTATTATCGTGTTTTTTTGGATAATCGACAACGGTTTTAGAAAATCGTTGTCGGTTAGCGTGTTTTTTGGACAAACAAGAAAGATTTTTGTAAAATATTGTTATATTTAGCGACTGTTTTGATAAAATCGTCGCTAAATAGATAAAAATGTCGCATGTTTAAATTAGCGACGGTTTTTTTAAATTTATCGATGGTTTTTAAAAAACTGTCGCTATATTTAAATTAGCGACGGTTTTTGTTAAAATCATCGCTAATTTTACAAAAATTGTCGCTAATTTAAAAACTGCGACATTTTTATTAACAAACCATCGCTAATAGCGACAGCTTTAGCTTAACTGTCACTCATAGCGATAGTTTATTAAAAAATGTCGTTAATAGCGACGGTTTAAACATAAAATGTCGCTAATAGCGACGGTTGAATAAAAAACCGTCGCAAATTGTCTATAAATATCCGCACCCTCGGTCCATTTTCTTCACACCATAAATTTTTCACTCTTAGATGATTTTAAATTCGAAATAAGATAAGTTTTTTCGCTTCAAATTTTGGTAAATTTCTAAGTATTCGTTAAAATCATGAATATTATTAGTTTAGTCATACTGTAAGTATTTTTGGCATATTTATTAAATTATAAAAATATTTTTTTTACGTGGGGATGGATTTAGTCAAAAACCATCACTAATTAGCGACGATTTAAATCAAAATCCGTCACTAATTAGTGATGATTTAGTTAAAAACCGTTGCTAATTAGCGACGGAAACCATATCTTAAAATGTTGCTAATTAGCGACGGTTTTTTGGTTTTCTTTTTAAAAAAACCATCGCAATATGATAGCTACGACAACGGTTTTTAATTATTGTCTTTGAACGCACTTTCAACAACACTCTCAGTTACAACAATTTTAAATGGTTCCGTTGTCGTATTAGCGTTTTTCTTGTAGTGCGCACATTCAAATTCAGCAGTTGAAATGGATACACAGTTTTGTTTCTTGTCCATGACAAAATTATTACCTTGGAAAAAGTATGCACCAGTGCTGATTTTCCAATCATCTAAATCTCCAGACCAATAATAATAACTAAACCAAACTAAATTTTTGTTAGTTTCCTTTTTGCACCATAACCCTAAATCTACGGTCTCTGTAATGTATCTCAAAATTAGTTTTACAACATTTAAATGTGTGATATTAGGATTAGCTTGATATCTATCACATGGATAGACGCTTAATATTATGTCAGGACGGCTTATAGTTAAATAAAAAAGACTGCTAATGATGTTGAGGTACAAGGTATTGTCAACAACTTCGGTAACATCGTCCTTACCCAGTTTTTCACTCGATCCCGTAGGAGTTTTTATGTGTTTGACATGTTCATTTGAGAATCTCTTCACCATATTTTTAGCATATTTGCTTTGACATCGAAAAATTCTATCATGCGATTGTTTAATTTGAAGTTCAAGAAAGAAACTTAACTCAACTACCAATCTCATTTCAAATGTCGAAGATATACATTCCACAAATTTATACACATGCTTTTTTGAAGAAGCGCAAAAATTTATATCATCAACATAAATTTGACGCATGAATATATCATCATTTGAACTTTGAATAAAAAGAGTTTTATCGATCTCACCTTGTTTCGAGCGAATGTTAAGCAGATATTTAGTTAGCATAACATACCATGCACTTGGAGTTTGCTTCGGTCCACACAAAACCTTCTTTATCTTGTAAACATGGTCCAAGTGATATGGATCCTCAAATCCTTTCGATTGACTCATATAATCTTCTTAATTCAAAATGTCATTCAAAAAGCAATTTTCACATCTATTTGATAAATTTTAATCCTCATATGACTTGCAATGACAAGCAAGAGTCGGACTGACTAAATGTGGGCTACGTGAGATAATGTTTCATAAAATCAACCCCATCAACCTTCGTATACTCCTGAGTAACAAACTTAGCTTTAATTCTAAAAACATTTCCCGATTCATCAATTTTTTACTTGAAAATCCAGACAAACTCTTCAAGTTCCTCGTGCACAAAACATTAACACAAAATTCATCTTTTAAGGGTCATTAATGTTTTTGGTTCAATGTGTGAAATAAAGCTTGAGTGTCTTACCTGACAGTATGCGGAAGTCATGCATAGTAACCAAATAATATTTTGGTAATAAACCTTCTCCTTTCGTCGAGTTTGCATATCTCCGTATGCAATTCCTATGATTTGAGATGAGGAATGACCCTTCTAGATTTTTCTAGGAATGTATTTCCCAATTTTGTTCACACCATAATCATTATCATTTGTTTCATTAATTTAATCATCATCATCGGATTCTTTCATTCTTAGTAAGGGTGTTATCCTTGGTGTCACAACATCATGCACAACATATGTGTTGATCAATGACTCATATGTTTCAAGCAGGCAATCTAAATCATCCTTGATTGTCTTTCTTGCTAGATCTCGCACATCATCATGTTTTCTTAGATTCTTCAATGTCTTGAAGTTTGCATGACCCAATTTTTTATGACACTAATCTAGTTCACTTACCTTCATATGTCTGTAAGCATGTTCTTCTGAAAGTTGATAGCAATTATCAGCCGATCTAGTACTTGTCATGATACAAGTGTTATCTTTATCAAATACTTCACAAGTCTTTTTGTAAAACTTAAATGCAGGTCATCATCACATAATTTACTAATGCTTATTAAGTTTGAGTTAAATCCCTTGACATGAACACATTGTGAATTCTAGGAAGTTCATCAGAGTTCAATATCCATTTACCAGCAATCCTTCCTTCTGTACCACCTCTATAGGTTACTCGGCCACTTCTTAGTTCAACATAATCAGTAAAGAAGTCTTTTGAACCTGTCATGTGGCATGAGCATACACTATCGAAATATCAGATACCTGAAACATTAGTTTATAATGATATATAAACAACAGTACAACGAATTTCAGCATTAGGTACTCAAATCTTCTTCGTTGAAGGTTTCTTGACGAAGGTGTTGCGGCTGGTGTTTTGCGACACTTCGTGAAAAATCCGAATTGTCTCCCGGCTCATTTAGTCATTCCTCAACTTGAAACAATAAGGTCTGATATGACCAGGCTTAAAACAATAGTGACATAAAAAGGGACGTCTCCTTTGTTTAGGCTTTTGAGCAGTATCTTGTTTCTTTGTTGGTAGACTTTTAACCGAATGAGTGTCTTTTGGAACAACACTATCAACACTTCATTTCACAAAAATAGTTGGCTGAGATTTTGAGTTGGATGATTCTCTAACTTCAAACACACTATTGTTAAACCCCAGACCGACTTTGCTATCCTTTCCCATCATCACTATGGAGTATGCTTGGTTGATCTTGAGTTGAACTTAGCAAGAGTTTGCGCCAATTTTTTTAGATCAGCCTTGATATTTTCCATCTCCAGGTGCTTCTTACTTAAAATCACCTCAAGTCTAGTGACATAACTTTTCAACTCGATGATTCCTTTGAGATGATCGAGTTCGGTTTGTTCCTTTTGATCCAATCAGCATAAAGTTCCTCATAGAGTTTTTGTACACTTTCTAAGGTCATTTCTTCTTCATATACATCATGAATTTCTAGATCACGTGAATTAGAGTAATTTGTCATCTTGAGGCAGATATTACTTGATGAATTTGGATAGGTGTTCTGTAACGGCCCGAAAATCAATCGACGTAGACCACATGCATGAAAATTATTAAATTAATAAAATATTTTAATTAATGATTTTGGATGCATGAATGATATATTTTGAGTGAATAAATGATTAATTTTGTAAAAATTTGTTTGATTTCATGATTTAAAGATTTTCAGACGAATATCGGTAGTTGGCTGGAATGGAGGACCGAAGACGATTAAACTGTTAAAGATTTAGAAGCTAAATTTTTATTTTTAGTTAAGAAAATATTTATTTTAATATTTTAAGAATTATTTCAATTTTAAGATCAAGTTTAAATTAATATGTGGGAGCAATGAATTTTATGTATTTGTAAGGGATTTTTTTTTGAAAATAGGTATTTTTAAATATTTAATTTGAGGCCTAATGATTTTATTAATCTTAATGGGTCTAATTAATTATTTAAAAACTAAGATTGATTAAGTTCATTAATTAAATAATTAAAAAGCCTTTTTGTTTTTTTTTTAAAAATTATTTAAACTTAAACCTAAAGACACACACACCTAAACACCTACACACACACCACGAAACACACACAAAGTCACGTAAAAAAATTTTGGAAGGAAAACAGCGGCCGAATAAGAGAAGAAAGGCAAGGAATTTTTCGATTTTTTCTCTCCTTCTTTCTTCGACTTTCTTTCTCGTTCTTCCTTCAAACAATGATCACTCGACTCCCTTCCATTCCAAGGTAGTTTTTTGTGGGGTTTTCATAATAAAAAAGGGTAGAAAAAATAGAAATCGTTCTCCGTTCGTCATCGAATTCCACCACTTCGGTATTCGCATTTCGAGCGGTTTAAACGCAATGGCACGTTTCTAAACCTTTTTTTGCACCATTCAAATCATATTATTTGTGTTTAATCATGTTTACATGAAAAATATGAAACCTTGCTTTTATTTTCGTTTTTATGACATATACCTGATAAAAATTGTGTTTTCATGCTTTTAAAATCATGATTATGATGCACAAAGGGGCTGTCATGATAGAGTTATGGGAAGTGACGTTTTTCAATATGTTTAAGGGTCCATAGATGCAAAGGTAAGGGCTAGAAAGGAGGGTAAGATGGTTGAACGAAAATTGGGTTTTAGACGACTATGGTTTCAGTTTGGGTGTCCTTGAAGAGTGTGGCTGCTGGCTGCTGTTAGAATGCTATTTTTCGAATGTGGAAATGACACGATATTTTATGATTAAAAAGAAAAGGAATATTTTTTTGAACGATGTGAATTGACTATGACAAAAAATATATGATGTAAGATTTTTGGGAATATCGTGAGGGAGAAGGCCCCAGAGGGAGCCCGTTTACGGGAGAAGGCCCCAAAGGGAGCCCAACGTTCGTATTTTCATTTTATGTCGGTGCCTAGTGCTCGTCTCCATGCACAATGATGAGCTAAGACTGATCAGTCGACCAGAGGATAAAGCCTAGTCAATTTCAATGATCAAATTCCACCCAAAAGGATAAATGATTAAAAGCTTTATGATTTGACGATTTATGATTAAATTATGCTTACAAATTTATTTTGAATAAAAATATGACTTTAATGCATGTGATTGTATATGTATTATTTGCTACTCATGTTTAGAACGTCCTGAGTCATTAGACTTACTAGGTTTGAATGCTGTATGTGATGATGATATTGAGGTAGGCACTGGCGCTTGAGTGAATCGAGTTCCACAGTACACTCCCGAGGAACTTTATTTTCCGCATTAGCTTGATATTTAAAAGTTTAAAGCTTTTGTAATGATTTTATTAGAGATTTTTATGATTTATTTTGAAGTTAGGAGGATCATGGTAAATGTTGGAGTTGAATTTTGTTAATTGAAGATTTAGGGAGTTTTTATGCACTTGATATTTTAAATGTTAAACTATTTTGATTTATGAAAATGTTGAGTATTTTAAATGATCAGTTTCTAATTTTAAAATACGAAAAAAAAATTCTAGTAGTATTTAAAGTTAAAAAGTAGTGGACGTTTCATATTCCTACCAGGTGTTTCAACACCACATGCAACACCAAGTTGATTAACTTGCAATGAAAGTTTATTCTTGAAATTTGAAAAGAAAGATGTATAGTTTTCCCCTTTGTTGACACATTCATTGGCATAATGATCGAATCCAGAACACTCTCTGCATTGAACCAAGTCTATTTTCTTAACATCATATCGAACCTTTCCATCATTCTTCGGTCAAAATTGTCCTTGAGTAGGTGGAAACCTTAGAGTTTTTTCGGGAGCATTGATGCTAGGAAGTTTAAGTTGCTTGTCCAATTTCTTCTTGTCTATGATCTTCTTTATATAGTTTCCAAATTTCTTTGTAATCAACGAGATGGAGTCTTCACATAGATCAGACTCGTTGAATTCCTGAGACAGTTGAACTAAATCATGGTATGAGTAATTAGAAACTTGAAGGAAAATTGTCTTTCCTTTGTCTTTCTTCTATAAATCCAGATTCATCTCAAATGTTCTGAGAAAACTTAACATATCATCAAAACCAAGTTGAGCGGTGTCTTTGGCTTTGTCGATTCTTGATGTTAAATCGTTCTAGAAGTGATCTTAACACCTTACTGACCAATCTCTCATTTGAGATCGGGTCTCCAAGACTAAAAACTTCGTTAGCAATGTCTCGCAGTAGACGATCATAGGCCACAATAGACTCTGTTTTTTTCCATTCTCATTTTTTTTCAAATTTTGTGGTTTACATCATTGCTTGGTTCTTCACTTACTTTCAGATCATTCACAGTGTCTTTGAAGGACATCACATGTATCATTGGCAGGGACACAATTTGTGATCAAATTGAATATGTTTATGTCAGCAGAAGTAAAGATGACATTAAGTGACTTTGAATTGAAGTTCTAAATCTGGACTTCATCACTCGTCCATGCACTTTCTGGTTTAAACAAACTGTCATCATCTTCATCAACTGTCTTTGGTGGAATCCAGTCATCTATAACACATTGTCATGTTTTTTCTTCAATGTATTTGATGTAGACCCTCATCCTAGCTTTCCATATTTCATAGTTAGATCCATTCAGAACTGATTCTCATAGCATGTTGACAATTGGCATGTCCATTGTACTTTTCCTGTTCAACCAAAAATAACCAGAATCTCACTTAGTAAGGTCAAGTGTGTTCTCTAGTACCACTTGAAGGGTGGTTGTATGGCATAAAAGTACTTTGTAATAAAGTGACATTGTGTTTCAAAGTTAACTGTTGTGTGCACTGTTATAACAATTAATAAAATATGTAGTGGAATATTTCAACACGGAAAACTTTACGTAAGTAAAACAAGACACAATGAATCATGCATAAATGAACACACTTGTATGGTGTCTCAGTACAAAAGATTAATTAGAAAAACACGTCAGTTTACAAAACAAATACTAGTAAATAAAGAAAAATTAACTCTCTTAACACAGTGAGGTAGCAAAGTGCATCCAAATACTTGTCAAATCAAATAACTAAAACTACGGATGCATGATTTGTGAATTCGAAATTTTGTTTGATAAACAACCCACTAATAAGCACTGTTATTAAGTGTTATGTCTGCATGTCTTTAATACTCAAGGGCAACACAACTATACGTCTTGGCTTGAGCACTTGATATCTTCGATGTAAATATTCAACTCTCGTGCTTGCTCTTACGGTGTCTCTTTCTCTCTCCATCTCACTACACCAGCAACAATATTTGATTATTTATAAGCTTCATTTGTCCTAAAATTTAATTCATAAAAAAGAATCATACAAGATATGAAAACAAGAGTTTTATTCGAAAATAAACTCTTTTAAATAATAATATCATATTTAAAGTTTTCTTCATAAATATATATGATCTATAAATACAGAACTCTATAATTGAATAAATACAATATTATTAAAAATAAAATATATTTAAAAAATAAAAAATATTCCTTTCAAATCCTATAAAAATCTCACAGTGACTTGACTTTTTGACTTGATCATACTTCTTCACAAGTGATAAATACTACCAAACCAAGTGGCCAGTGGCCGCTATCTTTTCGGCAAAAATTGCATAAAATTCTCCCAAAAATGTGGGAATAAAATATTTTTATTTCTGTTGATATTTTTTTGTTTCAATTTCTTTAAAAATCATCGTAAAATAACTATTATTATTTTTTAATAATATTTATGGGACACTAATTTTCTTTTGATAATAGTATAGTATAATACATAAAATTAAATCGCCAAAACATATGGTTTGGTTTCAAAAAAACTTGCAAGAAGTACTTTTAGTTTTAATTTCAAGCATACAAATGTACAAGTCCTCTTTAGGATTCCTATTTAATATCTGTACTAAATCAAAAATGAAACTCTGGGGATCAATCTTTTTTTTAGGGGCCCCGAAACAATTACTCGTGCAAATCTAGAGCATGCAAAGGTTCCACAAACTGAAGGCAATGATTGATTGTCGCCTGTGAAGTTTTCGTCACTCATTTTTTCTCCTTTTTTTTTGCCACCTTCGTTATGAACATCTCAACAAAAATAAAAAATAAAAGATAATAATAATAATAATAATATAATAATATTAATAATAATAATAATCACTTGATACACCCGCAATTAATCATATTTTGCATTTTACTCCCAAAAAGTTATGACCATTTTTTTGACAAAGTTAGAGGATTAAACAAGATCGTTTATCTATCTAACTTTTCCGTTGAAAACATAAGGTAAGATATTAATTGATCATTTATCCTTACTTTCAAATAAATTGAGTTATCATCTTTATATTTTGTATTATTCATCATTTCATCTATGAACTAAGACCGAGTCGATCTCGGGGATTGTCCGGGAGATGATCACAGATAATCTCTTAGATTTTGTTAGGAAAATGGGTGTACACGAGGAGATCATCGCAGAACCATTCGAAACCAAACCAATTAACAAAGAAGCTCATCAAACGAAAGGGATATCATTGCTTGTAATTTTTTTTTAAAAAACAAAAAACAAAAGAAACCCTTAGCGTGTGCGCGAGGTGCAGAAGTTTGACCATACAGATGGACTCAACTCAAGATGAGTACAAAATAATATTGCTCTCAAATATTTCCAACATTCTCGCGACTTTCAAGATTATCATTTCCAAAAATCAGTAACATTTAAATTCTCTTTCTCTGACTCAATGTTTATTTTGTTTCCCAATAATGCAGCAAAAAGTAACCCCACAAACACTATTTTATAGGGAAAAAAGACACTCTTTCTCCCCACCTTTCTTTTATTACTTGGGATTTGCCTAATTTGTGAAGGACCTTGGCTCACGCACACATTTAAAATCAATTATTGGTACTGGATCCAAAAAAATATTGATTATTATTATTGTTTAAAACTAGGGACTTATTGAATCTATACTAAGCAATTATTAAGCGTGGTGTGCTTTGATAAATGTGAATTAGTGCATGTTTTTAGTTTATTTATATTCAAGAGGTATGAATACGTTGAAAAAATTGGGAATTGAACTCGACTCATGGGATTTTTGTGTCCCGTTATTAACACATACTGATATTATGGAATTGCTGCATTATTATATGAAAACAAGAAGTACAAATTCGATGAAGTATTTGATTAAGTGAATTTTGAGAAGATGATAAAAGACTAGATGAAAGATAGTTCCTCCATACTTAATTGCATTCATTTAAAATAAATTTTTGACTCATGTGAGGCCCAATAACTTAAATTACATTTAATTATCAAATAAAAAAGGATTTATTTAAATCTGAAATGAAAAAATGGTTTAAAATACTTTAAAATAGAGCTCATGATCAGAAAAATTTCGGCATAACTATCCCGTAAATAGGACATACCAAAAATTTAAAATACCTGAAAAAGAAAAATGACTTAAGGACGACGTTGCGGTATTCATAAACAAACACATGCAAGTACCGATCATACACAAGACATAAATATCACATGCAGAAGTTCAAATAAGCCGTCAAAGCTCCCAAACAACATAAATTAAATCCAAACAAACAATAATCAACCAAATGACTATATAGATACACGGGGCATCTCCCCGGATAATAAAACGCGAAAAAACTGACCACAACTCAAAATATATAAATATAGCTAGTTGAGAGACTCCGACGAACCAAAACCAAACAATCCAACCTCAACCACGAGCTCCGCCAGCGGAACTTCTGCCTGGTGCTGCACAACCACTCGGGATATCTACCATGTTGCCCAAAAGCAACCACGACAACCCCTAGTAAACAACTGAGGTTAGGATTATGGTATGAAATAGATGAAATGTGAAATGCATGAACAAGGCTCAATATCAACGAAGTAAATGGAGCCAAACAAACGATACGATCAATAAGAATAATGCTCGATCCTAGATTTAAATTTGATTTGTAAATTCAAACGCGAGGATAATACGCGATCAGGATAGCAGCCAACCCCTATAAATAAGAGGGCCATTGAACTCGAAAATCACACCTCCCATTTTCGAGTTTTTCTCCCTAGTCTCCCTAGGAATTTTGAGAGCTTGCTCTCCTAGTGTGCCGAGTATCGAAGCGCTGCTGCAGTCCAGACCTGGAGCAAGAGTTCGACCCCTCTTTTCACGTTATTTCTTTCATCAAGATCCTACGTAAGTTGGCTTGTTTTAAATATTGAACTTTCGGTTATATGCATTTTTGTTTTCCAAAATTCGGTCGAGTGCAAATTCTTCTTATAACCCCTTCTGGTTACGATTGTCGCATGATGTATGTGTTGGCACTGTGAGGATTCAACTTGATATGGGAGGGAATCCCAACTATGATATGACCCTTATGCGGTGGAGATGTAACAGCTATATGGTCTCGCCCCTTTAGAGGAGTAAAAATTAGGGACTGATATCAGTAAATCATTGAAAGCAGAGGAATCTCAGTGCCTGGTCAATGGTATGCATATGGTATGAGTCATGTTATGCATGGTATGTGTTTTGAATTTTTATGCATTTTGTTATGTTGTGCTCGAACGGCCCCCACTAGCTAAGTGACGACCATATCACTCACCCCTTACTCTATCCTTCCCACATAAATCAGTAGAAGAAATAGAGGAAGAAGAATCAGACACCAGTTTTAGGGCTAATAGTTGACGCATGAATAATTTTAGTTAAGAATATGTTCTTGTGTGTTTTAAATTCAAGTTATAAATGCTTTCGCAGTTTTTTATCGCTTTCAGAGTCACTATTATAAAGACGATTCCATTTTTATGATATTTATGATATAAACTTGTTTTGGTTTATACTGTACTACAAGGCTTGTTGTTTAGCAATTATATGATTGTTGAATAACGCTGGTGTCGACTAACCTCAGCCTCGGGGCGTGACATTTAAGTTGTATGAGAGCCGCCAGGTTCATAATCCGGGTGCGAAAACTTTTTACAAAAAAAAATTCGGTGGAATTTTTAATCGAGGCTGATTCTATCCACTGCAAAACTGCCCAACGAGTGATTTTCACGAAAAAGGGTCGAAATCACCAAATCCATTCGTTTAGGTCTCTGAAATCGCGTTTTTTCCATTTTAGAAAAGTTTAGTAAGCCCTATAACATTTCGTAGAAAATTTCGAATTTGATTTCGTCAATTGTTCTGGAATCCTCTCGATATATGTTTCAAATCCATATGTCTATCTCCAAACTTTCCATTTTTGGTGAAAACAAAATTTATACATGTTGCCTATTCTCCTCCATTATATATATTTGAATACGTTCTGAGCATTTTCATTTTTGATTTCAGGAAATGGCTCCATCGACTCCCCTGTGATTCCACACTCGTGCCCAGGCTGCCATTCATGTGAAGTAGCTTGCCCTTAACTATCACTTCCGCAGTTTTTTATCGCTTTCAGAGTCACTATTATAAAGACGATTCTATTTTTATGATATAAACTTGTTTTGATTTATAATGTACTACGAGGCTTGTTGTTTAGCAATTATGTGATTGTTGAATAACGTCGGTGTCGACTAACCCCGACCTCGAGGCGTGACATTTAAGTGGTATCAGAGCCGCCTGGTTCATAATCCGGGTGGGAAAACTTTTTACAAAAAAAAATTTCGGTGGAATTTTTAATCGAGGCCAATTCTATCCACTGCGAAACGGCCCAACGAGCGATTTTCACGACAAAGGGTCGAAATCATCAAATTCATTCGTTTAGGTCTCTGAAATCGCGTTTTTTCCATTTTAGGAAAGTTTAGTAAGCCCTATAACATTTCGTAGAAAATTTCGAATTTGATTTCGTCAATTGTTCTGGAATCCTCTCGATATATGTTTCAAATCCATATGTCTATCTCCAAACTTTCCATTTTTGGTGAAAACAAAATTTATACATGTTGCCTATTCTCCTCCATTATATATATTTGAATACGTTCTGAGCATTTTCATTTTTGATTTCAGGAAATGGCTCCATCGACTCCCCTGTGATTCCACACTCGTGCCCAGGCTGCCATTCATGTGAAGCAGCTTGCCCTTAACTATCATTTCCGCAGTTTTTTATCGCTTTCAGAGTCACTATTATAAAGACGATTCTATTTTTATGATATAAACTTGTTTTGATTTATAATGTACTACGAGGCTTGTTGTTTAGCAATTATGTGATTGTTGAATAACGTCGGTGTCGACTAACCCCGACCTCGAGGCGTGACATTTAAGTGGTATCAGAGCCGTCTGGTTCATAATCCGGGTGGGAAAACTTTTTACAAAAAAAAATTTCGGTGGAATTTTTAATCGAGGCCAATTCTATCCACTGCGAAACGGCCCAACGAGCGATTTTCACGACAAAGGGTCGAAATCACCAAATTCATTCGTTTAGGTATCTGAAATCGCGTTTTTTCCATTTTAAGAAAGTTTAGTAAGCCCTATAACATTTCGTAGAAAATTTCGAATTTGATTTCGTCAATTGTTCTGGAATCCTCTCGATATATGTTTCAAATCCATATGTCTATTTCCAAACTTTCCATTTTTGGTGAAAACAAAATTTATACATGTTGCCTATTCTCCTCCATTATATATATTTGAATACGTTCTGAGCATTTTCATTTTTGATTTCAGGAAATGGCTCCATCGACTCCCCTGTGATTCCACACTCGTGCCCAGGCTGCCATTCATGTGAAGCAGCTTGCCCTTAACTATCACTTCCGCAGTTTTTTATCGCTTTCAGAGTCACTATTATAAAGACGATTCCATTTTTATGATATAAACTTGTTTTGATTTATACTGTACTACGAGGCTTGTTGTTTAGCAATTATGTGATTGTTGAATAACGTCGGTGTCGACTAACCCCGACCTCGGGGCGTGACATTTAAGTGGTATCAGAGCCGCCTGGTTCATAATCCGGGTGGGAAAACTTTTTACAAAAAAAAATTTCGGTGGAATTTTTAATCGAGGCCAATTCTATCCACTGCGAAACGGCCCAACGAGCGATTTTCACGACAAAGGGTCGAAATCACCAAATTCATTCGTTTAGGTCTCTGAAATCGCGTTGTTTCCATTTTAGGAAAGCTTAGTAAGCCCTATAACATTTCGAAGAAAATTTCGAATTTGATTTCGTCAATTGTTCTGGAATTCTCTCGATATATGTTTCAAATCCATGTCTATCTCCAAACTTTCCATTTTTGGTGAAAACAAAATTTATACATGTTGCCTATTCTCCTCCATTATATATATTTTAATATGTTCTGAGCATTTCCATTTTTGATTTCAGGAAATGGCTCCATCGACTTGCCTGTGATTCCGTACTCGTGCCCAGGCTGCCAATCATGTGAAGCAGCTTGCCCTTAACTATCACTTCTGCAGTTTTTTATCGCTTTCAGAGTCACTATTATAAAGACGATTCTATTTTTATGATATAAACTTGTTTTGATTTATATTGTACTACGAGGCTTGTTGTTTAGCAATTATGTGATTGTTGAATAACGTCGGTGTCGACTAACCCCGACCTCGGGGCGTGACATTTAAGTGGTATCAGAGCCGCCTGGTTCATAATCTGGGTGGGAAAGCTTTTTACAAAAAAAAATTTCGGTGGAATTTTTAATCAACGCCGATTCTATCCACTGCGAAATGGCCCAACGAGCGATTTTCACGACAAAGGGTCGAAATCACCAAATTCATTCGTTTAGGTCTCTGAAATCGCGTTGTTTCCATTTTAGGAAATCTTAGTAAGCCCTATAACATTTCGAAGAAAATTTCGAATTTGATTTCGTCAATTGTTCTGGAATTCTCTCGATATATGTTTCAAATCCATGTCTATCTCCAAACTTTCCATTTTTGGTGAAAACAAAATTTATACATGTTGCCTATTCTCCTCCATTATATATATTTGAATACGTTCTGAGCATTTTCATTTTTGATTTCAGGAAATGGCTCCATCGACTCCCCTGTGATTCCACACTCGTGCCCAGGCTGCCATTCATGTGAAGCAGCTTGCCCTTAACTATCACTTCCGCAGTTTTTTATCGCTTTCAGAGTCACTATTATAAAGACGATTCCATTTTTATGATATAAACTTGTTTTGATTTATACTGTACTACGAGGCTTGTTGTTTAGCAATTATGTGATTGTTGAATAACGTCGGTGTCGACTAACCCCGACCTCGAGGCGTGACATTTAAGTGGTATCAGAGCCGCCTGGTTCATAATCCGGGTGGGAAAACTTTTTACAAAAAAAAATTTCGGTGGAATTTTTAATCGAGGCCAATTCTATCCACTGCGAAACGGCCCAACGAGCGATTTTCACGACAAAGGGTCGAAATTACCAAATTCATTCGTTTAGGTCTCTGAAATCGCGTTTTTTCCATTTTAGAAAAGTTTAGTAAGCCCTATAACATTTCGTAGAAAATTTCGAATTTGATTTCATCAATTGTTCTGGAATCCTCTCGATATATGTTTCAAATCCATATGTCTATCTCCAAACTTTCCATTTTTGGTGAAAACAAAATTTATACATGTTGCCTATTCTTCTCCATTATATATATTTTAATATGTTCTGAGCATTTCCATTTTTGATTTCAGGAAATGGCTCCATCGACTCCCCTGTGATTCCACACTCGTGCCCTGGCTGCCATTCATATGAAGCAGCTTGCCCTTAACTATCACTCTTGCCAGATGAATCGACTTAGAGCCATACTAGGTGAGAGAAGGCGTGAGATCAATACCATAGCCACTGAGAAGGAAGAGATACGTGTCCAACTTAACAAGGCAATCTACCAAGGTGAACTAGTGAGAGGTGACAACATGGACTTAAGAGATACCATAGAATAGAGCCAGTATCGAGAGGGAAGGTTACGAGAGGATATGGAGCAATACCGCAAGGAACTGGCGGAAGAAAGGTAGCAGAATGCCAGGAGCAAGAAAAGGCTGGAGGAAGCATGTCATGCCATGAGTAGCCTTGCGGATGTGAGCCACCGTCTAACCGAGCAGGTTGAGACTCTGAGGAGCCAAGTCAAGCAGAAGAAGATGGAACGTCAGAAGTACCAGCAGCATTCCAGCCAGCTGTTGAGCGAAGTTGATGAAGAGATACGGGAGTTGAAGGCGCAGGTGACACAGCTCACAAGGGAGAATGCCTAGCTCACGAAGATGATAGAACTACTGAACGAAGAAGAGCCAGAGGAGGAGCCGGAAGAGGAAGAGATCGGGGATGGAAAGATAGTTGGAGTAGAGTGTCTTAGTTGACCATTCTTTTGTTCCAAGGAGTTTACTTTCTCATTGTTGCTACATTATTTCCTTCAATACGATTTGTTTCCATTCAGTTGTTTGTGGTCCTCTATATTCAGAAATCAATAAAGTTATGTTTATTTATTCAGTGATTAAAGTTGTTTCCAGCATAATTTGTTCATTCAATCATGTCGATATGTGCAACAAATTCTTAGAATTTGCAAATTGTAAGAAATGGCTGGAAGACCCCCGAGACAAAACCGCAACCCGCGCTATGCCAATACAAACAGTGATAACGGAGAAGAGAATGGAACTCCTCCAGCAGTCAACATGAGCCGAGCTGATCTCATGGCCATAGAAACTATAGTGTCAACAACACTGCAAGGTTGGGGAACCCGAACACCAATCACCCACCTCCTCCACCACCACCAAATGAGATCAAATTTCATTACGATTCTCTCCGTAAGATCAGGTGTCCAACTATCAAAGGGGATATGCCGATCCTGAAGTTGGCCAGAGTTGGCTAAAGAGTATAGAGACTTAGTTGAGGCTGTTGGAAGTTCTCGAGGCACTCAAAGTTGATGTGATTGTGCCTTTCCTAGAAGACAAATAAGCCAAGTGGTGGGAAGCAGTCTCGCCAGCCATGACCGCTACTAGACCAGTCACATGGCAAAACTTCCGAGACGCATTCCTGAAGCAGTACTATCCGACTGAAGTCAGATTGCAGAAATTAAGTGAGTTTGAAAATCTCACTCAAGCCGCAGATATGTCAGTGGTGGAATATAAATCTCAGTTTAATGCCCTTGGTATGCTCCGACAATTATGGAAAACGAAGTTTTGAAGTTGCGCTGCTTCAAGAAAGGGTTAAAAACCCGAATCCAGTCGGCCTTAGCGGTCTACCAGCTTGCCAATTTTGCGGATCTTATGGGCGCAGCTATCCAAGCTGAAACCGACACCCGCCGAAAAGAGGGAAAGAAGAAGAATAACGTCCTCTTACCGGCCAGGATTCTTAGGGTGGACAGAAGTTAAGAAAGTCCAATCTATCAGGAGAACCTCTTTCAGGGCAACCCTACACGGCAAACCATCAAGGTCCCAAGTCGTGCCCGACATGACATTTTAGACACACAGGGGAGTGCAAAAAGAGCCAATGGCATGTGCTTTGGATCTGAGAAACCAGGGCACCGAATTGCAGAATGTCCTACCGCCGCCAGCCAAACAGCCGAGCCCAACAAGGCAATTGGGCCGAATGTGGGAGCTAACCCCAACAAGCCAAAGGAGAACAACCCTAACGTCAGGGTCTTTGCCATGAATCAACAAGAGGTTGGCGACCCCAATGAAGTCGTGTCAGGTAACATCTTAATTCAAAAATTACATGCTTATGTGTTGTTTGACTGTGGTGCTACACACTATTTTGTGTCTAAGAGGTTTGCTAAGAAATTAGGAATTAAGCCCGAATCACTAGCTGAGCCTTTTCGAATAGCCACACCAACAAGCAAGGCCATTGAAACTCATGAGATTCATAGGGACTGTAAAATCAGTATCTTTAATCAGACTTCAATGCCAACTTGCTACAATTAGTTATGGTCGACTTCTACATCATTCTAGGGATGGATTGGTTAGCCAAAAACAATGCAATAGTGGACTGTAAAGGGAAAGAGTTAAACTCCGAACCTCAAATCAGAAAGAGATCATGTATCATGGTAAATCCAAGGAACGGAAGTCACTCCTTTCTGTTTCCCAAGCATGGAAGGCCATGAAATCCGGAGAAGATATCTACCTAGCAATGGTCAAAGAAGTGCATGGAGAAATCGAACTGAGGATATGAGACATCCCGATAGTACGTGAGTTCCTGGATTTTTTTCAGAAGAACTCCCAGGGATAGTCACGGACCGCGAGGTTGAGTTCGAAAGTAATCTAGTTCCTGGTGCAACACCAATTTCCAAGGCACCTTATAGGATGGGGCCAGTTGAACTCAAGGATTTAAAGGAGCAACTCCAAGAATTGCTGGACAAAAATCAAGTTCGACCAAGTGTGTCCCCATGTGGAGCTCCGATACTCTTTGTAAAGAAGAAAGATGGGAGTATGAGATTGTGCATCGACTATTGAGAACTGAACAAAATCACAATCAAGAACAAGTACCCTCTCCCGAGGATAGACGACTTATTTGATCAGCTTAAGGGAGCCGCCGTCTTTTCTAAACTGGATCTGCGGACTGGATACCACCAATTGAATGTCAGGGCCGAAGATATCCCCAAGACATTTTTTCGGACAAGATATGGGCATTATGAGTTCACCGTGATGCCTTTTGGGCTGACCAATGCGCCTGCAACCTTCATGGACCTAATGCATAGAGTATTCAAACCATTCTTTGACCGGTTCATAGTGGTATTTATTGATGACATCCTCATTTATTCTACAAATGAGAAAGTTTATGAAGAGCACCTCTGCCGTGCACTACAAACCCTGAGAGAGAAGGAGCTCTATGCTAAGTTCAAGAAATGTGAGTTCTGGCTAAGGAGTATATCCTTTTTAGGACATGTGATCTTTGAAGCAGGCGTATCAGTGGATCCCAAGAAAGTGGAGGCAATTACATATTGGCTGAAACCTAAGAATGCCACGAACATTAGGAGCTTTCTTTGACTGACAGGTTATTACAAGAAGTTTGTCGAAGGTTTCTCTTCAATAGCCATACCACTGACTGAACTCACACAGAAAAATTCCAAGTTCATCCGGGACGAAGTTTGCGAGAAAAGTTTTCAGATATTGAAAGAAAAGCTCGCATCCATGCTAGTACTAATCTTACCCACTGAAGATAAAGAATTCACCATCTACAGTGACAAATCTAAGGAAGGTCTGGGATGCGTACTCATGCAAGGACGAAGAGTAATCGCCTATGCATCAAAGCAGTTGAAACCGCATGAGCGGAATTACCGTACGCATGATCTTGAGCTAGCAGCGGTTGTATTTGACTTAAAAATTTGGAGGCACTATCTCTATGGCACCAATTGTGAAATCTTCACAGACCACCAGAGCCTCAAGTACTTGTTCACCTAAAAAGAACTAAACATGAGGCAAAGACGGTGGATCGAACTACTGAAGTATTATGACTAGAACATAAGTTACCATCTGGGTAAAGCAAACAGTGTGGACGATGCTTTAAGTCGGAAAAATGGGGGTAAGATCACCCTAGCTTCACTCTCTGCCGGCCATATCTGCAAGAAACCGTCAAGTTAAATCAGGACCGAGACCTCGAGCTAACAAAACTTAAGGAGAAAATTGAAAGAGGGAGGTCTCAAGACCTAAGAATCGACTACAAGGGAGTCCTTTGGATGAAAGAGAGACTATGTGGATCAGACAACGATAACCTTCGCCAAGAAATACTGACAAAAGAACAAAAATCCAAATTCTCAGTTCATTCAGGGAGTACAAAAATGTACCGAGATCTTAAGAGGAATTTTTGGTGGAATAAAATGAAAAAAGACGTGGCAGAATTTGTCTCCAAATGCCAAGTCTGTCAACATGTCAAAGTAGAGCTCCAGCGACCCGGAGGATTACTGCAACCTTTTGAGATACCTGAGTGGAAGTGGGAGCATATCTCCATGGATTTTGTGGTAGAGTTACCAAAGTCAAGGCAAGGTCAGGACAAAATATGGGTAATCGTAGATAGACTTACAAAATATGCACACTTTCTACCCGTCCGCATGAACTATATTTTTGACAAGTTGGCTACACTGTATATGGACAATATTGTACGAATCCATGGAATATCAGTGAGCATCCTGTCTGACAGAGACCCGAGGTTCGTCTCATGTTTTTGGAAGAGCTTCCAAGAGGCCATGAGAACGAAAGTTACTCTTAGTACGACCTATCACCCTCAAACTGATGGACAAATCGAGAGAACAATTCAAACCCTAGAAGATATGCTACGAGTGTGCGCCCTAGAATTCAGTAGCAATTGGGGCAATCATCTTGAAACGTACCATATTTTGAACTGCTTAAATTTTGCGAAAAAATAAAAATTTTCTTAAATAAATAGTAATCCTTCTAATTGCGATAAAGATAAAATGTCCGTCCAAAATATTTGCAATAAAAAAGATTACAAATAAAGTTTGCAAAATAACTGGTTTAAACAACGTAAAGCAATCTCGTGAAAATCAGAGTATTTTAATCAACATGCATAAATTTCTTAAAAACATAGGCGCTCCTCGGGTTTAGCTTCCGTGCAGTCTGATCCGGCTCATTGACCCCACCCTCTCGTCTCCTCATACTCATCCTCACCTGCATCAATCACGTCTAGTGAGTCTAAAGACTCAACATGTAGAACCCGTAAATTAGACTACGTATAAGCCATGCATAATTCTAGTATTTTAAATTAAAATGATTTTTATTATTATTGCATGAGTATTTATTCTTTCCTTTAAATCTAATTATTTTATGCATTAGTTTAATTTTTATCTTTTCAGTTAATTCAGTGAGGCCGGACTGGAGTTGGAGTTTTGAGATAAAAGTTAAGATTAAAAAATCATTCCCAGAGTTTATTTTAGCTAACTAGTAAGTTAATTTAAGTTAAAAAGAGGTTGAAAGAATTATTTAAGTAACTTGAGATAAGTAGGAAATAAGTTCATTTAGGTTCCATAATTAATGTGTTAATTCACTAAATTATTTAAAGGATAGGTAAGGCCCTAAAGGTTTAAAATACACTAACTAAACAATATTTCCTCTCCATTTATTAGATTAATTTCGGTCACCCCTTAAGTGAGATAACATTTCTTTGTCAACTCACCATCTTTGACTCATTCCTTGTCATGTCTTAGTATGATAACCCTTCATTTTAATCATGATAGGATCGATTAACGTATCAAGAGTGTTTAGAAGGGGGGGTTGAATAAACACTCACAATTAAAACTGATCTTTTCGAATTTTGAGTTCGGTTTGGTGACAAACTGATTCTCGGAATCTTGTTGGTCAATGACAATCAGTTAAACTAAAGTAGTTGCGGAAAATAACTGACTGAAAGATAGAATACGAAACTGAAATAAAATAGGCAAGGGTTGTTTCTGGATGTTCGGAGAATTTAATTACTCCTACGTCACCCCTTCTATCTCAAGGATAGGATATCCACTAAAAGACTTTGATCAAATACAAGAATTGTACTGACCCACTTCAGTTTGGACTTAACACTGCCAAAAACTGAAACTCTTAGTATTACAGAATGTTCTCAGTGCATAACTGATCTTAGCACTATCGAATTTCAACGATTATTACAACTTGCTAATGAGCTCAAATTGTAGCCTTAACTGCTACGAATATATCAAGTAAGATTGAGCTGAGATTTTGACAGTGTGACAACAAGCTTTTTGAATAGTGTTGACTCTCTCTTTTCTTCAGCTGTTCTCTGTCATATTTATAAGCTTCTTTTCTCCAACGGTAAGTTGAGATGAATTTGAATCTTTGTATCCGTTGATTTCTACTTGATTATTCCTTGGACATTGTTTGCTTCATTTATTGTGATGCGGCGTCTTAATTGCTTTCGCCGAAATTCGTTTTTCTAAGCTGTATTGATTGAAGTGCGGCGTTGCAATCTTCTATGTCTCTTGACGGTTGATTGTTCTTTCCCGAGATATGTTCAGTTGAAGGGTGCTTAGCATACGGCTGAATATATCAACTGATCAGTTTCCAACTGATCAGTCAGTTGATTTCAGTTATTAAGTCCAGTTGCTGAGTTCAATTTACTCGATCAGTTGGTTCGTATTTTCAGTTGATTCATATTTTGTCAAACGCCGGAATTTAGTTTCCAACAAATCACCATTTAATTAATAATCAATCATTATCCTAGCCTTGGTGGACATGAAGAATTGGTCATACCCCAACTATCCCTCCAACAATCATTTTGATATCAACCCATTTCAAATTCAAAAGAGAGCAAGACTTGGTCTTGCCATCCCTTTTATATTGCAACTCCCTCCATCTCTCCTAACCATCATTCCCCCTCCTCACCACCGACAATCAGAGGAAAAGACCATAGAGAAATCGTGAGGTAGCCATAGAAAATATGAGAGAAAAATCGAGGAGAAGCAAGAACAAGAAGATCACTCCGTCTACTCCGCGCCGCGTCGTCGTTTCGTTCGTTTTCTTTCAAAACGAACCAAGGCATGTATATGTTTTTATTTTCTCTTCAATCAAGCCATATAGATATTTTTAAACATCACTTGTACATGATTTTAATAAAAGAAAACCGAAATACATCAACATATTTTCATAAAATGCACATGCAGAATTTTTCGGTCTTCCTTTGCTACTTCACGGATTGGCTTGTTTTCATTGTTTCAGGTATTGGTTCGACCCTAGGCTCCCAAGGCTGCATCTAGACATGTACTAGGACATGTTAGGATTATATTGGTCCAATAGTTCAAGCCCTTGCATGCTGGAAATCGAAAAATGACAGCAACTCCCCCTTCATGCCATTTGAGTCTCGATTTCTGTCATGTTGCTGTCAAGGGAGGGAGTTGCTGATCTTGGCTGCCCTAGGGGCATATAGCCATGGTTAGAAAACCTCCCTATCATGTCTAAGACATGACCAAGTCACCCTTTTGAGGCTTGGTCCATGGTGAATCGGTTTTCAAATCAAAAGAAACAAGAACAGCCCACGGCCCCTTCCCCTTATTGCATGTGTTGTTCGGTTTTTGTGGAGTGGTATGGATCTTGGTTGGCCTCTGGCCATTAGCCACGGTTCATACCACACCCCTAGATGTTTAGATCGTGCCATGGTCAATCAAATGGCCACTGGAACAAACAATGACAGCAAAACAATAGCAATGCCCCATGCGCGCAGGTTTGCTTTCGGCTGGGAGTGTTGTCGCATTTCATGGCGTGGTTCGAATTGTGGCTGGCCTAGGGCCCTTAGACATGGTTCAAATCATTCCTTAGGACGTTGTTAAGAGACTCTGGTCGGTGGTTTTTAGCCCCAATGGCCGGTAGTCTCAAAAACGACGCAAGTAATCAAAGGCGCTGCTGCTGTATTTTGACAGCAAGTGACGTCGCGGTTCAGAGGCGTGTTCCGGGTTCTTGGTTGGCTTTTAGCCTATGGCCTTGGACTGAACAGTGCCCCATCGAGTTAAAAAGGTCATGTTTTTGGCCGTTTGTGATTCGGATCATTTTAGAGGTCGTACGAGAAATTACGGTGCGATGTGCCAAATTGACCATCGAAAGAGCGTTTCATGTTTTGGCCTCCATTCACCTAAATTTCAGCCCTTACCTTTTAAGGAGCATTATTTCATCATTTTAAGCATATTTTAATCATGAATAAATGATGGTTCGGTGTTGGTTCGGGTTGGCACGGAGTCATGATTAAATATGAAGTCGTTGTGCGTAATTGTCTCGTTTTTGGATTCAATTACAAAGTTTGGTCAAGAAAATCAGTTGCATATTTTTCATGTTCAATTTAGGTCGCAGCGAGCCTGGGAACGATCCAATCCATGTGGTAAAATAATACAGGATATTTAATTATGTCATTGGATTATATTACGTGCATAAAAATATAAAATATTCATTTTTGAGATTTATACGATATTGCTTGTGGCCATTTCACTATCATGGGAGCATTGTATCATCCGGTGGTCACTTACCGGTTCAGTTCAGTTTCACCCAGTATACTGTGGCATTAGTCTGATCAGACGCTCATTACTTCACCCGGTGGTCACTTACCGGTCAGTTCAGTTCAGTTCAGTGCAGGGGCCACTTGCGTAGAACATAATCTCAACAAAAAATTATTACATGCTATTTCATTACAGGTCTTTATGGAGAAAATATTTCACTTATGATTTTCAGTCAGTTATGCACGTATTATAATTGGTCATGATAAGTTATTTTCACGTTATGACTCATGAAATGATATTTTTACTCCCATGCAATTTTATTATATTATTTACTCGTTATTTACGATATATGCATGCTGAGTCTTTAGACTCACTAGACTTGATTGTTGTAGGTACTGATGAGGTCGGGACCGAGGGCGGGCATCAGTGAGCTAGCTTGGGTCGGCAGTAGTGGAACCCGAGGACCCCATTTTCAGCATTTACCATTTTTATGCTCAAACATTTTTATCGGTTGTTGGATTACTTTAACATGTTATTTTGCAAACAATAATTTTCTCCGCTGCTATTTTTAACATTAAACTTGATTTATCAGTTTATTTTATGAATGAGGCATTTTGATTATTTTAAAAAGAAAATTTTAAATTTTTCCGCAAATTTTCAATTACGAATTTTCGGGCCATTAGCGCTGGTATCAGAGCAATGGTTCTGTAAAGGGTTGTACTACTATTGACCACGAGAAGCTCATGGAGTCACGTCTTTGGTCTGTAAGTTTTACATTTACGCATTTTATTTAAAACATGAAATATTCGGACATCATATTTTAATGAAATATTTTACGTCCAGATTTTTATTGTTCAGTATTTAAATTTAAATAAATTACGGAATTATGCATGTTGGTTACGTATGGGTTATGTATGGAACAGTATGCCCCCTAGACGCATTCTCGAGCGCACTAGAGAGGATGAGCCTCACCAGGAGGTCGGCATGAACCAGAGGCTGGAGAGGGACTTACCACCTCCACCTCCACCTCCACCTGACATGAATGCCCAGATGCTAGCTGGGATGACTCAGTTCTTCGCACAGTTTGCGGGGAACCATGCTGTGGCAGCCAGGCCGACAGGGCCCGAGGCTACTTATGAGAGATTCATGAAGATGCGTCCTAAGGAGTTTTCAGGGACGACGGACCCCATGATTGCCTAGGGTTGGATCAAGTCCCTCGAGGTTATCTTCGAGTTCATGGAGCTTGGAGATGCAGACAGAGTTCGATGTGCCACCTATCTATTTGGAGGAGATGCCCGCTTATGGTGGGAAGAAGCATCAGTAGCTTTGAACTTGGCTACGCTGAGTTGGACGCGTTTCACGGAGGTATTCTACTCCAAATATTTTATTGATGAGGTGCGTTCCAGGTTGACCAAGGAGTTCATGACCCTGAGGCAGGGTGATCTGACTGTTACGGAGTTCGTCCGTAAGTTTGAGAGGGGTTGCCACTTTGTGCCCCTGATCGCCAGTGATGCTGGAGCCAAATTGAGACACATTATGGATGGTCTGTGGCCGATCTTGCGCCGCGATGTTAGAGTGGCAGGCCCTACTACTTTTGAAGTCGCGGTTTCCAGAGCTCTTGCTGCAGAGCAAGATCAGATCGACATTGAGAGAGACCGTCAGGGTAAGCGACCAGTCCCAGTACCACACCGCCCTCCTCCTCCTCAGCAGCAGCATCAGAACAAGAGGCCTTTCCATGGCCCACCCAAGAACAGAGGACAGAGGCAGCAGCATCTGGGACGTGCAGTCCCAAGGACCTTTGAGCACCCAGTCTGTCCCAAGTGCTCACGCCGCCATCCTGGAGCATGTATGTTTGGTTCAGGGAAGTGTTATAAGTGTGGAAGTCCAGACCACTTACTTCTGCAGTGCCCTCAGAGGAATCTGCCTACCCAAGGCAGAGTTTTTGCTCTCCATGCCACGGAGACGAACCCGGAGACCATGCTTATGACAGGTACCTTTAAGCTTTAAGTTTACATTTGGAGTTTAATGTTTTGGGTTAAGATTTTTGAACATAGAATTGCAGTAGGATTGCATGCTCTACTCAGTATTATTTTGGGAATTTAAGTTAGAAGAACTTTGACCTTTGCATGTCTATAAGTTAGTTCTTGTGATTATTGGGTTCAGCTTAGTATACCAACCTTTCAGGGATAATATTTATATCTGGTTCCGCTACGAAGGCTTTGATAGATTTAGGGGCCACTCACTCATTTATTTCGGAGGTCTTTGCTAATTTCCTCAAGGTCAAGACCGTTGGGCTAGATGTAGTCTATTCAGTAGTATTGCCCTCCGGTGAGGAGATGGCAGCTACCAATGTGATCCGAGACTTAGATCTTGAGCTCCATGGCAACCATGTTTATGCGGATCTGATCGTGTTGCTGATGCCGGAGTTTGACATCATTCTAGGGATGGACTGGCTATTGCGGAACAGAGTTTTGATTGACTTCCAGCGGAGATCTATTCTAGTCCGACCGCCTGGAATGACGCAGTTCTTATTCGAGCCGGACATGTACTTTCCCTTACCGCGTATTATTCCTTATGTCAAGGCTAAGAAGCTCATGCATAGAGGGTGTCGGGCGTTTTTAGCAACTTTTATATCTGTCCCCGAGGCACCCAGTCAGTCAGCCGCAGATGTTCCGATTGTTAGAGACTTCTTAGACGTTTTTCCTGAGGACGTCTCTGGTATACCACCCGAGCGAGAGGTGGAGTTTTCTATTGAGCTTATGCCAGGTACGCCTCCGATCTCCAAAGCACCGTACAGACTAGCACCAACAGAGATGGCAGAGCTTAAGAAGCAGATTCAGGAACTTCTAGACAAGGAGTTCATTCGCCCGAGTTTTTCACCAGGGGGCGCGCCAGTCTTGTTTGTAAAGAAGAAGGATGGCACGATGAGACTTTGCATTGATTACCGGGAATTGAACAGGGTTACAGTGAAGAACAAGTACCCACTTCCGCGGATTGAGGATCTATTTGATCAGTTGCAGGGAGCTTCGGTATTCTCGAAGATTGACCTGCGCTCCGGTTATCACTAGTTGAGGGTGAAAGATGCTGATGTTTCCATGACTGCTTTTAGGACTCGTTACGGCCACTACGAGTTTCTTGTGATGTCGTTCGGTTTGACCAATGCGCCAGCGATCTTCATGGATCTCATGAATCGCGTATTTCAGCCGTATCTTGACCAGTTTGTGATAGTATTCATAGACGACATTCTCGTCTACTCGAAGAATCAAGAGGATCACAACAGACATCTGACCACAGTGTTGCAGACCTTGCAGAAGCATAAGTTATTAACAAAGTTCAGTAAGTGCGAATTCTGGTTAGAGAATGTGGCCTTCTTAGGCCATATTGTTTCTAGCAGTGGTATTGAGGTAGACCCAGCGAAAGTTGCAGCAGTCAGAGATTGGGTTGTGCCGCAGAATGCATCAGAGATCCGCAGTTTTCTTGGGCTAGCAGGATATTATCGGAAGTTCATTAAGGGATTCTCCTCTATTGCTGTTCCACTCACATCATTGACCAAGAAGAATGTGAAATTTGTGTGGAGTGATGAATGTCAGAAGAGCTTCGATACTTTGAAGCAAGCTCTTATCTCAGCACCAATTTTGGCCATGCCGTCAGGGCCCGGAGATTTTGTTTTGTATACCGATGCTTCGAAGCTCGGTTTAGGCGTAGTGTTGATGCAGCATGGGAAGATGATAGCATATGCTTCTCAACAGCTGAAAACTCATGAGAAGAATTACCCTATCCATGATCTAGAGTTGGCCGCCGTAGTTTTTGCCTTGAAGATCTGGAGGCACTATCTGTATGGAGAGAAGTGCCAGATCTTTACCGACCACAAGAGCCTCAAGTATTTCTTTACGCAGAAGGAGCTGAACATGCGTCAGAGGCATTGGTTGGAGCTTGTGAAGGATTATGACTGTGACATTAGCTACCACCCGGGTAAAGCTAATGTAGTTGCGGATGCATTGAGCAGAAAAGTGGCAGTGATGGCTCATTTGACGATTCAGAGACCTCTTCAGCTTGAGATGCAAATGTTTGATCTAGAGTCTTATCCTCAAGGTAGAGTTTCCCGTCTATCTACCTTGACTATTCAGTCCTCTCTTCTGGACCGTATTCGCAGTGGTCAGTCAGCAGATGAGCAGTTAGCAAAGTGGAAGCAGAGAGAGGGCAGTGTCTTGTATTCAGTCAGCGACGGTATTGTGAGATACCGAGACAGGATGTGGGTTCCCAGCAGTGGTTCTATTCGAGCAGATATTTTATCAGAGGCCCACATGTCGCCGTACTCTATTCACCCTGGGAGTACAAAGATGTACAGAGATCTGCAGTTATTGTATTGGTGGCCCGGAATGAAGAAGGATGCAAAGTGCCCTAAAACTTCTTGCTTGAAAATTTGCGGAAAATTAAAAATTTTCTTTTTAAAAGAACTTAAATAGCCTCATTCATAAAATCGACTGATGAATCAAGTTCAATGTTTAAAATATCGCAGCGGAAGAAAATAAAGTTTACCAAAAATCACAATTTCAAAATATCCAACGACTGATAAAATGTTTGCGGAATAAAATAACAACTGCTGCACTGAGGTCCTCGGGTGCCACTACTGCCGACCCAAGCTGGCTCACTGGTCCCCGCCCTCGGCCCTGGCCTCATCAGTACCTACAACAATCAAGTCTAGTGAGCCTAAAGACTCAGCATGCATATATCGCAGGTAACAAGTAAAATCTGAAGTAAAATATGCATGGGATAAAATATCATGTCATGAGGCATGCTGAAAATAATATGTACTGAGCAATTATAATACGTGCATAACTGAACTGATAATCACAGTAAAAATGTTTGCTCCTTGGAGCCTGTACTGAAATAACTGGTAAAATTTTCTGTTGAGATTATGTTTTACGCCTGTGGCCACTGCACTAAGCTGAACTGATCGGTAACTGGCTACCGGGGAGGCTGAAACTGAACTGAGCTGGCCGATCACTGGCGACCGGGTGGTACCATACTGAACTGATCGTTCACTGGCGACCGTATAAAATAACACTCCCACATAGTGAATGAACCACAAGCCATATCGCATAAATCTCAAAAATAATCATTTTCTATTTAATGCACGTAAAATAATTAACTGGCATAATGAAAATTCCTGTAATTTTACCAACTGGATTGGATTGGATCGTCCCCAGGCTCGCTGCAACCTAACTGTGCTATGAAAAATATGCAATAGCTTAAACTTGACCAACTATGCAATTTACGTTCAAAAGATGCGACTATGATGCCTAATGACTTCGCATTTAATCATGACTCCGAGCCAACCTGAACCGACACCGAACCGACGTATAGTCATGATTAAAATACGCTGAAAAATCATAAAATAATGCTCCTAAAATGATAGGGTCGAAATCTAGGTGGAATGGAGGCCAAAACACGAAACGCTCTTTCGAGAGTCAATTTGGCACATCGCACCGTAAATTCTCGTACGACCTCAAAAATGATCCAAATGACAAACGGTCAAAAACATGACCTTCCTAACTCAATGAGGCACTGTCCAGTCCAATGCCATGGGCTAAAAGCCAACCAAGAACTCGAACGAGCCGCCGAACCGACACAGCAACTTGCTGTAATTTTCCAGCAACTGTACAATCGTGTAACTTGTGTTGTTTTCGAGACTACCGGCCATTGGGGCGTGAACCACCAACCAGAGACTCTTACCAACATCCCAAGGAGTGATTTGAACCATGGCTAAGGGCCCTAGGCCAGCCACAATCCGCGTCACACCAAAACTCCAACCGAGAACCAACGTGCATGCGTGTGTAGTGTTTTTCTTAGATCGATGTCTTGCGTCGTTCCAGTGGCCATTTGATTGACCATGGCACGATCTAGACATATAGGGGCATGGTATGAACCGTGGATATGGGCCATAGGCCAACCAAGATCCATACCAAGCAACCAAAAACCGAAACCATATGCTGAACCAATGAAGAAGCCGAATGGGGAAAGGGGCTGTTCTTGTTGATTTGATTAATACCGATACACCATCGACCAAGCCACCAAAAGGGCGACTTAGTCACGTCTTAGACATGCTAGGGGAGTGATTTAACCATGGATAAGATCCCTTAGGGCAGCCAAGATTAGATCAAACCCTCATGACAGGAAACTGAAATTTTCGAACTCAAAAAGGGACACAAATGGTGTTGCTGTCATTTCTTTTGCTTTCCAGCGAGCATGGGCTGAAACCGATGGAAAAATGTGGTCCTAATGCATCCTATTACATGTATATAAGTCGCCTTGGGAGCCTGGAGTCGAACCAATCACCTGAAACTCACAAACCAAGAAAAACGTGAAGCTTGCCAAGGAATATCAAAAATTCTGCATGTGTTGTTTCAAAATGTTTTGACATGTATCTCGGTTTTTGCTTGAATAAACATGATCATGTACTGAAAAATAAATGATAATATGACTTGATTGAGGTTTGAAAGAAATCTAGACATGCCTGGTTTCGTTTCGAAAGAAAACGAACGAAACGACGACGACGCGGCACGGAGGAGGTGGAGCGCTTCTCTTGTTTTCTTTACTCTCATTTTTTCTCTCTACTCTAAGGCTATGAACTCACGACTTTTCTACACTGAAAATGGATCTGAATGATGAGGTATTTCGGTGGTGAGGGAGGGGAGATAAGTGGTTATGGGAGTGAGGGGGATAGGTGCAAGATATAAGGAAAGATCCAAGACCAAGTCTTCTCATTTTAAATGTTGAATTCTAGTTTGATATCAAATGAGTTGGTGGATGTTTCTAGAGGTAGTGGCCGATTTTTACATGCTAGACTAGGATAGGATAATTCTAATTAGATCATTAAATGGTGCTAGAAAGATCAAAGAATTATCTTCATAATTAAATACAAGAAATGGTCAAAGGTGGCAAGGCAATTGAATTGTTTAATAGTCTAAGGGGGTGGCCGAAATTCACTAAAAAAAAGGAAGGGAAAAATAATTATCTAGTGAATTAATAACCCTTAAAAACTTTACTAATCCTTTAAATAATTTGTGAGCTAACCCCTTAATTATGCAACTTAAATGAGCTTATTTCTTAATCACCTCAAATAATTAAATTAAATCCTCAAACCTCCCTTTCTAACTTAAATGAACTTACTTGCTAGCTAAATTAACTTCTGGAAATATTTTCTGGATCTTAAATTCTATCTCAAAACTCCAACTCCAGTCCGGCCTCACTGAAATAACTGAAATGCTAAAAATCAAACTACTGAACTGAAATAATAAAATAATTAACTTCAAAGAAATGCATTAAAATAATCATGCAATGAAGTCAATTAAATTTAAAAATCTAGAATTATGCATGGCTTATACGTAGACTGATTTACGGGTTCTACAATCCTCCCCCCCTTAAAATAAATTTCGTCCTCGAAATTAGAACTCACCGAATAACTCGGGGTAACGCTCTCTCATCTCCGGCTCAGACTCCCACGTAGCTTCCTCCTCTGAATGGTTGAGCCATTTGACTTTGACTCGATTAACAAACTTGTTCCGAAGTTTCTTCTCCTGTCGGTCTAGGATCTGCACCGGTCTCTCCTCATAAGATAAGTTCAGAGTAAGCTGCAACGGCTCAAAGTTCAGCACATGCGAAGGGTTCGCCATGTACTTTCTCAGCATGGAGACGTGAAAGACATTGTGTACTCAGGCCAGATTCGGCGGAAGAGCCACACGATAAGCTAGCGTCCCAACTTTGTCAAGGATCTCAAACGGTCCAATGAATCTCGGACAGAGCTTCCCTTTCTTCCCAAATCTCATGACACCCTTCATAGGTGCCACTTTCACGAAGACATGATCGCCCACTGCAAACTCTAACTCTCTCCTCCGCTGATCGGCATAACTCTTCTGTCGGCTCTGAGCAGTCCTCATCCTATCACGGATCTTGACTACTACCTCTGCTGCCTACTGGACAATCTCTGGACCCAACTCTGCTCTCTCTCCTACTTCATCCCAATGAACAGGAGATCTGCACCTGCGACCATACAGTGCTTCATACGGAGCCATACCAATAGAAGACTGGAAGCTGTTGTTGTAGGTGAACTCAACCAGTGGCAAGTTTGACTCCCAACTCCCTGAGAAATCGATGACGCAAGCGCGAAGAAGATCCTCAAAAATCTGAATAACTCGCTCCGACTGCCCATCTGTCTGCGGATGGAAAGCTGTGCTAAACAGCAACTTCGTACCCAAAGTCGAATGCAAACTCTTCCAAAACGAGGAAGTGAATCTGGGATCTCTGTCGGATACGATAGAAACTGGAATACCATGGAGTCGGACTATCTCTCGGATATACAGCTCTACATACTGAATCATGGTGAAAGTCGTCTTAATAGGCAAGAAGTGCGCTGATTTGGTAAGACGATCTACAATCACCCAAATAGCATTCGATCCTCTGGCTGACTTCGGCAAACCGGTCACAAAATCCATGGTAATGTTCTCCCACTTCCACTCGGGAATAGGAAGAGGCTTGAGCAAACCTGCTGGTCTCTGATGCTCGGCCTTCACTAACTGACAGGTCAGACACTCGGACACAAACCGTCTGATGTCCTTCTTCATCCCGGGCCACCAATACAATAGCTGCAGATCTTTGTACATCTTCGTACTCCCAGGGTGAATGAAGTACGGGGACGTATGGGCCTCTGATAAGATGTCTGCTCGGATAGAATCACTGCTAGGAACCCATATCCTATCTCGGTATCTCACAATACCATCGCTGACTGAATACAAAACACTGCCCTTGGCTTCATCTCTCTTCTTCCACTGTGCCAACTACTCATCTGCGGCCTGACCACTGCGAATACGGTCCAAAAGGGAAGACTGAATGGTCAAGGTAGATAGACGAGGAACTCTACCTCGAGGATAAGTCTCAAGATCAAACCTCTACATCTCAATCTGAAGAGGTTTGTGAATCGTCAAATGAGCCATCACTGCGACTTTCCTGCTCAAAGCATCCGCAACTACATTAGCTTTACCCGGGTGGTAGCTAATGTCACAATCGTAGTCTTTCACAAGCTCCAACCAACGCCTCTGACGCATGTTCAGCTCCTTCTACGTAAAGAAATACTTGAGGCTCTTGTGGTCGGTAAAGATCTGGCATTTCTCTCCATACAGATAGTGCCTCCAAATCTTCAAAGCAAAAACTACGGCCGCTAACTCCAGGTCATGGGTAGGGTAATTCTTCTCATGGATTTTCAGTTGTCGAGAAGCATACGCTATCACTCTCCCATGCTGCATCAGAACTGCACCTAAACCAAGCTTCGAAGCATCGGTATAAAGGACAAACTCATCAGATCCTGACGGTACAGCCAAAACGGGTGCTGAGATAAGAGCTTGCTTCAAAGTATCGAAGCTCTTCTGACACTCCTCGCTCCACACAAACTTCACATTTTTCTTGGTCAGTGCTGTGAGTGGAACGGCAATGGATGAGAATCCCTGAATGAACTTCCTGTAATATCCTGCTAGCCCAAGAAAACTGCGGATCTCGGATGCATTCTGAGGCACAACCCAATTTCTGACTGCAGCGACTTTCGCCGGGTCTACCTCAATGCCACTGCTAGAAACAATGTGGCCCAAGAACGCCACCTTCTCTAACCAAAATTCGCACTTACTGAACTTTGCGAATAGTTTGTGCTTCTGCAATGTCTGCAACACTGTGGTCAGATGCCTGCTGTGCTCCTCCCGACTCTTGGAGTAGACGAGAATGTCATCTATGAACACTATCACAAACTGGTCGAGGTACGGCTGAAATACGCGATTCATGAGATCCATGAAGATTGCTGGCGCATTCGTCAGACCGAACGGCATCACAAGGAACTCGTAGTGACCATAACGAGTCCTGAAAGCTGTCTTCGAAACATCAGCATCTCTCACCCTCAACTGGTGATAACCGGAACGCAGATCTATCTTGGAGAAATTCGAAGCTCCCTGCAACTGGTCAAACAGATCCTCAATCCTCGGCAATGGGTATTTATTCTTCACTGTAACCCTGTTCAACTCCCGGTAGTCAATGCGAAGCCTCATCGAGCCATCCTTCTTTTTCACAAATAAGACCGGCGCGCCCCATGGAGAAAAGCTCGGGCGAATGAACTCCTTGTCGAGAAATTCCTAAATCTGTTTCTTAAGCTCTGTCATTTCTGTCGGTGCTAGTCGGTACGGCGCTTTGGATATCGGAGCCGTACCTGGCATAAGCTCAATGGAAAACTCCACCTCTCTCTCGGGTGGCATACCAGAGACGTCTTCGGGAAAAACGTCTAAGAAATCTCTGACAATCGGAACATCTGAGGCTGACTGGCTGGGTTCCTCGGGGACAGATAAAAAGGTCGCTAGAAATGCCCGACACCCTCTATGCATGAGTTTCCTAGCCTGAACATACGGAATAATGCGCGGTAAAGGAAAGTACCTGTCCGGCTCAAATAAGAACTGCTCCATTCCAGGCGGTCGGACAAGAACGGATCTCCGCTGGAAGTCTATCAACACTCTGTTCCTCAATAGCCAGTCCATCCCTAGGATGATGTCAAATTCCGGCATCGGTAGCACAATCAGATCTGCATAAACAAGATTACCGTGCAGCTCAAGGTCTATATCTCGGATAACATTGGTGGCTGCCATCTCCTCGCCTGACGGCAACACTACTGAAAAGGCTGTATCTAGCCCAATGGTCTGGATCTTGAGAAAGTTTGCAAAGACCTCCGAAATAAACGAGTGAGTGGCCCCTGAATCTATCAAGGCCTTGGTAGCGGAACCAGATATAAAAATTCTCCCTGTCAACAACATAGTCTCAGGGTTGGTTTCCGCGGCATGGAGAGCAAAAACCCTGCCCTGAGTAGGCAGATTCCTCTGAGGACACTGCAGCAACATGTGGTCTGGACTGCCGCACTTAAAACACTTTCCTAAGCTAGCCATACATGCTCCAGGATGGCGACGTGAGCACCTGGGACAGACTGGGTGCTCCTGAGTCCTCGGGGCTGGGCGTCCTCGCTGCTGCTGCTGGCCTCGATTCCTGGGCGGTCCATGAAAAGGCCTCTTATTCTGCTGCTGATGCTGATGAGGAGGAGGGCGGTGCGGTGCCTGGACTGGGCGCTTGCCCTGGCGATCCCTCTCGATATCCCGCAGATCCTGCTCTGCGGCTAAGGCCTTGGAGACGGCAATCTCATAAGTAGCAGGGTCAGATACCCTAACATCCCGGCGCAAGATCGGCCGTAAACCCACCAAGAAGTGCATCAGCTTGGCTCTGGCATCATTCGCGATCAGGGGCACAAAGTGACAGCCCCTCTCGAACTTACGGATAAACTCTGTAACCGTCATATCCCCCTGTCTCAGACTCATGAACTCGGTGGTCAGCCTGGTGCGAACCTCCTTAGAAAAATACTTGGAGTAGAAAACTTCTGTAAAGCGGGTCCATGAAAGTGTAGCCAAGGTCAGGGCTACTGACGCTCCTTCCCACCATAAGCGGGCATCTCCACTGAACAGATAGGTGGCACAACAGACTCTGTCTGCATCTCCCAGCTCCATGAACTCGAAGATAACCTCGAGGGATTTGATCCATCCCTCGGCAACCATGGGGTCAGATGTCCCAGAGAATTCCTTCAGGCGCATCTTCATGAATCGCTCATAAACAGCCTCGGGCCCTGTCGGCCTGGCTGCGGCTGCGGCTACGGCTGCGGCATTATTCCCCGAAAACTGTGCGAAGAACTGTGCCATCCCAGCTAACATCTGGGCACTCATGTCCGGTGGGGGCGGTGGAGGAGGTGGTAGGTCTCCCTCCGGTCTACGCTCCTCCCTGTCCTCTCGGCGAGGCTCCTCCTCTCTGTTGCGCTCTAAAATGCGTCTAGGGGGCATACTGTTCCAACTTAACCCATACGTAACTAACATGCATAATTCCATAATCTATTTTAAATGAACACTGAAATACTGAAAATCTGGAAGCATGCTGACAAAATAATTCATGCTTTAACTGAAATGCTGAACTGAAAAACTTACAGACCGAAGACGTGGCTTCGTGAGCTTCTCGCGGTCAGTAGTAGTGAAACCCTATACAGAACCACCGCTCTGATACCAATTGCAAAGTGCCCTAAAACTTCTTGCTTGAAAATTTGCAGAAAATTAAAAATTTTCTTTTTAAAAGAACTTAAATGGCCTCATTCATAAAATCGACTGATGAATCAAGTTCAATGTTTAAAATATCGCAGCGGAAGAAAATAAAGTTTACCAAAAATCACAATTTAAAAATATCCAACGACTGATAAAATGTTTGCGGAATAAAATAACAACTGCTGCACTGAGGTCCTCGGGTGCCACTACTGCCGACACAAGCTGGCTCACTGGTCCCCGCCCTCGGGCCTGGCCTCATCAGTACCAACAACAATCAAGTCTAGTGAGCCTAAAGACTCAGCTTGCATATATCGCAGGTAACAAGTAAAATCTGAAGTAAAATATGCATGGGATAAAATATCATGTCATGAGGCATGCTGAAAATAATCTGTACTGAGCAATTATAATACGTGCATAACTGAACTGATAATCACAGTAAAAATGTTTGCTCCTTGGAGCCTGTACTGAAATAACTGGTAAAATTTTCTGTTGAGATTATGTTTTACGCCTGTGGCCACTGCACTAAGCTGAACTGATCGGTAACTGGCTACCGGGGAGGCTGAAACTGAACTGAGCTGGCCGGTCACTGGCGACCGGGTGGTACCATACTGAACTGATCGGTCACTGGCGACCGTATAAAATAACACTCCCACATAGTGAATGAACCACAAGCCATATCGCATAAATCTCAAAAATAATCATTTTCTATTTAATGCACGTAAAATAATTAACTGGCATAATGAAAATTCCTGTAATTTTACCAACTGGATTGGATTGGATCGTCCCCAGGCTCGCTGCAACCTAACTGTGCTATGAAAAATATGCAATAGCTTAAACTTGATCAACTATGCAATTTACGTTCAAAAGATGCGACTATGATGCCTAATGACTTCGCATTTAATCATGACTCCGAGCCAACCTGAACCGACACCGAACCGACGTATAGTCATTTAACTGTACAATCGTGTAACTTGTGTTGTTTTCGAGACTACCGGCCATTGGGGCGTGAACCACCGACCAGAGACTCTTACCAACATCCCAAGGAGTGATTTGAACCATGGCTAAGGGCCCTAGGCCAGCCACAATCCGCGTCACACCAAAACTCAACCGAAACTCCAACCGAGAACCAACGTGCATGCGTGTGTAGTGTTTTGCTTAGATCGATGTCTTGCATCGTTCTAGTGGCCATTTGATTGACCATGGCATGATCTAGACATATAGGGGCATGGTATGAACCGTGGATATGGGCCATAGGCCAACCAAGATCCATACCAAGCAACCAAAAACCGAAACCATATGCTGAACCAATGAAGAAGCCGAATGGGGAAAGGGGCTGTTCTTGTTGATTTGATTAATACCGATACACCATCAACCAAGCCACCAAAAGGGCGACTTAGTCATGTCTTAGACATGCTAGGGGAGTGATCTAACCATGGCTAAGAGCCCTTAGGGCAGCCAAGATTAGATCAAACCCTCATGACAGGAAACTGAAATTTTCGAACTCAAAAAGGGACACAAATGGTGTTGCTGTCATTTCTTTTGCTTTCCAGCAAGCATGGGCTGAAAACGATGGAAAAATGTGGTCCTAATTCATCCTATTACATGTATATAAGTCTCCTTGGGAGCCTGGAGTCGAACCAATCACCTGAAACTCACAAACCAAGAAAAACGTGAAGCTTGCCAAGGAATATCAAAAATTCTGCATGTGTTGTTTCAAAATGTTTTGACATGTATCTCGGTTTTTGCTTGAATAAACATGATCATGTACTGAAAAATAAATGATAATATGACTTGATTGAGGTTTGAAAGAAATCTAGACATGCCTGGTTTCGTTTCGAAAGAAAACGAACGAAACGACGACGACGCGGCACGGAGGAGGTGGAGCGCTTCTCTTGTTTTCTTTACTCTCGATTTTTCTCTCTACTCTAAGGCTATGAACTCACGACTTTTCTACACTGAAAATGGATCTGAATGATGAGGTATTTTGGTGGTGAGGGAGGGGAGATAAGTGGTTATGGGAGTGAGGGGGATAGGTGCAAGATATAAGGAAAGATCCAAGACCAAGTCTTCTCATTTTAAATTTTGAATTCTAGTTTGATATCAAATGAGTTGGTGGATGTTTCTAGAGGTAGTGGCCGATTTTTACATGCTAGACTAGGATAGGATAATGCTAATTAGATCATTAAATGGTGCTAGAAAGATCAAAGAATTATCTTCCTAATTAAATACAAGAAAGGGTCAAAGGTGGCAAGGCAAATGAATTGTTTAATAGTCTAAGGGGGTGGCCGAAATTCACTAAAAAAAAGGAAGGGAAAAATAATTATCTAGTGAATTAATAACCCTTAAAAACTTTACTAATCCTTTAAATAATTTGGTGAGCTAACCCCTTAATTATGCAACTTAAATGAGCTTATTTCTTAATCACCTCAAATAATTAAATTAAATCCTCAAACCTCCCTTTCTAACTTAAATGAACTTACTTGCTAGCTAAATTAACTTCTGAATATTTTCTGGATCTTAAATTCTATCTCAAAACTCCAACTCCAGTCCGGCCTCACTGAAATAACTGAAATGCTAAAAATCAAACTACTGAACTGAAATAATAAAATAATTAACTTCAAAGAAATGCATTAAAATAATCATGCAATGAAGTCAATTAAATTTAAAAATCTAGAATTATGCATGGCTTATACGTAGACTGATTTACGGGTTCTACAAAGGACATCAGACGTTTTGTATCCGAGTGTCTGACTTGTCAGTTAGTGAAAGCGGAGCATCAGAGACCAGCAGGTTTGCTCAAGCCTCTTCTTATTCCCGAGTGAAAGTGGGAGAATGTTACCATGGACTTTGTGACCTGATTGCCGAAGTCAGTCAGAGAATCAAATGTTATCTGGGTGATTGTAGATCGTCTTACCAAATCAGCGCATTTCTTTCCTATTAAGACGAATTTCACCATGATTCAGTATGCAGAGCTGTATATCCGAGAGATAGTTCGACTCCATGGTATTCCAGTTTCTATCGTATCCGACAGAGATCCCAGATTCACTTCCTCATTTTGGAAGAGTTTGCATTCGACTTTGGGTACGAACTTGCTGTTTAGCACAGCTTTCCATCCGCAGACAGATGGGCAGTCAGAGCGAGTTATTCAGATTTTGGAGGATCTTCTCCGTGCTTGTGTGATTGATTTCTCTGGGAGTTGGGAGTCGAACTTGCCATTAGTGGAGTTCACCTATAACAACAGTTTCCAGTCGTCTATAGGTATGGCACCGTATGAAACACTGTATGGCCGTAAGTGTAGATCCCCTGTTCATTGGGATGAAGTAGGAGAGAGAGCAGAGTTGGGTCCAGAGATTATTCAGCAGGCTGCCGATGTAGTAGTCAAGATCCGTATTAGGATGAGGACTGCTCAGAGTCGACAGAAGAGTTATGCATATCAGAGGAGGAGAGATCTAGAGTTTTCCGTTGGCGACCATGTTTTCGTGAAGGTAGCACCTATGAAAGGTGTCATGCGGTTCGGAAAGAAAGGGAAGCTCAGTCCGAGATTCATTGGACCATTTGAGATCCTCGACAGAGTTGGGACGCTAGCTTATCGTGTTGCTCTTCCGCCGAATCTGGCCGGAGTACACAATGTGTTCCACGTCTCTATGCTGAGGAAGTATATGACGAATCCTTCGCATGTCTTGAACTTCGAGCCGTTGCAGCTTACTCTGAACCTGTCTTATGAGGAGAGACCAGTGCAGATCTTAGACATGCAGGAGAAGAAGCTTCGGAACAAGCTGGTTAAGCGAGTCAAAGTCAAATGGCTCAACCATTCGGAGGAGGAAGCTACGTGGGAGTCTGAGCCAGAGATGAGGAGTCGGTACCCCGAGTTATTTGGTGAGTTTTAATTTCGAGGACGAAATTTCTTTTAAGGGCGGAGATTTGTAGAACCCGTAAATTAGACTACGTATAAGCCATGCATAATTCTAGTATTTCAAATTAAAATGATTTTTATTATTATTGCATGAGTATTTATTCTTTCCTTTAAATCTAATTATTTTATGCAGTAGTTTAATTTTTATCTTTTCAGTTAATTCAGTGAGGCCGGACTGGAGTTGGAGTTTTGAGATAAAAGTTAAGATTAAGAAATCATTCCCAGAGTTTATTTTAGCTAACTAGTAAGTTAATTTAAGTTAAAAGGAGGTTTAAGGAATTATTTAAGTAACTTGAAGTAAGTAGGAAATAAGTTCATTTAGGTTCCATAATTAATGTGTTAATTCACTAAATTATTTAAAGGATAGGTAAGGCTCTAAAGATTTAAAATACACTAACTAAACAATATTTCTCTTCCATTTATTAGATTAATTTCGATCACACCTTAAGTGAGATAACATTTCTTTGTCAACTCACCATCTTTGACCCATTCCTTGTCATGTCTTAGTATGATAACCCTTCATTTTAATAACCATTTAATTAATAATCAATCATTATCCTAGCCTTGGTGGACATGAAGAATCAGTCATACCCCAACTATCCCTCCAACAATCATTTTGATATCAACCCATTTCAAATTCAAAAGAGAGCAATACTTGGTCTTGCCATCCCTTTTATATTGCAACTCCCTCCATCTCTCCTAACCATCATTCCCCCTCCTCACCACCAAAATTCAGAGGAAAAATCCAGAGAGAAATCGTGAGGTAGCCATAGAAAATAGGAGAGAAAAATCGAGCAGAAGCAAGAACAAGAAGATCACTCCGTCTACTCCGCGACGCGTCGTCGTTTCGTTCGTTTTCTTTCAAAACGAACCAAGGCATGTATATGTTTTTATTTGCTCTTCAATCAAGCCATATAGATATTTTTAAACATCACTTGTACATGATTTTAATACAAGAAAACCGAAATACATCAACATATTTTCAGAAAATGCACATGCAGAATTTTTCGGTCTTCCTTTGCTACTTCACGGATTGGCTTGTTTTCATTGTTTCAGGTATTGGTTCGACCCTAGGCTCCCAAGACTGCATCTAGACATGTACTAGGACATTTTATGATCATATTGGTCCAATAGTTCAAGCCCTTGCATGCTGGAAATCGAAAAATGACAGCAACTCTCCCTTCATGCCATTTGAGTCTCGATTTCTGTCATGTTGCTGTCAAGGGAGGGAGTTGCTGATCTTGGCTACCCTAGGGGCCTATAGCCATGGTTATAACACCTCCCTATCATGTCTAAGACATGACCAAGTCACCCTTTTGAGACTTGGTCCATGTTGAATTGGTTTTCAAATCAAAAGAAACAAGAACAGCCCACGGCCCTTTCCCCTTATTGCATGTGTTGTTCGGTTTTTGTGGAGTGGTGTGGATCTTGGTTGGCCTCTGGCCCTTAGCCATGGTTCATACCACACCCCTGGATGTTTAGATCATGCCATGGTCAATCAAATGGCCACTGGAACGATCAATGACAGCAAAACAATAGCAATGCCCCATGCGCGCAGGTTTGCTTTCGGCTGGGAGTGTTGTCGCATTTCATGGCGTGGTTCGAATTGTGGCTGGCCTAGGTCCCTTAGCCATGGTTCAAATCATTCCTTAGGACATTGGTAAGAGATTCTGGTCGGTGGTTCAAGTCCCAATGGCCGGTAGTCTCGAAAACGATGCAAGTAATCAAAGGCGCTGCTGCTGTATTTTGACAGCAAGTGACGTCGTGGTTCAGAGGCGTGTTCCGGGTTCTTGGTTGGCTTTTAGCCTATGGCCTTGGACTGGACAGTGCCTCATCAAGTCAGAAAGGTCATGTTTTTGGCCGTTTGTGATTCGGATCATTTTAGAGGTCGTACGAGAAATTACGGTGTGATGTGCCAAATTGACCCTCAAAAGAGCGTTTCATGTTTTGGCCTCCATTCACCAAAATTTCGGCCCTTACCAATTTAGGAGCATTATTTCATCATTTTAAGCGTATTTTAATCATGACTAAATGATGATTCCGTGTTGGTTCGGGTTGGCACGGAGTCATGATTAAATACGAAGTCGTTGGACATAATTGTCTCGTTTTTGGATTCAATTACAAAGTTTGGTCAAGAAAATCAGTTGCATGTTTTTCATGTTCAATTTAGGTCGCAGCGAGCCTGGGAACGATTCAATCCATGTGTTAAAATAATACAGGATATTTAATTATGCCATTTGATTATATTACGTGCATAAAAATATAAAATATTCATTTTTGAGATTTATACGATATTGATTGTGGCCATTTCACTATCATGGGAGCATTGTATCATCCGGTGGTCACTTACCGGTTCAGTTCAGTTTCACCCAGTATACTGTGGCATTAGTCTAATCAGACGCTCATTACTTCACCCGGTGGTCACTTACCGGTCAGTTCAGTTCAGTGCAGGGGCCACTTGCATAGAACATAATCTCAACAAAAAATTATTACATGCTATTTCATTACAGGGCTCTATGGAGCAAACATTTCACTTATGATTTTCAGTCAGTTATGCACGTATTTTAATTGCTCATGATAAGTTATTTTCACGTTATGCCTCATGACATGATATTTTTACTCACATGCAATTTTATTATATTATTTACTCGTTATTTACGATATATGTATGCTGAGTCTTTAGACTCACTAGACTTGATTGTTGTAGGTACTGATGAGGTCGGGACCGAGGGCGGGCACCAGTGAGCTAGCTTGGGTCGGCAGTAGTGGAACCCGAGGACCCCATTTTCAGCATTTACCATTTTTATGCTCAAACATTTTTATCGGTTGTTGGATTACTTTAACATGTTATTTTGCAAACAATAATTTCTTCCGCTGCCATTTTTAACATTAAACTTGATTTATCAGTTTATTTTATGAATGAGGCATTTTGATTATTTTAAAAAGAAAATTTTAAATTTTTCCGCAAATTTTCAAACACAAATTTTTGGGCCATTATACAACATGTATAAACTAGAAATAACAAGTAATACATAATAAAACTACATGCATTTTAAAGTAGAGCGTACATACTTAAACTTGAACGTACTTACATAAACATAGACGTGCCATCATATCGTAAAATTTTTCATAAACATACTTGCATCATACATACTTGGACATACATAACATCATCATTTTGCGTAGAGATATGTTTTAAAGCAAGTGACCCATACATAAATGCATCTGATCAGACTAAACCACAGTACTGGGCTGGCAGGGATGTCCACAACCACACACATGAGATCCCCGGTCATGCTATACCGGGTGGATTGGTTCCTGGTTATGCTTTACCGCTTTCCAATCCTGATCTAAACCCAGTCATGCTTTACCGGGGTGGAGAGTTCCTCGGCCACGTTCACCAACTTCCAAACCCGTTCATATTTGGTTACAAGACATTTAGCATACCTAAAAAACATAAACATTTTCTCTTCCATGTCGAACATACTTACATGGCGTTGAGGGATTCGTTGGTTCTCGCTTGGGCTATTGTAGCACATACTAACACATTATCAAGTACTTAATTTTCATAACTTATACGTACTACTCGTACTCAAACCCGAAGTGATTAAAGGACTTATGACGTTCTAGCAACTCGGGACTTGACCTCGTTTAATCATACTGAACCATGACATCGACCCCCGAAAAAAACCTTAAAATGATGTGTGAACATTTCTCAAACCATAGATGACATTAGCCTAAAATAGTGGTTTAAAAATAATGGAAAAGCTCCTAGGCGCTGGTCCTTGCTGCGCTGCGGCGCTGCCTAGCGCCTAGCGCTGCGATGCTAGAAAGGCCGTGGCCCTAGCACTGCGGCGCCACCAGGCAGCCCTGTGGCGCTTAGGCATGCGAATGCTGGGCGGTGCGGCGCTAGCTTTATGCAAACTCGACTCCAAAAGAACAAACTTGATGCAAACTCTAAGCCATGCTTTAATGACTCGAACCGATGCAACGAGATTCATCCTAGGATTCTATGGCAATAATTCAAACTCACACGAACATCTCAAAACAACGACGTACAATACACAATGCAATAAAATTCCATAAACACGAATTTTGACAAAAATGATTCCTATGACTTCTACTGCAACCAAGTGCCTAACGACACAAAACGAATCACCAATTCTCGTCCAAACATCCTAACCATAATACCTAAATGCAGCAGCGATCATCCGGCGGTTCCCAACGAAGCCTACAAAAACAATTCTCAAGAACACAATCAAGAACACGTTTTAAAAACGTCACAATTTGAGCAGTCCCAAGAAAATGATAATAACGCACTCGTTTCTTGTTCAAAAATTACGAATTTCCTATCAAATCGAAGATATTGAAAAGTACTACGTTTTATATGTTGAAAGTTTTTCCAAAAAGTCGACCGAAAATTCACAGTACACGAAATGACAGCAGACTCGGTTTTTAGATATGAAATTTTGATCCAAAATCGTTTCAAATCATTTTGCTCAAACGTTTGCACAACATACATGGATTTTGTACACAATAAACATCACAACATATAATATGACGAGATCGATGCAAAAACGAAAGAATATACATGCATTTGATGATTATACTCACCAAAAGACGATTATCGAAGCGGAGAGATGCGAGGACAGTTCCGGGACGAATTGCAATGCTATTTTCTTGAAGAAACGGACGTGTGCTTGCTGAAATAATCAAAGAGGAGGGTGTCTGCTGGGGAGAGCAACAAGAACCCTGGCCTTACTCTAAAAAATTGAAATGAAACAAGTGTGTGTGTGCAATGGCCGAGTGTGTGTGTGTATATGTGTGTGTGCGTGTGTTTTCTTATTAATTAGGGGGAAAATCGCTTAATGAAATAATTTGCAAGCTAATTAAAATACTAACCCTCTACTAACTATTCTAAAATCTCTTAATTTAAAATAAAATGTACCAGTGTTAAATCTTCAAAAGTTTAAGAATCACCTAATAAATAAATTAGGCTTTAATATGCTTAAAAAAATTAATAAATCATTTAAAATGACACTATCATGACTTGAAATAAAATACCACGTTTTATAAATCGCCCAAATCATCGCCGGTCTAATTTCCACGATCCCACATTGAATAATCGCATGAAACATGAAACTCAAAAAAACAATTTAACGTGCATCACATAAACATATATAATTTAAAATAATGCAATTTCATAAATCATGCATCACTTAAATCATTTTAAACTTAAATAAATAATTTAACAATTTAAATAAATACATAGGTTTTTATATGTATTGATTTTGGGCTCTACAATTCCTCCCCCACTTAAATAAATTTTGTTCTCGAAATTAAGTCTTACCAAACAGCTCCAGGTAGCGACTTCCCATGTCTGCTTCAGCCTCCTAAGTGGCCTCCTCCATTGATTTATTCAGCCACTGAACTTTGACCAACTTGGTCACTTTGTTCCGAAGTCTCTGCTCCTGTCTGTCAAGGATTTGGACAGGTCTTTCCTCATACGACAGATCTGGAGCCAACTACAATGGCTCAAAACTCAAGACATGCGAGGGATTTGCTATATACTTCCTCAGCATCGTGACGTGGAATACATTGTGTACTCCGGCCAAATTCGGCGGTAGGGGTACAAGATAAGCTAGTGTCCCAACTCTGTCAAGAATTTCGAACGGTCTGATAAATCTCGGACTAAGCTTGCCTCTCTTCCCAAACCTCATAACACACTTCATAGGTGCTATCTTCACGAATACGTGATTTCCTACGACAAACTCAAGATCCCTTCTTCTCTTGTCAGCATAACTCTTTTGGTGACTCTGAGCAGTATTCATCCTGTCTTGGATCTTGACCACCACATTTGCAGTCTGCTGGACAATCTCTGGACCAAGTTCTGATCTCTCACCGACTTCATCCCAATGAATCGGCGATCTGCATTTCCTTCCATACAGTTCCTCGTATAGTGCCATAACTATAGATGATTGGAAACTGTTGTTGTAGGTAAACTCCACTAGAGGTAGCTTTGATTCTCAATTCCAATGGAAATCGATCGCACAAGCTCTCAACAAATCATCCAAAATCTGAATCACTCGCTCAGACTGGCCATCTGTCTAAGGTTGCAATGCCGTACTGAATAGCAACTTCGTCCCCATGGCTGCTTGTAAACTCTTTGAAAAGGACGATGTGAATCTCGGGTCCGTGTCAGACACATTAGAAACTAGGATCCTGTGCAATCGGACTATCTCCCTGATATAGAGATCTGCATACTGAGTCATGGAGAAAGCCGTCTTCACTGGCAAGAAGTGTGCTGACTTAGTAAGTCGATCCACTATAACCCAAATGACATTGGATCCTCTGACTGACCTCGGAAAACCAACAACAAAGTCCATGGTGATATTCTCCCATTTTCACTCGGGAATAGGGACCGGCTTAAGCATTCTCGCGGGCCTCTGATGCTCTGCTTTCACTTGCTGACAAGGCAGACATTCAGATACAAATCTTCGGATGTCTCGCTTCATACCCGGCACCAATACAGCATCTGCAAATCCTTGTACATCTTGGTACCTCCTGGATGAACGAATACGGAGATGCATGTGCCTCTGTCAGAATATTCTCTCTGATCGAATCAACTCTAGGCACCTACATCCTTCCTCTGTGTCCACAATACCATCAGACACTGTGTACAGTACACTGCCCTTGGCTTCATCCTTCAGTCTCCATTTCTGTAACTGCTCATCCGAAGGCTGACCTCTTTGGATTCGGTCTAGCAAAGAAGATTGGACTGTCAGATAAGACAGCTTAGGATCTCTGCCCTTAGGATAAACTTCCAGGCCAAACCTCTTAATCTCTGACTGAAGAGATCTTTGTGCTGACAGCTGTGCTACGACTGCAATTTTTCTGCTCAAAACATCTGCCACAACATTAGCTTTCCCTGGATGATAGCTAATTTTAAAATCGTAGTCTTTTACCAATTCCAACCACCGTCTTTGTCTCATATTCATTTCTTTCTGCGTGAAGAAGTACTTGAGACTCTTGTGATCAGTGAATATATGGCATTTTTTGCTGTACAAATAATGCCTCCATATCTTCAACACAAAGACAACGGCTGCTAACTCGAGATCATGAGTCAGGTAGTTCTTCTCATGCACCTTAAACTGTCTTGAAGCATAAGCTATAACCCGACCATGCTGCATCAAAATTGCACCTAAACCGAGCTTAGAAGCAACGGTGTATAACACAAAATTATCTTACCCTTTTGGCATGGCTAACACTGGCGCTGTGATAAGGGCTTGCTTCAAAGTATCAAAGCTTTTCTGACATCCTTCACTCCATATGAATTTAGCATTCTTCTTAGTCAATGAAGTGAGTGGCCCTGCAATCGAGGAAAACCCTTGAATAAATTTCTTATAGTATCATGCCAAGCCTATGAAACTACGGATCTCTGACGCATTCTTCGGCTCAACCCATTCCTTAACTGCTGCCACCTGGATCCACCTCAATGCCACTACTAAATATTATATGTACCAAAAATGCTACTTTCTCCAACCAGAATTTACACTTACTGAATTTTGCAAACAACTTGCGACTCTGTAAGACCTTCAAAACTGTAACCAAAGGCTCACTGTGATCCTCATGGGTCTTCGAGTATATAAGGATGTTGTCAATGAACACTATGACGAATTGATCTAGGTAGGGTTGAAACACTCGATTCATGAGGTCCATAAAAATTGCTGGAGCATTCGTCATACCGAACAACATTACTAATAACTTGTAGTGCCCATATCTGGTTCTGAAGGCTGTCTTATGAACATCTGCATCTTTTACCTTCAGCTGATGATACCAAGACCGTAGATCTATCTTAGAGAACACTGTAGCTCCCTGCAACTGATCGAACAAGTTCTCGATCCCTGATAGTGGGTATTTATTCTTGATCGTTACCTTGTTCAGTTCTCGGTAATCGATACAAACCTCATGCTCCCATCTTTCTTCTTTATGAAGAGCACTGGTGCGCCCCATGGTGAGAAACTAGGGCGGATGAATTCTTTATCTAGGAGCTTCTGGCTTTGCTGTTTGAACTCTAACTTCTCAGCTGAAGCTAAACGGTACGGTGCCTTAGAGATTGGCACGGTGCCTGGCACAAGGTCAATAGAAAACTCCACTTCTCTCTCTGGTATAATGCATGTGACGTCATCAGGAAAAACTTCAGGAAAATCTCTGACTATTAGTACATCAGATATCGGTGGAGTGGGTACGTCAGGTGTGGAAATAATACTGTCTAAGAACCCCTTGTGAATAAGTCTCCGTGCCTGCATACAATAGATCATGCGAGGGAAACTTCTCTATCTGTGTGGCTCAAAAAGACACTGCTCCATGCCCAACGATCTTACCAACACTGACCTTTTCTGAAAGTCAAAAAGAACTCTGTTCTTCGTCAGCGAGTCCATTCCCTGGATAATATAAAATTCTGGCATCAATAGCACAATCAGATCGGCATACACTAGGTGGCCTTGCAGTTCAAGATCGATGTCTCTAACCACGCTAGTAGCTGATAAATATTCCCTTGACGGGACTGTCACAGAGTAGCTCACGTCAAGTCATTGGACTTGACGTTTAGATGATTAGCGAACGTCTCCGAAATAAAAGAGTGAGTGGCCCCGGAATCTATCAAGGCCTTCGTGTCTACTCTCTTTATGAAGATATTTCCTGAGAGACGTTAGCACAACACACAAAACTTATATTTCAAAATACTAATCTTAACCTCAAGCATAGTAGAAAATTTCTATCCCAAGTCACCAAAAATACGAAACAGCACAATAATAATCCCAAAAAAAATTCGAAACATGCATGGCAAAAATAGTGCGGTACTGAATTAAATAATTTACCAGTCAATAGGGTCATGTCTGGGTTCGCCTCCTCTGCCTGCATCTCTCCCCAGGGTCGGCTGTCACCACTGTGGGCAGTCACTCATCATATGATCACTGGCTCCACACTTGAAGCATTTACCCGAGCCCCATAAACACGGTCCCACATGCTGGCGGTTGCACTTAGGACACACTGGATACTCACCAGGCCTCTGAGGGGCCTTCTTCTATGGAATATGACCCTTGCCTTTCGACGGTCCCTGAAACGGCCTCTTCCCCTGCTGTCCCTGGAAAGGCCTCTTAAACTGCTGCTGCTGCTATTGTTGCTGAGGTGCCTGATAAGGCCTCTTGCCCTACCTGTCGTTCTCAATGTCTCTCTGATCCTGCTCTACCTCCAAAGCTCTCGACACGGCAACAACATAGGTGGTAGGACCAGGAACTCTAACATCACGACGCAAGAACGGATGCAACCCATTAATAAAATGACTCAGCTGCTACCCAGCATCATTCGCAATTAGGGGCACAAAGTGACATCCCCTCTCAAATTTCAATGCAAACTCTGCCGCGCTACTGTCTCCCTGTCGCAATGTCATGAACTCTCTGCTCAGGCGGGAGCGTACTTCCTTAGTGAAGTAATTGGAGTAGAAGACCTCTTTGAAACCAGTCCAAGTCAGTGTCTGCAAGTTCACTGACACATATGCGCTCTCCACCACAATTTGGCGTCTCCTGTCAGCAGGAAAGTGGCACATCTGACCCTGTCTGCATCCTGCAGCTCCATGAAAGATAAAACTACCTTGATAGACTTAATCCATCCCTCAGCTATCATCGGGTCAGTATTTCCTGAGAATTCCTTTGGGTCCATCCTCCTGAACCTCTCATAAACCGCCTCTGGTCTGGGCCTCGCCCCTGTATCCACTACAACATTGTTCCCCACAAAATGTGCGAAGAACTGAGTCATCCCTGCAAGCATCTGAGCATGCACATCTGGCGGTGGACGAGGAGGAGTGGCCCTCTCCCCATCCTAAGGCTCTCAATCCTCATCGCCTGCTTCACGCACAATCCTACGTCTGGGAGGCATACTGTTTCAAAATTTACCCAAAACCTAAACCCAAGATGCACGATCATAATGTCCATATCATAAGATACACGTAATTCGAACTTAAACATGCACATGCTAAAATCATGACTTGATGCTTACTACAAGAAAGAATTTAGAACTTTAAACCTTACAAACTTGACGTGCAACTTCGTCAGCTTCTCGCAACTGGCAGTAGGCATAACCCTTTACAAGAACACCATCTGATACCAATTGAAACGTACCGTATTTTGAACTACTTAAAATTTTGCGAAAAAATAAAAATTTTCTTAAATAAATAGTAATCATTCAAATTGCGATAAAGATAAATTGCCCGTCCAAAATATTTGCAATAAAAATGATTACAAAAATAGTTTGCAGAATAACTGGTTTGAACAACGTAAAGCAATCTCGTGAAAATCAGGGTATTTGAATCAACATGCATAAATTTCCTAAAAACGTAGGCGGTCCTCGGGTTTAGCCTCCGCCCAGTCCGAGCCGGCTCATTGGTCCTCACCCCTTGTCTCCTCATACTCATCCTCACCTGCATCGATCAAATCTAGTGAGTCTAAAGACTCAACATGTATAAATTGGAAATAACAAGCAATACATAATAAAATCACATGCATTTCAAAGTAGAGCTTACATACTTAATGTAGAACCCGTAAATCAGTAGACGTATAAGCCATGCATAATTCTAGATTTTTAAATTTAATTGACTTCATTGCATGATTATTTTAAATCCATTTATTTGAAGTTAATTATTCATTATTTCAGTTCAGTAGTTTGATTTTAGCATTTCAGTTATTTCAGTGAGGCCGGACCGGAGTCGGAGTTTTGAGGTAGAATTTAAGATTCGAGAAATAATTCCAGAAGTTAAGTTAGCTAGCAAGTAAGTTCATTTAAGTTTGTAAGGGAGGTTTGAGGATTTAATTTAATTATTTGAGGTGATTAAGAAATGAGCTCATTTAAGTTATTAAATTAAGGGGTTAGCTCACTAAATTATTTAAAGGATTAGTAAGGCTTTCAAGGATTATTAGTTGACTAGATAACCAACACTTCCCACTCATTTTATTAGCATGATTTCGGCCCCTTGGATTTATTAAGAAATTCATTCCAACTCATCAACTTTGACCAATTCTTTGCATGTAATTAGTAGGATAATTCTAGGATTTTTGAGAGCACAATTTAATTAAATAAATGGACATATCCTAGACTAGAAAATAAGAAAAATCGGCCACTACCTCCTAGAAGCATCCACCAACTCATTTGATATCAAACCATAATTCAAAATTCAAAAATGAGAAGACTTGGTCTTGATTCTTTCCTTATATATTGCACCCACTTCCCTCACCCTCCTAACCATCATTCCCCCTCCCTTAGTCACGAAATTCAGAGTGTTTTTGAGAGAGGAAAACCGTGGGAATTCAGTAGGAAGCAAGGGAAGAAAAATCGAGAGCAAGAAAGGTAAACAAGAGAAGCGCTCCACCTCCTCCGTGCCGCGTCGTCGTCGTTTCGTTCGTTTTCTTTCAAAACGAAACCAGGCATGTCTAGATTTCTTTCAAACCTCAATCAAGTCATATTATCATTTATTTTTCAGTACATGATCATGTTTATTCAAGCAAAAATCGAGATCCATGTCAAAACATTTTGAAACCACACATGCAGAATTTTCGATTTCCTTGGCAAGCTTCACGGTTTCTTTTGCTTTGTGAGTTTCAGGTATTGTATCGACTCCAGGCTCCCAAGGCGTCTTATATACATGTAGTAGGATGCATTAGGACCATGTTGGTCCATTCAAACCAGCCCCATGCTTGCTGGAAATTCAGAATGACAGCAACCTCCCCATAGGTGCAGAAATGTTGTTCGAAAAATTCAGTTTGTTGTCATGAAGGAAGGATCTGATCTTGGCTGCCCCAAGGGCCTATAGCCATGGTTGGATCACTTCCCTATCATGGCTAAGACGTGACTAAGTTGCCATTTTGGTGGCTTGGTCCATGGTTCATCGGTTTTTAATAAAAACGTCAAAACAGCCCCTATACCCCTTCGGCTACTTCGGTTGGACAGCTTTTGGTTCGTTTCTTTTGGTTGCTTGGTATGGATCTTGGTTGGCCTATGGCCCTTAGCCACGGTTCATATCATGCTCCTAGATGTCTAGATCGTGCCATGGTCAATCAAATGGCCATTGGAATGACACGAGACATCGATCATAGCATAAACACTACACACGCATGCACGTTGCTCTCGGTTGGACCCTTCGGTTGAGTTTTGGTATGATGTGGATTGTGGCTGGCCTAGGGCCCTTAGCCATGGTTCAAATCATTCCTTGGGATGTTGGTAAGAGTCTCTGGTCGGTGGTTCACGCCCCTAATGGCCGATAGTCTCGAAACCAACGCAAGTCTTGTAGTTGCGCAGCTGCTGGAAATTACAGCATGTTGCTGTGTCGTTCAGAAGGCTCGTTCGAGTTCTTGGTTGGTTTTTAGCCCATGGCCTTGGACTGGACAGTGCCTCATTGAGTTAGTAAGGTCATGTTTTTGACCGTTCGTCATTTGGATCATTTTTGAGGTCGTACGAGAATTTACGGTGCAATGTGCCAAGTTGACTCTCGAAAGAGCGTTTCGTGTTTTGGCCTCCATTCCACCTAGATTTCGACCCTATCATTTTAGGAGCATTATTTTATGATTTTTCACCGTATTTTAATCATGACTATATGTCGGTTTGGTGTCGGTTCAGGTTGGCTCGGAGTCATGATTAAATGCGAAGTCATTAGGCGTCATAGTCGCATCTTTTGAACGTAAATTGCATAGTTGGTCAAGTTTTAGCATTTGCATGTTTTTCATAGCCCAGTTAGGTTGTACCGAGCCTGGGGACGATCCAATCCAATCCAGTTGGTAAAATTACAGGAATTTTCATTATGTCAGTTAATTATTTTACGTGCATTAAATAGAAAATGATTATTTTTGAGATTTATGCGATATGGCTTGTGGTTCATTCACTATGTGGGAATGTTATTTTATACGGTCGCCAGTGACCGATTAGTTCAGTATGGTACCACCCGGTCGCCAGTGACCGGCCAGCTCAGTTCAGTTTCAGCCTCCCCGGTAGCCAGTTACCGATCAGTTCAGCTTAGTGCAGTGGCCACAGGCGTAAAACATAATCTCAACAGAAAATTTTATCAGTTATTTCAGTACAGGCTCCAAGGAGCAGACATTTTTACTGTGATTATCAGTTCATTTATGCACGTATTATAATTGCTCAGTACAGATTATTTTTCAGTATGCCTCAGGACAGGATATGTTAACTCATGCATATTTTAAATTCAGATTTTTTCTCGTTAGATGCGATTTATGCATGCTGAGTGTTTAGGCTCACTAGACTTGATTGTTGTAGGTACTGATGAGGTCAGGGCCGAGGGCGGGGACCAGTGAGCCAGCTTGGGTCGGCAGTAGTGGCACCCGAGGACCTCAGTGCAGCAGTTGTTATTTTATTCCGCAAACAATTTTTATCAGTCGTTGGATAATTTTTAAGTTGTTATTGTTGGCAAAACTTTATTTTCTTCCGCTGCTATTATTTTAAACATCGAACTTGATTCCCAAGTGATTTTATGAATGAGGCCATTTAAGTTCTTTTAAAAAGAAAATTTTCCGCAAATTTCAAGAAAGGAGTTTTAGGCCCCTTTACACTTAAACTTGAACGTACTTACATAAACATAGATGTGCCATCATATCGTAAAAATTTTCATAAACATACTTGCATCATACATAATTGGACATACATAACATCATCATTTTGCGTAGAGAAATGTTTCAAAGCAAGTGACTCATACATAAATGCGCCTGATCAAACTAAACCACGGTATTGGGCTGGCAAGGATGTCCACTACCACATACATGAGATCCCTGGTCATGCTTTACCGAGTGGATTGGTCCCTGGTTAAGCTTTACCGCTTTCCGATCCTGGTCTAAAATCGGTCAGGTTTTACTGGGGTGGAGAGGTCCTCAGCCACGTTCACCGACTTCCAAACCCGTTCATATTTGGTCACAAGACGTTTAGCATACCTAAAAAATATAAACATTTTTCTTTGCTCGTCGAACATACTTACATGGTGTTGAGGGATTCGTTGGGTCTCGCTTGGGCTACTGTTGCAAATACCAACACATTATCAAGTACTTAACTTTCATAACTTAGACGTACTACTCATACTCAACCCCGAATTAAATGGCTTAGGATATTCTAGAGAACTCGGGACTTGACCTCGTTTAATCATACTGAACCATGACATCGACCCCCAAAACAAACCGCAATACGATGTGTGAACATTTCCCAAACCATAGAAAACATGAGCCGAAAATAGTAGTTTAAAAATCATGGACAAGCGCATAGGCGCTGGGACTTGATGCGCTGCGGCGCTAGGCTCTAGCATCGCGGTGCTAGAAGAGCCGTGGCCCTAGCACTGCGGCGCCACCAGGCAGAACCGCTGCGCTTAGGCATGCGAATGTCGGGCACTGCGGCGCTAGCTCTGTGCAAACTCGACTACAAAAGAACAAATTTGATACAAACTCTAAGCCACGCTCTAACGACCCGAACCGATGCAACGAGACTTATCCTATGACGTATGGCAATGATTCGAACTCACATTAATGTCCCAAAACAACGATGTACATTACACAACGCAACAAAATCCCATAAACACGAATTCTGACACATATTGCTTCCTACGAATTCTACTGCAACCAAATGCCTAAAGACACGAAACGAATCACCAATTCTCGTCCAAACATCATAACCATAATACCTAAATGCAGCAGCGATCACCCGAAGGTTCCCAACGAAGCCTGCAACAAACAATTCTCAAGAACACAATCAAGAACACGTTTTAAAAACGTCACAATTTGAGCAATCCGACGAAAATGATAATAACGCACTCGTATCATGCCCAAAAATTTCGAATTTACTATCAAATCGAAGTTATTGAAAAGTACTACGTTTTATATGTTGAAAGTTTTTCCAAAAAGTCGACCGAAAATTCACAGTACACGAAATGACAGCAGACTCGGTTTTTAGATATGAAATTTTGATCCAAAATCGTTTCAAATCATTTTGCTCAAACGTTTGCACAACATACATGGATTTTGTACACAATAAACATCACAACATATAATATGACGAGATCGATGCAAAAACGAAAGAATATACATGCATTTGATGATTATACTCACAAAAAGACGATTATCGAAGCGGAGAGATGCGAGGACAGTTCCGGGACGAATTGCAATGCTATTTTCTTGAAGAAACGAACGTGTGCTTGCTAAAATAATCAAAGAGGAGGGTGTCTGCTGGGGAGAGAAACAAGAACCCTAGCCTTACACTAAAAAAATGAAATGAAACAAGTGTGTGTGTGAAATGGCCGAGTGTGTGTGTGTATGTATGTGTGCGTGTGTTTTCTTATTAATTAGGGGGAAAATTGCTTAATGAAATAATTTGCAAGCTAATTAAAATACTAACCCCCTAATAACTATTCTAAAATCTCTTAATTTAAAATAAAATGTACCAGTGTTAAATCTTCAAAAGTTTAAAATCTTAAGAATCACTTAATAAATAAATTAGGCTTTAATATGCTTAAAAAATATTAATAAATCACCTACGTCAAAGTCTTGCTTATGAAAGGGGTTGTCCGATTCAGTAAAGCTGGGAAGCTGAAACCCCATTAGGTGACCCTTTGAAATTTCGGAAAAAGTGGGCAAACTGACATAGAGATTGGCACTGCTGCCGAACATGTCTAGAATTCATAACGTATTCCACTTGTCCCAACTAAGGAAATAAATCCCGGACCCAAGCTATGTGTTGGAAGTAGAACCGCTCATGATCGAAAATAACTTGAGAGAAGAGCTGAAGTAAGAAGAAATTCCCATCAGAATCGTGGACACCAAGAACCAAGTGCTAAGACGACGAATCATTCCCTACGTCAAAGTCCAACGGTTTAACCACACTGAAAGAGAAGTCACGTGGGAGCTAGAAGACCGAATGAGGAACCAATACCCATACCTTTTCATAGACCAAGCCAACCCAATTTTCGAGGACAAAAATTCCCATAAGGAGGGAGGGATGTAAAACCCAAGGTTTTTGTATAAATGGGATAATATTTTTTAATTCATCCATATTAGGATTATGCAATCTTCGGGTATCTATCTCATTTTTCAAGATATAAGAGTTGCAAGATTTTCTAAAATTGTGTGGATAATTATAACATGTACTTTTGGAGCTTGAAATCTAAGATAATATTTGTATATATTTTGCACTTTGGATAAATAAATAGATCATGATCTAAGAAATTTAATAAAGAATAATTGGATATGAGCAGGTAAATTTTGAGATATAAATTCAAAGTTGGAAAGATTTTTATCGGATAAAGATATAAGTTTTGAGATGATGCTGATATACCTAGATAAGATAAAGCAAAGGATAATACAACCCCTAAATTTCGAAATTAAGGATATATAGATTTCGAATTATTATCTAAGATCACGGATAAAAGAATAATAATTATCCTAGATTTAAGTTTGATTCGAAAATTCAAACGCGAGGATAATACGTGATCAGGATAGCAGCCAACCCTTATCAATAGGAGGGCCAGTGAACTCGAAAATCACACCTCTCATTTTCTAGTTTTTCTCTCTAGTCTCCCTAGGAATTTTGAGAGCTTGCTCTCCTAGTGTGGTGAGTATCGAAGCTCTGTTGCAGTCCAGACCCGGAGCAAGAGTTCGACCCCTCTTTTCACGTTATTTCTTTCACCAAGATCCAAGGTAAGTGGGCTTGTTTTAAATGTTCAACATTCGGTTATGTGCATTTTTGTTTTCAAAAATTCGGTCGAGTACAAATTCTTCTTCTACCCCCTTCTGGTTACAATTGTCGCATGATGTATGTGTTGGCACTATGTGGATTAAACTTGATATGTGAGGGAATCCTAACTATGATACGACCTTTACGCGATAGGGATGTAAACGCTATATGGTCTCGCTCCCTTAGAAGAGTAAAAATTAGGGACTGATATCATAAACCATTGAAAGTTAAAGAATCTTAGTGCCTGGTCAATGGTATACATATGGTATGAGTCATGCTATGCATGGTATGTGTTTCAAATTTTTATGCATTTTGTTATGTTGTACTCTTCATACCTGCTATGCATGGTATGTGTTTCAAATTTTTATGCATTTTGTTATGTTGTACTCGAACAGCCCCCACTTTCTGAGTGACGATCATATCACTCACCCTTTACTCTACCCTTCCCAGATAAATCAGAAGAAGAAATAGAGAAAGAAGAATCAGACACCAGTTTTGGGGCTGATAGTGGACGCATGAAGAATTATAATTAAGAATATGTTCTTGTGAATTTTAAATTCAAGTTATAAACGTTTCCGCAGATTTTTATCCTTTTCAGAGTTACTATTGTAAAGACGATTCCATTTTTATGGTATTTATGATATAAAGTAGTTTTGTTTTATATTGTACCACGAGTCTTGTTGTTTAACAATTATGTGATTATTGAATAACGCCGGTGTCGACTAACAATGATCTCGGGGCGTGACAATCAATACACAAATTTAAAGCTCATCGGCCTAAAACATATAATAATAAACCGAGAAATACCACTTTTTACCAAATATCGTAATTAAACCAACTATTTTATCAAAAACAAAAAAAAGTTGAATTTATTTTGCTACAACTCCAAGTTTTCAGAAAATGCACTTTATTTAACTAATTATCTCTCCATTAAATCCCGGCAACTCCGATAATCAACAAAATAACCATAAATCCCAAATAATCGCACAATTAAATTGATATTAAATTAAAGTCTCTTTGAATTATACTTCGAAGTTATCTAACGATCAAACTTACAATATAAGCCCGATATATGCATCAATATAACATCTTTCAATCGAAGAAAACAAATTAAATCGGATGGGAAAAAACCCAAAAATCGACATCCCCTAAACCGAACATTTATTCGCCTCTCTCCATGGGGCGAGCCGATACTATTTGTGAAGAAAAAGTATGGGAGTATGAGACTTTTCATCGATTATCGAGAACTGAATAGAGTGACAATAAAGAATAAGTATCTGTTGCCCAGAATCAAGGATTTATTTGATCAATTGCAAGGAACTTCGATATTTTCAAAGATAGATCTCCGATCGGGATATCACCAGGTGTGGGTGAAGGAGGCAGATGTGTATAAGACGGCTTTCAGAACGCATTATGAGAATTGTGAATTTTTGTTGATGCCTTTTGGACTGACTAATGCCCCAGCGATCTTCATGGATCTCAATAATCGCGTATTTCAGCCGTACCTCGATCATTTTATTATTGTCTTCATCGATGATATTTTGATCTATTCCAAGAACCGAGAGAAGAATGATAAAACATTTGAAGAAGACCTTGCAAGTATTACGAGATCGGAAATTATATGCAAAGTTCAGCAAGTGCGAGTTTTGGCTAGAGAAGGTGGCATTCTTAGGCCATATCATTTCGAGTGAAGGAATAGAAGTCGACCCATCTAAGATCGAGACAGTTAAAGAGTGGCCATTGTCTAAAAGTGTAACAGAAATCCGCAGTTTCTTGGGTTTGACTGGCTACTATCGCAAGTTCATCAAGGGTTTTTCGTTCAATGCACTACCCTTGACATCCTTGAAGAAGAAGAATGCGAAATTTGTACGGGGACCAGAGTGTCAAAACAGTTTTGATCAGCTGAAGCAAGCACTCACTACCGCGCCAATTCTAGCTATGCCGACAAAACAAGGGGAATTTGTGTTGTATAACGACGCTTCACAGCTAGGATTGGGCGCAGTTCTCATGCAACACGATCGGGTCATAGAATATGCATCTAGACAGTTGAAATTGCACGAGAAAAATTATCTGACGCATGAACTTGAACTTGCAGCAGTCGTATTTGCACTTAAAGTTTTGAGACACTATTTATATGATGAGAAATGCAAGATCTTTACGGACCACAAAAGTCTAAAATATTTCTTCACCCAAAAGGAGTTGAACATGACACAAAGAAGATGGCTAGAACTTGTAAAGGGTTATGACTGTGACATTAGCTATCATCCCGAGAAAGCTAATGTAGATGCGGATGCTTTGTGCAGAAAATGGACAGTCTTGGCCAAATTATCAGTGCATATGCCTCTATCAATTGAGATTCAGAGGTTTGACTCTTGAAGTTTATGCTAGAGGAAAGGCCCATAATCTTGCTACTTTAATAGTATAGCCAACTCTCCGAGACAGAATTCGAGCCGGATAGTCAAACGATGAGCAACTGCAGAAAGGGAGACAACGAGATGAATAAAAAGGTAGAATGTCATACTCAGTCGAAGGTGGCGTTGTCCAATGTCGAGGACAACAATGGATTCCTAGTGGGGATTCACTTAGAGTTGAAATTATGACAGAAACCCATAGTACCCCTTATTCTATACACCCCGGAAGTACAAAAATGTACAAGGACTTGCAGCTTTTATATTGATGGCCAGGTATGAAACGAGATATTATGCACTTCGCATCCGAATGCTTGACGTGTCAACAAGTGAATGCAGAGCATCAAAGACCTGCAGGAATGCTCCGACCACTTCCCATTCCCGAGTGGAAATTAGAGAATATCACTATAGACTTCGTGGTAGGTAGGTTTGCCAAAGACGGTGAAATGATTCAATGCCATTTGGGAAATAGTCCACTACAACAAAAATTTCGCAGCGCGCAAATTCTCTTTCCGCGGTGCACATTTCCCGCTGCACAACTGCAAGTTGTTGAATGTTCAAGATTATCCGCGCCACGCATACCAACGTCGTTAATACTATTATCTGCGACGTGCATACACACGCCGTTAATATTCTTCATATCCACAACATGTTTACCGTCGCTAAAATTAACGAAGGTTTCTGTAAATCCGTTGTTAATTGACGACGGTTTTTTCAAAAAGCCGTCGCTAAATAGCGACGTTTTTCATAAAGCCGTCTATGAAAAACGTCGCTAAATAGCGACGGTTTAGAAAAAAATCGTTGCTGATTTTAGAGACAGTATAGTCATAATCCGTCGCTAATGTTTTTAGTAAAATAAAAAATTAGTTTTATAATTTAATAAATCTAAAAAAAAACTTACAATATGCTGACAATATTCATGATCTAAACTACCACTTAAAAATTTACTAAAAATTTAAGTGAAAAAATGTACCCTAAATCGAAACTAAAATCGTCTAAGAGAGAAAAATTTTAAGTGTTGTGAAGCAGTGTGGGAGAAAATGGTTCAAAAGTGCGGATATTTATAGACAATTTGCGACGGTTTTGGTATAACCGTTGCTTTTAGCGACGGTTTTCTATTAAACTGTCGCTCTTAGCAACGGTTAATCAAAAACCATCGCTATTAGCGACAGTTGTATATTAAAACTTCTCTAATTTAAAACTTGCGACAGTTTAAGTAAAATCGTCGCAAAATATAGCGACGGTTTAAGAAAAACTGTCGCTAATTAAAAAATTGGTAAAACCGTCGCTAAATATAGACCATTTAACACCATGCAATAATATGCATGCCGTGAATCAAATGAATTGGGCGCCCATTTTTCGCAGCGTGCAATAATATGCATGCAGTGAATAATAATATTGACGGCGTGCGATTGATGTACGCCGTTAATGTCTAGACACGATTTTTTTAAAATTTTTTTTTACTATTAACAGCGCATATAAACATGCACGCTGTTAATAATACTATTGATGACGTGCCTTTATTATGCGTTGTTAATAGCGCCCCCATTTTTCGCAGCGTGCAATAATATGCATGCAGTGAATAATAATATTGACAACGTGCGATTAATGTACGCCGTTAAAGTCTAGAAACGATTTTTTTAAAAGTTTTTACTATTAATAACGCACATAAACATGCACGCTGTTAATAATATTATTAATGGCTTGTATTTATTGTGCGCTGTTAATAGTGCGCCCATTTTTTGCATCGTGCAATAATATGCATGCCATGAATAATAAAATTGACAGCGTGCGATTAATGTATGCCGTTAATGTCAAGACACGGTATTTTTTAAATTTTTTTTACTATTAACAGCGCACATAAACATGCATGCTGTTAATAATACTATTAACGACGTGCCTTTATTGTGCGCTGTTAATAGTGCGCTGCGAAAAGCTATTTTTGTTGTAGTGGTGGACCGTCTTACTAAGTCAACACATTTCCTACTAGTAAAGACGAATTTCTCCATGACGCAGTATGCTGAGCTGTATATTCGCGAGATAGTCAGACTGCATGGAATTCCAGTTTCCATAGTGTCGGATAGAGACAAACGATTTACTTTATCATTCTAGAAGAGTTTTCATGCAGCCTTGGGGACCAAGCTACTATTCAGCACCACATTTCATCCTCAGATAGACGGTCAGTCAGTTTGAGAGAGTCATACAGATTTTAGAGGATCTACTTCGAGCATATGTGATGAATTTCCAAGGGAGTTGGGAACCGAAGCTATCTCTAGTGGAGTTCACTTACAACAACAGTTATTAGTCATCCATAGGATTGGCTCCATACGAGGCACTACACAGAAAGAAATGTAGATCTCCCTTACATTGGGACGAGGTAGGAGAAAGGACTACATTAGCTAGGACTCGAAATAGTTCAGCTCACCGTGGATTTGGTTGCCAAGATCCGACACAAGATGCAGACTGCTCAGAGCCGACAAAAAAGCTATGCGGATAAGAGAAGACGAGATCTCGAGTCTGCAGTCGGTGACCACATGTTTGTGAAAATAACACCTATGAAGGGTGTTATGAGATTTGGAAAGAAAGGCAAACTCAGTCCAAGATTCAAGGATCATTCGAGATACTCGACAGAGTGGGAGCATTAGCATATCGGGTGGTGTTGTCACCTAATCTCGTAGGAGTTCATAATGTCTTCCACGTATCGATGCTCTGCAAGCACATGTCGAACACTTCACATGTACTAAATTTTGAGTCATTGCAGCTTACACCTAACATGTCTTATGCGGAGAGGCCTACTCAAATCTTGGGCAGACAGGAGAGAAGGCTGCAGAACAAGGTGATAAAGATGGTTAAGGTCAAGTGCCTGAATCACTCGGAAGAAAAAGCTACTTGGGAGACCGAGGCAGAGATGAGGAGTCGCTACCCAGTTATTCGGTAAGTCTTAATTTCGAGGATGAAATTTAATTTAAGGGGGGTAGGATTTGTAATGTCCAAAAATCAGACCACGTAAACCGCTTGCATGCAAATTCTTTAAATTGCTTAATTGTTTTATTTAATTGATTTTAAATGCTTAAATGATACATATTACATGATTAAATGTTTAGATTTCATGGTTTCATGAAATTAAGGATTTTATCCAAATATTCGATATTAGACTAGGGAAAGGAAACCAAAGACAACCAAGATGAAATTTTTTTCGATAAATATTTTTAAGGTTCGACAAAATGATTTATTTAGATGAAAATTTTCAAAAAAATGCTGGAGTCTGAATTATTTTATGAGACGAGCCTGATTTTATCCCTGAAGCCGATTTTAGTCAAACGAAAGACTTTTAAAGGCCCAAAAGTTATTATTTTTGAAAGATAATTTTGTAAACTTTTATTTTATAATTAAATGGGCCTTAATGGGTCCAATTTAACAAAGATTGGAGGGCCTAATTATTTCTAAACATCAAAACCCCAACCTTTAAACATGATTTTCGAAAATTATATAAAATCAAAACTAGGGCTCTTGAAGACTTCTTCTAGCAGTCAAAAATCACACACAACACACATTAAATTTCGAAAATTGGACAGCAAAGCTCCCATGTTCGTTCTTCTTCGCAACCCACGTCAACGATCAAATATTCGAGTGTTTCAACGCAAAGACATGCTTCTAAAATTTCTTTTGTGCCATTCAAAACATATTATGCATGACTTACATTTTCAAACATGAAAAATTATTTAGATCAAATTATTTAATGTTGGACATATATTTTTCAAAGTTATGATGTTTTTACACAAATATGAATCGCGTTATGATTTTTAATGGATATGCTGCAAACATAAGACGTTAAAAGGCTAGGAAAAGTTTCGATTAAGGGACGAAACAAAGGCTGGACATGATCAAGAGGACTCGTGCATGGTTGAGGGATTGAAACATCTACTGCTTAAAATAACTGTGGAATTTTTTTTTTAAAAAAGACTCTTTTCGGAAATACTCAAACACATGCATGCAATAAAAGCAGTCAATCATACATTTTAAAAAGTTTTACAACCACTGAATAAAAATAACTTCAGTTAATTAAATCTTAAAATAAACTCAATATCCTAGTCTACTGTTTTAAAAGAACTCAACGTCTGTCAAAATCATCAACGTATAAAGAGATGCAAAAATATTTAAAATATTGTTTACACCCATGACTCGTGATCATAATATGCAGAAGAATTCAAGGTCCTCGGGTTAACATGTGCGAATACATATCATACAACAGTGAAAAGTATTGTAATCATGATCTTTGAAAGCATAAATATATTCATATCAAATCATGTCATATTGTGTCATCATATACGTATTATTTTCTTTAATTGAACTCAGATCATTAGTTGTGACTTTCGTATCAGCTCTAATTCGATGGATCCATCTACATATAACTGTGGTACCCGGCGGCGGAGACATCAGTTACAGTATTATCCATTCACTGAGACTTGGCCTTACGTGTTCGTGTTTGTGTTAGTCACAACCAACTATCATCCTTCGAATCATATCATCATATCCATCACTTATAAAAATCATGCATATACGTAAATTTTTTTAAAATCAAGCATGGAACGTATTTTCATATTTTCAAAAAAATTCACGTTCATAATATCATATACATTTTAAACATGCTATTTTAGTGTTCAGAGCGCTGCTAGGACCGTTAACTCGACCCGAGTGCAAAATGACCATTTTGGCCCTGGAAACCCTAATTGACCATTTTACCCCTGGACCTCAAAATTTTGACCCGAAGCCAACCAAACTTATCAAGACATCTCAAAAAATATTTTTAATCATTTCCTACACGTAAACTCGAGCCCATTCAGTAACTTTTACGATTCATTTTTAAACTTGGACCAAGGTCTCGATTTTAACCTGAAACTTAACCAAAATTTCCCAAATTTTAACCATAGCTTATTCATATCCTACCAGCCCTTAAACAACGCAATTCCAGAAATTTTTAATCCCTTAAAATAGGCAGCCACTTGCTGGAAATTTCTGCCTATTGCATCCTTCGAACCCTAATGCGTTTAGCCCACAAGAACTCGATCCTAGCCCAAACTAGACAGGACCATCCTCGAACCAAAAAATCCTAGCCCACCTCTTGACCCCGTGGACATACCTAACCACTGCCCTCGGCCCCATGCACGCAGCAAAGGCGATCTACACGACACAAGCCTGAAACCTGATCATGTAACCCTAAATCATGGCTAGCCCCTTAGATTTTCCTTCTACCCAAGACCATCCATGCTTAGACCTCCCTAGACCACGGTTTGGACCCACTAAGGTCCGCACCACGGCCTGGTTTAGTCCTTCATGGTCGTGCCCTTCTTTTCCTTCGCCTAATCCACCCATAAGCCCTAGCTCCGCAAAGATCCGACCGGCCCTCACCAAAGCTCGACCAAATCTCTACTCCAGCTCCTTGACGCCTCCGTTCTCAGTTTGTACAGCCCTTAAAAAGTTATACATGCTAGAACTGATCTCCCTTATCTTCAATTAATCAGTTACACGAGATTAAAAGCTCTAACTGATAAGCTTTCTTAACGAAAGATTACTTTGAGTGTTTTCCGCTTGGTTTCTAACCAAACTCGATCTAATACATCGAAGTCAACATTCTTAGAACACGAGCTATTGCATCTCATTGATTTATTGTGTTGAAAGCACCTCAAAGGTGCCGAGCAGACGATCCATTAATTGGTAGCAGAGCGAGCTGTTCTAAGAAAGACATTTGAAAACTGATATCTCTTTAAAATATGCTTTAAAATGGTTTTCAAAAACTCTCTTATAATGTTATATGTGTTTGCCGTGATGTTTTTGTTGTTTAAGCTATGTGCAGGATTTTTGAGTTCAACTGACCGCATGATAGCTAAACTGATCAGCGAACAAGATTTCAATTGCCAGCTTATCAGTTCAACTAATCAACAGACGAAACACAACTACCAGCTGAAACTGATGAGTTAAGTGGAGCTTAATCATCATAAGTGCCGCCGCTTCATTGCCGTATCAAATCCTAGTAGTTGATCAACGCGGTTCAGCATCAGCTGAGTCCATTTTGCATCAGTTAGACCAGGTAGCCAGCACAGAGATAAATTCCAAGGCAATTAGTTGTTCTTATGGCAAAAGAAACTGTTGGGATCGATTAGGGGGTAATCGTTGAGCTACAATAGCTCGGTTCTTTAAATATTGAACACCGATGAATTAAATCGAGTTTGGTTAAAAACCAAGCGGAAGATACTCGAAATAATCCTTCGTAGAAACTAATTAATTATTTTGTAAACCATTTAAAATATATGCAAGTTGAATGAGTAAAAATATTCAGTTGAAGCATTTTATCAAACACTTGGTGTACAATATTTTGATATTTGAAGAACACATAAAATGCTTCAACAATGCATCTTTAAAAACAGTGAAAATGATAAGCAAATGCAATAAAAAAATAGACACAAATTTGTTTATGGATGTTCGGAGATTTCAACACTCCTACGTCACCCCTTCTTCCCCTTGGGAAGGATCCACTAGAAGACTTTGATTTATACAACTACTTGTACAAACCCATTCCGGAAGGGCAGCACCCAACTAGAACTCCTAGCACTCAAGATTGTAGGCAGCATCTCACAATCAGCATATTGTTTAATGTCTCATATGCAAAGACTACATACACAAGTTTATTGTCTTTGTGCAAGACTCACTCAACTAATCTTTGAAGTTCAACTCTCTTGTATATGTGTGAGTGATTGTGTGTGAGGAATTTATCATTTACAGTGTACATCTCAAATGTATCCTCACACAAGGGCTTGTGCTCTCAACTAGCTGATATCTTCATGCTAACTGCCCATGCTTTGAATCCACTTCAAAAGCTGTTGTTTGATCTTTAATATGTTGTATTTATAGGCTCCAACATTGATATATACGTTAGACACAAGAATATGACCGTTGGAAAGTTTCTGTACCGTTTCTGGAATTGCAACGGTCAAATTCGTCTTGCTGGACATTTTCTCGACTGGTCAACTCTGGTCAACTCAACTGGTCAATCAGTTCAACTGGTTCAGTTGTTCTGGTTCAGTTTAACTGGTTCAGTTGGACTGGTTCAACTGGTCTTCAGCTGGTCTGGTTCAGTTTCAGCTGGTTCAGTTCGGCTGGTCTGGTTCAACTGGTCTTCAGCTGATCTGGTTCAGTTTCAGTTGATCAGCAGCTGGTTCAGTTCAGTTGGTTGGTCAGCAGGTCAACAGTTGGTTCAGTTGGTTCAGTTTCAGCTGGTGTGCTGAAATCAGCCTAGCTGATTTCAGTTTGTGCAGAACCAGTAACGTCATCGTCATTTATCAGCATCTTAAGCTTTGATTCAGACTTTTACTTCTGAAGATGATTTGTAGATCATTGTCTTATCTTTCCAACGCATACTGAATCGCTTCATTTCGATAACCGAGCTGAGAGATATGACCAAAATACCGCAGCTGCTCAAACTCAACTGATTGCTGTTTTCGTGTGATCAGTTTGGTAATTGAACGATCACTTAGACCATGAAAACATCCGATTTTGCCCAACTGACGTGAAATACTATTTGTTCCAAATTGAGTTCTCTAATCAGTACAGTTGGCGGATTGTCATTTGGATAATCCAGTTGAGAGATATCATCAAAATACAAAAGCTCGCCAGAAATTCAGTTTGTGCAAAATTCAGTTTCAGCTTGCTTCTTGTGTTTGCAACTTCACACTTGAGTAAATATATTAGAAACACAATAACAAGTTTTGTTAACATCAAAATCAAGATTGCGAACTTGAAAAGTTCCAATAGAAACTCAAAATCGATGCAGCATTCCAAGCATTCTAGACGACCAATTGTTGGTACACTCAGTTCTATTTTATATAAACTGACTGATACTTGATGTTATTTGATATTTGCTAAGTGTAGTAGCAATTACCTTACATAAGATAGTGTGCTTTATTTTAATACAAGGGACGCATAATGGATTAAAATTAACATCATGTGTATCCAGTTAGTTTGCATGTAACTGAACTGATTTTTCCAGTTTGTATGCTGACTTAACTGCTTGAGTGTTTATAGCTAAAATTCTGTTTAAAATCGCGCAACGATTATATTTTTGAGTGGGAGTTTTTGAAACAGTTCTTGAGGGGGAGCTATTCTTTAAAACTGATTTTAAATTTTCCATCCCTCGAACTGTCAAATTGTTTTCAAATCGTTTTATTCAGTTGTTGAGGGGGAGCTTTTCTTTCTGCTATCACTCGAATTGAAAGTTCTTTTATTTGCTTTAATGTTTTTCAGCGTTTATTATTCTCACAAAGGGGGAGAATTATTTATTGTTTAAATTTTTTTTAAAATCGCTTAAACTGTTCAAGTTTTGTGATCATCAAAAAAGGGGGAGATTGTTGGAATATTTCATATTCGCAACTTTATTTTGATGTTAACAAAACTTGTTTATTTATTTCTAATGAGTTTACCTAAGTGCGTAGAAATTGAAACTGACTAGGCATCAAACTAATCAGTTACCAAGCATAAACTAAAGATATCGAGACGCAAACTGAAAGTGCCAACTGATCGATCGAACTGAACCAGGACAACTGAAGTATTAAGAGAAGTTCAACTGATTATCCAGTTGATAGGTGGTTCAGCTGAAGACCTTCAGAAGCCCGGCCAGCTGATGAAATGTTCAACGGATGAAGAGCCCAACTGATCAGTTCAACTGAATCAGTGAAATCAGTTTAGCTGACGAGTCAACTGATTTCACCTCACCAGTTCAAGACCAGTTCAACTGACCAGTTCAGAACATCAGTTAGGAGCGAACCAGTTTGCCGATACGACAAGCTTAATCCAACTGTGCACAAAGGTACAAAAGCTATTGTACGATCAAGGTACAATAAGAGACGTTGCAGCAGCGCTTAAAGCCAAATGTCCCAGATATCTATTTGGGGGAACAAATTCAAACTGCAACGGCTTCATTCACTGAGTCTCAGTGTACGTTCAGCCAAACTCCTATAAATAGAAACCAAAGCTGAGTGAAGGCGATGATGAGAGTTGACGAGTGAAAAGATAAAATACATAGAGGGCACGTAGAATGCTTATCAGCTTTGAAGAAGCAATCAGCTCAGAGAGAATACTTCAACATGTTATCAGCTTAGTTTTAGAAGCTTATTTCCCTCAGTGTGTTAGAACACTTTCGGGTACTTTTCAGATATTAGTTCTAACACACACACACACACCACCACTCAAATTCCGTCTTGCACAATGACGTAAAACATGTGTATATAGTCTTTCTCACATAGACGTAAAAGAAGTGTTGGCTGGAAGGTGTTGCCTTCAGGCTAGACTAGGAGTTCATTTAGGCAGTGAGTAAGTCCTAAGCTGGGTGGGTTTGTACAACTAGTTGTTTGTATCGATCAAAGTCTTCTAGTGGATCCTACCCGAGGTGGTAGAAGGGGTGACGTAGGAGCATTTAAAGTCTCCGAACATCCATAAACATATCTTGTGTACTTTAACTGCTAACCCCTTGCTTTAAACTGATTTGATCAGTTCGAGTAGCTATCAGTTCAGTTTTCACCATAACTGAACTGATACATGGTAGAACTAATCTCCCTTATCTTCAGTTAATCAGTTACACGAGATTAAAAGCTCTAACTGCTCAGCTTTCTTAACGAATGATTACTTCGAGTGTTTTCCGCTTTGTTTCTAACCAAACTCGATCTAATTCATCGATGTCATCATTATTAGAACACTAGCTATTGCAGATCATTGATTTATTGTGTTGAAAGCACCTCAAAGGTGCCGAGCACACGATCCATCACACACAAATCAGCATATAATGATGTGAATGATGAGAAAAACGAGATTTAGGGCCTGCATTTGCATCATATTTACTCTTGAAACCTTTGAGAATCGCGTAGAACGTTTACTGGAGAGACGAAGAAGAAATCTTTTGAAAAATCTTGAGAAAATTAGGGAGAAAAATTGCTGAATTTCGAGCCTTGCTGCTGCTGAGTGGGGAGGGGGCGGCCAGGGGTGGATTTAGGGTTTGAGTGTAGGATTTGATTAGAATATTAAGTTCTAACGAGCCCTTAATTAAAAATAATGAGATTAAAAAGGATTTTAGGCCCATTATGCAATAAAATAGTCCCATCAAGCCCAAAAATACCCCCGTAAAATATTTCTTTTAGGTACATTTTTTAAAATATTCCCCGAATCCTCAAAAAGTCCCCCAATTTGCTAAATTTTGCGTGCCGGTTTAAAATATGACTCGTTGAGTAAAAATTCCTTAACAAGGCCCATTTTCAAAAATTATCCTTATTTACACCATATATTAAATAATTAAAATAACTATTTAATAAAAACATTTTTCCTTAATTGTTCCCGATCTCCGTTCCTCGTTCGAGCGTGAAATACTTCTAAAAGCCTTATATCATGCAATCTTATTGAACGAAGAATTAAACATATATATTCTTGTTAAAATCATGCATTAATGCGTTAAAAATAAATTAATTAAAATACATAATAAATTCGATAACATGCATGCATGTGGTTCACGTGGACCTTCAAATTTTTGGGACTTTACAGGGATAGAGGCTAGGGTTTGATGGATTTACATGGGTTTTACGGCTAAGCAAGGAGGATAGTGCACCTGGGCTCGGCCAAGGCTTGGTCAGGGTTCGGTGTGGGCGGTGTTGAGGGGCAAGGAAGAGTCCTAGAACGGCTGGACTCTGTTGGTCGAAGTAGGGAGGCAAAACCATAGGTTTAAGGGCAAGGTGGCGTGCATGGCTTGGCTTGGGTGTAGGAGCATGCGTGGTGGCTCGAGGATGGTCCGGAGGGGTCTAATAGGGTCCTAGATAGGTTCCTAGGCGGCTGGGATTAGATGGCTCGTAGAAAGGAAAGCCGCGACCAAGGGTCTCTCGCGCATGGGCGCGCACGGCTTGGCTTAGGGCTGGGGGCTGGTGCGTTGGGTCAAGGATGGGCATGTAGGATCTAGAAGGGTATGGGACTGGCCTGGTCCAGGATGGCTCGGTTGTGGCTCGTGGTTTGGGCGAGGCGAGCGGTTTAGGAATGGCTAGGGTTTGGTTTTGGCTAAGGGAAGAATATAGGCTCGAACTGTGGTTCACGGGGCTGGTTTGTGGGTCGCGGGGGTAGTTTAGATATGAAAGTCTATGTTTAAAAGTTGAGAAGAAAATATTAAGTTTTGAATTTTATTCGAGTTTAAAACGTTTCACAATTTAGTTATTAAGTGATTAAATTTAAAGGCTCGGGTTTACGTCTAAAAAAATATTAGGAATCAAATTTAAGCCTATATGTGCTATGGGTTATGTTTAAGTTAATAAAATTAAGAATAATTTAAAATTGAGAAGTTCAAGGTACAGGGGTAAAATGATCATTTTACGTCTCGGATATTACGAAGGGTCTGACAGTGTCCCGAAGTATCATAAGACATGCTCAATGATATTTTTAAATTTTTATGACGAAAATATGATATTTTTATGATATATACAAAGGATGTACGATTTTTACCGAAAAATTCTATTTTAAGATTTTTGAAGGATACGAGATTTTATAAATAAAAGGAAAATAAAATATTTTGAAGGATGTGAATTGACTGTGACATATATGATATGATATGATTTGAGATATCGTGAGGGAAAAGGCCCCAGAGGGAGCCCATTTATGGGAGAAGGCCCAGATGGAGCCCGACGATCGTATTTTCATTTTTGGCCATGGTCCAGTGACGAGAGTTGTTGACGCCTCGCCCCCAGGTACTTGGTAAGCGAAGACTGATCGATCGACCACATGATGATATGATACAGCTATTCACTTTCAAGGATCAAAATTCACTCAAAAATGATACACGATGTTGGGAAACTTTACGATTTAATGAGTTATGATTTATTTACGATAACAAATTTATGCTAGCTTATTTTAAATAAAAGCATGATTTTAATGCATGTGTCTGTATATGTATTTTTTGCTATGTATTGTAAGAACGTGATGAGTCATTAGACTCGCTAGGTTTGGATGGTTGCAGGGGAAGATGATTTAGTATTTAAAGTTTTACGTAAAGATTTTGAGGATTATTTATTTAGAGATTTTATACTTTATTTTGAAGTTAGTCGTTGGATTATTTTAAAGTGACGTATGATTTTGTGGTAACAATTATGGATTTTTATGCATGTTAGAATTTTAAATGCTGGGTTTATTTTTAAGTGAGTGTTCGAATTTCACTCGAAAAGAAAAAATTTATAGTATTTTAAAGTTAAAAAGTAATGGAAGTTTCAATTATATACTATATATTATAAAATTCATTTGATTTTTCAAATATTTGATTATTGTTTGAGAAAATTGAGACATTGGTTGGGCCAGATTCGATTTTTTTTAAAAAAATAATAATAATAGTAATTTAGATAATGATTTGGGCAGAGGATAAGTCTAATGAGGTTGTAGAAATTGGGCCAGAAGAAAATTTGGACCTTTGTTTGCGATTTTGTTTGGAATTTGATGGGCTAATCAGCCCAACAAAAATATACATTTACACCTAGTTAGTTCACACAAGATTTCAAAACTCTGAATTGAATATACCTCATTTAATTGGATTTGAAAGAATTCAACAGTACAAATATGTTTTTGGGTGTGATATAATGAAATTTTGATTTGAATATAATTTTTTAAACTTGAGGAAATCTTATCGAAATTGGTTGGATTTGAGCCTCATTGGAATGTGATATTTGAGTTTTTTTATATAATTTACAATATTTGGATTGCATAATAATTATTAACTAATAAATTTTTAATGAAGTGACGAGCACTTTATTTTATATTAATCGTAATATCGTCAAATTTACATTTTAAGCTAAACGCAACATCATCTTTAAGTGGGAGCGACAATGGTGAAGCATAGAAAATATTAGAGTTGGATCCTCTGTATATAATTAAAGAGTAAATAGTAAGTTTTTTGTGAGATAGTCTCATGGATCATATCCTTTTGACCAGTCGACTTGATCAATATCTTTAATGAAAAATAATATTTTCTATGATTCGAGTCAGATTGGAGATACATCTTATAAAATTGACTCGTGATACAATCTCATAAGAGTTTTTTATAATTAAAATTAGGTTGAATGTCTTTTCTATCAAAGTTGACCATGCTTATAAATAATAATTAGATCAAAAACCATTTTATTTACTTTGTTGATTATACATGCATACAAATTTATTTCTACTATTTTATTAAGGTTGAGTAGAGTAAAAAAATCGTTTTTGGTATAATGGTGATTTTTTCTTTTTTACCATCTCTTATGTTTGATGTTAGAAACTTAATTTCGGAAGTTTGACCAACCAAGTTTAAAAGATTATACAAACTGATCAAGAAGACTGAAAAGAACTGATCTAAAAATACGCAAGCTATTGGTTGCCTAACTGAAGATTAGTGCGCATATAAGACAATTGTACTAAGCTAACTGAACTATGTAGCCGAATGGATGATCAGTTGGAACTGATCAGTTTTACTACAATCAGTTGAGAGCTATCAGCTAATTCTATCGGCTGTGTCAAACTGATAAAACAGTTTGACACGTCATCAGTTAAGGAATGTAGCTATCAATCGACAACTGTACAAAAGCATACTGCCACATGTAGTGGGAACGCCGCATTTCAGCAATGCTTCAGTGTACGATTGTCAGAAGGATATTGATGTGGCAAACAACGGATATAAAGATTCAAACACATTCATTGTTACCGTTGGAAGCAAAGCCTATAAATAGCCGAGAAGAGCAGTTGAAAAAATATAACGAAACGATCTACCAAGTTGTTATTCTGTTGAAATCTTTTCACAAGATTTTTGTTCATATTCAAAAGATTTTAAAAGCTCACACTTAACATATACATTCATAGCACTCAAGGCTATACATTGAGCTTACAAGCACAAACACTTATCGTTGTAATATTCGATCTTATAGAGAACAGTTGTGCTAAGTAGTTTCAGATTAGTTGAGAACTGATAAACTGTATTGAAACTAAGAGTTTCAATTTGACATTGTTAAGTCCAAAACTGAAGAGGATTTGTACAAGTCTTTTATTGATCAAAGTCTTTTAGTGAATATCCTATCTTCTAGATAGAAGGGGTGATGTAGGAGTGATTGAAATCTCTAAACATCCATAAATCTTGTGTCTCTTAATTTAAGTTTTATTCTATCTGTAAGTCAGTTTATTTCCACACTTTCATTAGTTAACTGATTGACATTGACATAATAAGATTCCCGAGTTTAATTTATCACTAAACCGACTCATTATTTGAAAAGGTGGTAAAATTGTTAAGTGTTTATTCAACCCCCTCCCCCTTCTAAACATTCTTTCACCTACTAACCGATCCTATCAAGTGATATCAGAGCAGTTGAATCTTGTTCCTGAATATTCATGCCTACAAAATCTGATTACCATGTCTTCCTTCAACAAAATTCCAATGTCCTCAAGAGAAGATTTCGATGACTGGAAGATTAGAATGCATGCTCATCTAGCTGCACAAGATGATGACATGTGGTATGTCATTATTGACGGACCAATGAGAATACTGAAAGCAAATACTGCTGCTGCCATAACTGATGCCACACCACACCGTATTGTGAAGCCAAGAGAAGAATGGACAGTATAGGACAAAAGAAAAGCCAATTTGGACAATGTGGCCAAAGATATCTTGTACAAAATGCTGAATAAATTCACTTTCAGCAAAATAAAAATGTGCAAGACTGTAAAAAAAATCTGTGAGAAGTTGACTCAGCTCTACGAAGGCAATGAGCAAACCAAAAAGAATAAACTTTCAGTTGTTGTTCAAAATTCGATAATATTAAAATGAAGATTGGAGAATCTATGTACAATATGATGAGAGAATCATCGGTATAATAAACGAATTGAATGCACTTGGAAAGGTGTATTCAAATAAAAAAGTAACGCTGAAGGTAGTCAGAGGTCTTTCCAAGGAATGAGATGTTAAGACAATGGCTATGAGAGAATCAAAGGACCTGAATAAGGTCGAATTACATGATCTATTTGCTGATCCGAAGATCTATGATTTCGAGTTGGAAACGAGAGAAGGAGAACCATCCACACCAGCAGCTACAACAGCTCTTAGTGCTGCCAAACTGGAACCAAAGCTATGTAATTATTTGTCAAAAATATTGGAAGATTCATGAGAAGAAATCAAGGCTCTTTTCAAAGACAATATCAGAGGAATAACACCAAGGAAGAACCAAATGCTTGCTACAACTGTCGCAAAATTGGATACTTCATTGCTTTCTGTCCTAAGCCAAAGAAGGATAGTCGAGTGTTAGCTAAAAAGGGAAAGAAATCACATGAGCACAGGAGAAGAACCAAATATGATAAGAAATCATTCAGAAAGAAACACGAAATTCTTCTAGATGAGGAAAGTAAATCCAAATGGACAGAATCTGATAGCGATAAATCAGAACATGAGAGCTTGAGCAGCTCTAGCGATGATGAGGAAGTCAAGTGTATGATGGCTGATGACACAGAGCTAGAATCAACCAGTGAACATGTATTCGATTTTAGTTCAACTGACTTTACACGTGATGAACTTATTTCCACATTACATGACATGGTCAACGAGTATCACAAGCTTGCCCTCTCAGTTGAGAAGGCCAAAGCAAAGCAAACTGATCCAATGACGATAAAACTAAAACTGATAAATCAGTTGAACTGTTGAATCTTAAACGGGAGATTGCTGAGCTGAATGCTGAAAAAAGCAAGAATCAATATATGATTCAGCAGTTAATGCTTGAGAATTCAAAGCAAACTGAGCTTATTCAGGCATGGAATAAATCATCAGTTGCACTAGCTGAAATGCAAGATATGCAAAAATTAGTCACCTATAAACCTGGTTTAGGCTTTAGCAATCATGATGAAACTTCTACCAGTGATACTCAGCCAAAACTAAACATGGGCAAAGGGAAATATATTCACTTTGTCAAATCAGTTGTGGTACAAGAACAACCTGAGCCGAGTAGACCAGTTGAACAGCCTAATGAAAATAAGAACAAGGCTAAAAGGTATGGAATTGGTTATAGCCCTAAAACTTCAACTGATTCGTGTAGCTGGCCACCTAAAAGGTTCAACAATAAATACCTGATTTCTCCAAATGGCTATTCCAATTACCTTAAATGTAAATCAGTTCAGAAAATATATCGGCTGAACAACCAGTTGAACAACGCTAAAGCACATAATGCCTCATCTGCACACAACACACCAAGCTGACACAAGCCGAGAAAAACCATTTGGAACACAACAACTACAAAGTCAGTCAGACTGATCCAAGTCTAGGTTCCTAAGGACTAATCAGTTTAGGACCCAAACAGATATGAGTACCAAAATTATTCATTGTGTGTGATTGCAAGTGACATGTACAAACAAAGAATCAATCTGGTAACTAGACTGTGGATGATCGCGGCATATGACAGGGAATGCAAATTTGCAATCACAACTGATTAAATACACTGGTCCAAACATCAGTTTTGGAAACAACTCTAAGGGTAAAACTGTGTGCAAGGGTAAACTTATCCATGGTAACTTTACTATCAAAGATGTCTTACTAGTTGAGAATCTGAAGTATAACTTGATTAGAATTAGTCAGTTACGCGACAACAATTTCTCAGTTCAGTTCCACATACACACTTGCACAGTTAGAAACTCAACTAATGAGATCATTTTAACTGGAAATCGTTGTGGAAATACTTACAAAGTCAGTTGGACTGATCAACCTAATGCACCAGTTTGTTTTATAGCTTCAAAATCTTCTAAGAACTGGTTATGGCATAAAAGTTTGAACCACCTAAACTTTAAGTCTGTTGCTTATCTGAATAACCTGATCTTGTAACTGATTTTCCCAAAATAGATTTTTCAAAGGATAAAATTTGTTCAGCATGTCAGTTTGATAAGCAAGTAAGATCTTCATTTAAAAACAAGGTGAGTAAATCATCCTCGAGATGCTTAGAACTGCTGCATATGGATTTTTTTGGTCTTATGACAGTCATGAGTTTAGGGGGAATGAAATACATCTTGGTGATCGTTGATGATTTTTCAAGATTTACTTAGGTTATCTTTCTAAAATCTAAAGACCAAACTGCTGCATAACTGATTAAACTTTTCAAAAGACTATTAAATAAAATATCAGTTGGTATTGATAGAGTAAGGTCTGATCGAGGGACTGAATTCATCAATCAAAATCTTTCACAATTTTTAGAAAATACTGGGATCAAGCATGATCTCTCAGCAGCTAGAATACCTCAGCAAAATGATGTATCTGAGAGAAGAAATCGAACCCTTAAAGAAGTTACTAGAACAATGCTTGCTGATTCTAGTATTACTCAGAGGATTTAGGCAGAAGTAGTAAACACTGCGTGTTACACTCAGAACAGATGGATGATTAATAAAAATCATTTGAAAATGTCATATGAGATCTGGCATAGACGTAAAAGTGTGGTTTCTTATTTCAAAATATTCGGCTGCAGATGTTTTATTATCGATAATGGCAAAAATCATTTAAAAAATTTTGATGCTAAATCTTCAAAGGGAATATTTCTTGGTTACTCATCAGTTATTAAAACTTATCGAGTATTTAACAAATGCACTTTGAATGTCCAAGAGTCAGTTCATGTGGGTATTTGATGAATCTGTACTAAATGATAAGCTAACTGATTCAGTTGAGCTAGTTGATCGCTTTACAGATATAAGTTTGGATGATGATAGTGAAGAAGAAAATCACATCAATCAAAATATCCTTCAAACACCAAAATCAGAAGTGCTGGATCAATCAGTTGAACAAGAAATTGTTCCTAATAATCAGTTGGTATAATATTCAAATACCAAGTGAAGCAGCAGCAACTGAAAATGAAGAGGACATTTAGTTGCCAACTGAAACAGTTGCTGAGATTGATGCAACAAATGCTGAATACAGATGGAAGAAATCTCATCCACCAGAATTGGTGACAGGCAACCCATCTGATCCGCTAAGAACTCAAAATAAAATGATTAATTTATTTGTTCATTCAACTTTTGTTTCCCAACTGGAACCGAAGAAAACTGATGAAGCTCTTGCTGATCTTAACTGGATAAATGCCATGCAAGAAGAGATAAATCAGTTTACCCATAACAATGTCTGGAACTTAGTTCCAAGACCAGTTTCTAAAACTGTTATAGGTACGAAATGGGTGTACAAAAACAAACTGAACGAAGATGGTTCAGTTGTGCGCAATAAACCGAGGCTTGTAGCACAATGATATAGGCAAGAAGAAGGAATAGATTACGACGAAACATTTGCACCAGTTGCAAGACTGGAAGCAATCAGAATATTTCTTGCTTATGCCTCATTCAAAAACTTTAAAGTCTACCAAATGGACGTGAAGAGTGCATTTCTGAATGATCAGTTGGAGGAAGAAGTATATGTTGAACAACCACCAGGTTTTGTTAATCACTCTCTTCCTGATCATGTTTATCATTTGAACAAAGCTCTATATGGTCTTAAAGAAGCTCCAAGAGCTTGGTATGAAACACTTTCAAAATTTCTAATAGATCATAATTTTACTGTTCGATTGGTTGATAAGACTATGTTCAAATTTTCAAAGAATGATCATATTTTACTTGTCCAAATATATGTTGATGATATTATTTATGGGTCAACTAATCCCAAATTGTGTGAGAAATTTTCCAAGTTAATGCAGGAAAAATTCGAGATGAGTATGATGGGTGATATGAATTCTTTCTCGGTGTGCAAGTGAAACAACTGGAAACTGGTACTTTTATCAGTCAGACCAAATACACGAAGGAATTGCTCAAGAAATTTGGCATGAAAACATGTTCAGATGCAAATACTCTCATGAGTTCTTCGATTATATTAGATAATGATCAGGGGGTAATATCAGTTGAGACGGATATAAGTTAAATATTTACTCATTTTATATTATTTAAATATGTCTATATTTATTTTGTTTAACATAGGGATAGGGTTGAGTAATATTTAAATAATAAAATCTTGTCATAAAGTGAATAAAAAGAATAGGATAAACCATCCCTGCCTCAATCGTTCCATAGATTTCCAATTTTTCATTAGAGTCAACCACGAAAGACCTAAAAAAATGAAATAGAAAAAGATACATTGGCTCCAAAAAATATGTTATAAAACATATGTTATGGAACTTGATCATTGTTAATGAGATTCGAACAGATATTTAAATTAATACTAATTTACTCCTGACCACTCTACAGATGTCTAATGGGTTCTTTATTATACATAACTACTAGTCGTCCTAATATTGTATTTGTTGTTTGTATGTGCGCCAGATTTCAGACAAATTCTAAGCAATCACACTTTTTAGCTTCCAAACATATATTGAAATATCTTAAAGGCACACAAAATGTGGCCTTATGGTATGCTAAGGACTCATCGTTCAATTTAGTTGGCTATTCAGATGCAGATTATGCAGGATGTAAGCTTTATCGTAAAAGACCAGTGGATCATGTCGGTTTCTAGGAGATAGACTGATTTCATGGTTCAACAAGAAACAAACATCCATTGCAACTTTCACAATTGAAGCAGAATATCTTGTTACTGGAAGCTGCTGCGCTCAATTGCTCTGGGTTCAGCAACAACTGAAAGAGTATGGAGTCATTACAAAAGAATCACCAATCTTTTGTGATAATACAACACAATTGTGATTACATATAATCCAGTTCTTCACTCAAGGACCAAGCATATCGATGTTAGACATTCATTCATCAGAGATCATGCTCTAAAGAAGGCAATCAGGCTAGAATACATACCAACTGATCAACAAGCAGCTGACATCTTCACCAAACCATTACCCGATACTAAGTTTTCTAATTTTCGCAATATTCTTGGTTTAATTTATCTGTCTTAATTATATTTGTTTGAATGCTGATATGTCAGTTATTTCTAATATTCAATTAGTCAACTGCTAGTTAGTCAACTGCTAGTTAGTCAACTGATATCACTTAGTGTGAAGAAAGGAAACAACAATTAATCAAAACATCAACTTTATTGATAATATCTTTTACATATTGCATGATTCATTTCCCTTTCATTGGCATCTAGCCAAAGGGACATCCAACTAGACAAATAATTACAAGAAATTCTTCTGAAGCCTTCCGAAAAAACAATCTTTTACGGCACTCTCTGCTCCTTCAAAATCATAAACTCTAAAAGACCTTCATCAGTGGCAAGATCTGAAGTATGGATAACATCAAGACGCCTTTTATACTTGATCTCAGTTGCCCTCTGTTTGTTAGTAGCAACTGATCCATCCCGCTGAATGGTCTAGAGGTCATGCATTTTAGTCCGAGTGGACATAACTTTTTCCAAAACAAGATCCTCAATAGCTTCTTTCAAACTCTCCAAACGACGAATCATTGCTGAAGGAAGAAGGATGTTGGAACTGCTTGCTCTATCCATTTGTGCTTAATTGTTGTTTTATTATCTAATGACAGTGATCTTATTTATAGACAGACCCGTATTGAATAAGTAGAAGAAGACAAAGAGACATCAGTTAACAGAATGCCCTTGACTGATTCAGATTGAGTTTCTTCTACCCTCTTTTATTAATATGTATTTATTGAGGGGGAATGTCGAATTTAAATGGTTAACTGATAAGACAATAGTCAGTTGGTCTTCAACTGAACTGACTCAGTTTTCAACTTATCACTCAGTTTTCAACTGATCACTCAGTTACTGACCTAACTGATCTTATTCCATAAGTTAACTGATTATGTGATAAGTATTTCATATTAAGTGATGTGACTGTTAAAATCATGTATTTAATTAATGTCATTCATGAATAGTAGTTTGAAACGTGGCCCCACATGGTCCATTAGACTTCTGTACACACGATTTTATCTTGGACTGACACGTGTTCAAAAATTTGAACAGTCACAAACATAAGAACTTGAACCCACTTCATTTCAGTTTCTTTACGCGCATTACAACTCTCAGAGCAAATCAAATACATAGAGCTTTTTCTCGCAGATATTCAAACTATCAGCAATGGCAAATCAAGTCCCTGTATACATTCTCAACGCAATGGCTATTGAATTTGATTCAGTTCTGACAGTGAAGGACGAAGCTATCAAGGATTTCTTTCTCAAGCTTGAAGCAGCTGGACTGAAGAACTTTCTGGGATTACCATCTCAAGAAATCTATCTTAAAAAGATTCAGGATCTGTATGCTAATGCTTCATCTCTGCTGATGGCAAAATCACTTCAACCGTCAACAATCAACTGCTGATCATTGACGAAGTCTCCTTCAGCAATCTCTTCCAACTGCCTTTGGATGGCTTGGCTAATATATCTGAAGTTAAGACGTCTGATGTAGAGGAGATGCAGACGCTATTATTGAAAGAGGATCGGTTACGGTGCCGGTAGCGCAACAGAAGTTTCAAAAATTTAATTTTTAGCAAGAAAAACCAAACACCTCAACTATAGTGTGTAGCAAATACAAAACACGAAAATGTCATACATAGTGTGTTTATAAAGTATACCTATCAATCTCTTGATATTGGTGTTTGGCTCCAACAAGGTTGTAAACAACTAGGCTCTTCAATGGTAGACAATCTACAAGCTCTCCTTTGAGCACTCATTGCTCAAATATTAAGCCCACCACCAACTAGCTAGATCTCCTCTTATTTTGCACTGGAAAAATAAGAGGATTTTTCAAAGAGAAGTGTATTGTTTCCGCAACAATTGAAGAACAAAAATATGGAGAATAATATGCTCAAAATTTCGGCCATGGTGGAGTAGGAGAGAAAGGGGGGACATTTTTCTTGGTTGTGGAAAAGTTAAAGTGTGTCCCAAAAGCATGCATGCCTTTTTGACTCAAAAAGTTGTGTCCAACCCTTCACCTTCCAAGCATACATTTTAAGTGGGCTTGTAACATTTACAAAGCCCATGGACTTTATTTAAATGTGTCAAACACATTTGTGCTCAATTAAACCTTACTTGATTTTATTCAAGCCCACTAGTTGAATAAATATTTCTAATTGGGCTTTACAAGGCCCAATGTTGTTTAATTAATCCAACACTTGAATTAATTTAATTATTTGAACTCTACTAGGTCCACTAGTGTTTAATTAATTCAACACTTGAATTAATTTAATTTAGTCCATAATAATGTATATGAAAATCACAATTTTTAAATACATTACTCGTTTGGCCAACTTTTAATTTAGGAACACTTCCTCAAATTAAAGTTACATTCTCCTTATAGAAGTCATACTTCTATTTTATTTACGCTTATAAACTTTTTTATAAGCCGTTCAACACATTGAATTATTTTACTTCTCAACGGGATCTAGAAAGCTAGCACTTGTGTGGTCCTCAATGGTTCATTGATACAACTAGCCGGGGGTTCACATCTCCATGTGATTCGGACTAAACATGTCCTTATACGAGCATACCCCAATTGCTTCATTCTTAATTATCAACTCCTTGATAACAAGAACGTCAGAACTCAAGTCTGATAATACCCAACCAATCATGTTAAACGCCTAGCAGCATCGCTTACATGATTCCCCAGGTATCAAATGATAGTGCCTGCAAGAACCATTCAATTATGATTAGTGTACAGTACGATCTCTTCAACTCATATATCCCGACCGATTCGACAACCATTGGTATATCGAGAGTTGTCAATGAATCCATACTATGTGTCATGTTGTAGTTGCATCGATGGTATAATCTATGAAACCCCTTTCATAATTACCACCATACTCTGATCAGAGATTTCATACTACATACACATAGGATATCCATACCCGAAGGTAAGCGGTGAATCCCCGACTACAATGCATCGACTCCTATATGTTTCGACAAAACACCCAACCTTGCCACCTGATGACCCCTTGAGATTCGCTAAACAAGTCAAAGAGTAATTCTAGCACATAGAGTCTCAATGTTGTCCCGGGTCATAAGGACTAATGGTGTACAACCATAAACCAGGACGTTTCCACTCGATAAGTGAGAACCACTTGGAAAGTCTTTTATGGAGGGTTGTTCAGTGCACTCTACAAGGAGCACCTATCTGCATGTTCGGACATCACAATGTCCCCTACCAATGAAACATGGTACTCACATCGCAGATACTAGTCTCTAACTCGAGCGGCCAATATCCTTCTTAGCGGCGGCTGAATCGACTAGGAACTGTTTAGAATATACAGTATTCCAAATATGAGTTTCATGATACTCATCATATGAGCATCTCATATTCTTTCTACTATTTGTATATTCAAGGACTTTATCTATGCAACTAGCATGGGTATACAGATAAAGATGTGCCAAAACAACAATTTCAAATATTATTAAAATAAAGATTGTTTATACATAGAGTTTCGTTGTGAACACTCGGCCAACACTTGGCTCGACGGGCACCTACTCTAACAATCACCCACTTGCACTAGAGCCAACTACCCATATGCTTCGAACCCTTCGATTCGCGATGCTTCTCGAATAATGGTCCAGGTAAAGGCTTAGTTAGTGGATCAGCAACATTATCTGCGGAGCCGACTTTGTCAATTGAGATTTCTCCTCTTTCCACAATCTCTCGGATGATGTGGTAACTTTCTCAATACATGTTTGGACTTCTGATGAGACCTTGGCTCCTTTGCTTGAGCAATGGCTCCCGTGTTGTCACAAAACACCGGGACAGAAGCAACTCCATTAGGAATGACACCCAACTCTTGGGCGAAATTCCTTATCCAAACAGCCTCCTTTACTGCAGCTGATGCAGCAATGTATTCTGCCTCAGTGGTGGAATCCGCTGTACTGTCTTGCTTGGAACTCTTCCAAGAGACAGCAGCACCATTGAGCATGAATATGAATCCAGAGGTTGACTTCAAGTCATCGATATCGCTTTGGAAGCTAGAGTCGGTATAGTCCTCCAATTTCAGTTCTCCACTCCCATAGACCAAGAACAATTTATTGGTCCTTCTCAAATACTTGAGGATGTCTTTCACAGCTTTCCAATGTGGAAGACCAGGGTTCGATTGATATCTACTCACTACACTTAGTGCGAAAGCCACGTCAGGACGTGTAGATATCATCCCATACATGATGCTACCAATCGCAGATGCATATGGAATGCGTGTCATCGCCTCTATCTCTGCATCAGTCTTGGGAGACATAGACTTGGATAGGGACACGCCATGACACATTGGTAGATGTCCTCTCTTGGACTCATCCATCGAGAACCTCTTCACGATGGTATCAATGTATGTGGACTGGGTGAGACCAAGCAATCTTCTTGATCTATCTCTATAGATCTATATTCCCAATACAAAAAATGCTTCACCCAAGTCTTGCATCGAGAACTTACTCGCTAACCATATCTTAGTTGATTGCAACATTCCTACATCATTCTCAATGAGTAGAATATCATTAACATAAAGCACCAGGAATGTCACAGCACTCCCACTGACCTTCTTATACACACAGGGTTCCTCAGGATTCTTAGTAAAACCAAACTCTTTGATTGTACTGTCGAATCTAAGGTTCCAACTCCTAGATGCCTGCTTTAGAACATAAATAGATCTTTGAAGTTTTCATACCATATGCTCACTTTCGACAGATGTAAACCCTTCAGGTTGAGACATGTAAATCTCTTTCTTAATATCCCCATTAAGAAAGGCTGTCTTTACATCCATCTGCCATATCTCATAGTCATACCATGCAGCTATGGCTAGCAATATCCTTATGAACTTGAACATTGCAACTGGAGAAAAGGTTTCCTGCAAAGGCCCTCGAACTACTTGCTTGAAAATTTGCGGAAAATTAAAATTTTTTTTTTTTTTTAAAGAACTTAATGGCCTCGCTCATAAAATCACTGGTGAAACAAGTTCAATATTTCAAAATAATTGCAGCGGAAGAAAATAAGGTTTTCCAAAAATCACAATTTAAAAATATCCATCAACTGATAAAAATTGTTTGCGGAAAAACATAACAACTGCTGCACTGAGGTCCTCGGGTGCCACTACTGCCGACCCAAGCTGGCTCACTGGTCCCCGCCCTCGGCCCTGGCCTCATCAGTACCTACAACAATCAAGTCTAGTGAGCCTAAAGACTCAGCATGCATAAATCGCAGGTAACGAGTAAAAATCTGAATTTAAAATATGCATGGGATAAAATATCCTGTCCTGAGGCATACTGAAAATAATCTGTACTGAGCAATTATAATACGTGCATAACTGAACTGGAAATCACTGTAAAAATATTTGCTCCTTGGAGCCTGTACTGAAATATCTGGTAAAATTTTCTGTTGAGATTATGTTTTACGCCTGTGGCCACTGCACTAAGCTGAACTGATCGGTAACTGGCTACCGGGGAGGCTGAAACTGAACTGAGCTGGCCGGTCACTGGCGACCGGGTGGTACCATACTGAACTGATCGGTCACTGGCGACCGTATAAAAATAACACTCCCACATAGTGAATGAACCACAAGCCATATCGCATAAATCTAAAAAATAATCATTTTCTATTTAATGCACGTAAAATAATTAACTGGCATAATGAAAATTCCTGTAATTTTACCAACTGGATTGGATTGGATCGTTCCCAGGCTCGCTGCAACCTAACTGTGCCATGAAAAATATGCAATAGCTTAAACTTGACCAACTATGCAATTTACGTTCAAAAGATGCGACTATGACGCCTAATGACTTCGCATTTAATCATGACTCCGAGCCAACCTGAACTGACACTGAACTAACGTATAGTCATGATTAAAATACGCTGAAAAATCATAAAATAATGTTCCTAAAATGATAGGGTCGAAATCTAGGTGGAATGGAGGCCAAAACACGAAACGCTCTTTCGAGAGTCACTTTGGCACATTGCACCGTAAATTCTCGTACGACCTCAAAAATGATCCAAATGACAAACGGTCAAAAACATGACCTTCCTAACTCAATGAGGCACTGTCCAGTCCAAGGCCATGGGCTAAAAGCCAACCAAGAACTCAAACGAGCCTCTGAACCGACACAGCAACTTGCTGTAATTTCCAGCAGCTGCGACCTAGCTTGCATCGCGTCGTTTGCGAGACTTTTAGCCATTGGGGCTTGAACCACCGACCAAAGCCTCTCCACAACGTCCCAAGGAATGATTTGAACCATGGCTAAGGGCCCTAGGCTAGCCACAATTCGCCTCATTCCAGCAACCACCCGAAAGTTCTCACCGAGGGCCCTCATGCGTGCGTGTGTAGTGTTTATGCTATGATCGATGTCTTGCGTCGTTCCAGTGGCCATTTGATTGACCATGGCACGATCTAGACATCTAGGAGCATGATATGAACCGTGGCTAAGGGCCATAGGCCAACCAAGATCCACACCAAGCCAACCAACTCGAAGTACATGTGCTGTCAAAACCAAAGGGGCCGAGAGGGGAGGGGGCCGTTTTCACGTTTTGATTAAAAACCGAGGGGCCATGGACCAAGCCACCAAAAGGGCAACTTAGTCACGTCTTAGACATGCTAGGGAAGTGATCCAACCATGGCTAAAGGCCCTTGGGGCAGCCAAGATCAGATCCTTCCTCCTTGACATCCAAACTGAATTTTCGAATCACATTTCTGCACTTATGGGGAACTTGCTGTCATTTCGGTTTTTCAGCAAGTATGGGGCTGGTTTGAATGGACCAACATGGTCCTAATGCATCCTACTACATGTATACAAGCCGCCTTGGGAGCCTGGAGTCGATCCAATACCTGAAACCATCAAAACTCAGAAAAACGTGAAGCTTGTCAAGGGAAGTCGAAAATTCTGCATGTGTGTTCCAAAATATTTTGACATGGATCTCGATTTTTGCTTGCTACAACATGATCATGTACTGAAAAATAAATGATAATATGACTTGATTGAGGTTTGAAAGAAATCTAGACATGCCTGGTTTTGTTTCGAAAGAAAACGAACGAAACAACGACGACGCGGCACGGAGGAGGTGGAGCGCTTCTTGTCTACCTTCCTTGAACTCGATTTTCTTGCCTTTCTCCCTAGCTATGGCTCACGATTTTTACCTCTGAAAAGGGTCTTATTTTCACTCAGATTTCGAAAGAAAGGAGAGGGGGAAAAATGGTTAGGAGGGTGAGGGAAGTGGGTGCAAGATATAAGGGAGGATCAAGACCAAGTCCACTCCCTTTGAATTTGAATTTTGAATTATGGTTTGATATCAAATGAGTTGGTGGTTGCTTCTAGGAGGTGGTGGCCGAAATTTATCTTGATTCTAGACTAGGATATGTCCATTTATTTAATTAAATTGTGCTCCCAAAAATCCTAGAATTATCCTACTAATTACATGCAAAGAATTGGTCAAAGTTGATGAGTTGGAAAATGAATCTTCTAGCACTAAGGGTGGCCGAAAAATGCATAATAAAATAAAAGGAAATGTTGATTATCTAGTCAACTAATAATCCTTGAAAGCCTTACTAATCCTTTAAATAATTTAGTGAGCTAACCCCTTAATTTAATAACTTAAATAAATTCATTTCTTAATCACCTCAAATAATTAAATTAAATCCTCAAACCTCCCTTTCTAACTTAAATGAACTTAGTTACTAGCTAAATTAACTTCTGGAAATATTTCTCGAATCTTAAATTCTATCTCAAAACTCCAACTCCGGTCCGGCCTCACTGAAAATACTGAAATGCTAAAAATCATACTACTGAACTGAAATAATAAATAATTAACTTCAAATAAATGCATTTAAAATAATCATGCAATGAAGTCAATTAAATTTAAAAAAATCTAGAATTATGCATGGCTTATACGTCTACTGATTTACGGGTTCTACAATCCTTCTCCCCTTAAATAAATTTCGTCCTCGAAATTAGAACTCACCGAATAACTCAGGGTATCGACTCCTCATCTCCGACTCAGACTCCCACGTAGCTTCCTCCTCTGAATGGTTGAGCCATTTGACTTTGACTCGCTTAACCAACTTGTTCCGAAGTTTCTTCTCCTGTCTGTCTAGGATCTGCACGGGTCTCTCCTCATAAGATAAGTTCGGAGTAAGCTGCAACGGCTCTAAATTCAGCACATGCGAAGGATTTGCCATATACTTCCTCAGCATGGAGACGTGAAAGACATTGTGTACTCCGGCCAGATTCGGCGGAAGAGCCACACGATACGCTAGCGTCCCAACTCTGTCGAGGATCTCAAACGGTCCAATGAATCTCGGACTGAGCTTCCCTTTCTTGCCAAATCTCATGACACCCTTCATAGGTGCCACTTTCATGAAGACATGATCGCCCACTGCAAACTCTAACTCTCTCCTCCGCTGATCGGCATCACTCTTCTGTCGACTCTGAGCAGTCCTCATCCTATCACGGATCTTGACTACTACATCTGCTGCCTGCTGAACAATCTCTGGACCCAACTCTGCTCTCTCTCCTACTTCATCCCAATGAACAGGAGATCTACACTTGCGACCATACAGCGCCTCATACGGAGCCATACCTATAGACGACTGGAAACTGTTGTTATAGGTGAACTCTACCAATGGTAAGTTCGACTCCCAACTCCCAGAGAAATCAATGACGCAAGCACGGAGAAGATCCTCTAAGATCTGAATAACTCGCTCCGACTGTTCATCTGTCTGCGGATGGAAAGCTGTGCTAAACAGCAACTTCGTACCCATAGTCGAATGCAAACTCTTCCAAAACGAGGAAGTGAATATGGGGTCTCTGTCGGATACGATAGAAACTGGAATACCATGGAGTCGGACTATCTCTCGGATATACAGCTCTGCATACTGAACCATGGTGAAAGTCGTCTTAATAGGCAAGAAGTGCGCTGATTTGGTAAGACGATCTACAATCACCCAGATAGCATTCGATCCTCTGGCTGACCTCGGCAATCCGGTCACAAAGTCCATGGTAATGTTCTCCCACTTCCACTCGGGAATAGGAAGAGGCTTGAGAAAACCTGCTGGTCTCTGATGCTCGGCCTTCACTAACTGGCAAGTCAGGCACTCGGATACAAAACTCCTGATGTCCTTCTTCATCCCTGGCCACCAATACAATAGCTGCAGATCTTTGTACATCTTCGTACTCCCAGGGTGAATGGAGTACGGGGACGTATGGGCCTCTGATAAGATGTCTGCTCGGATAGAATCACTGCTGGGAACCCATATCCTATCTCGGTATCTCACAATACCGTCGCTGACTGTATACAAAACACTGCCCTTAGCTTCATCTCTCTTCTTCCACTGTGCCAACTGCTCATCTGCTGCCTGACCGCTGCGAATACGGTCAATAAGAGAGGACTGGATAGTCAAGGTAGATAAACGAGGAACTCTACCTCGAGGGTAAGTCTCAAGATCAAACCTCTGCATCTCGATCTGAAGAGGTTTCTGCATCGTCAAATGAGCCATCACTGCGATTTTCCTGCTCAAAGCATCCGCAACTACATTAGCTTTACCTGGGTGGTAGCCAATGTCACAATCGTAGTCTTTCACAAGCTCCAACCAACGCCTCTGACGCATGTTCAGCTCCTTCTGAGTAAAGAAATACT